>NC_056725.1:1696697551-1696805051 GCF_019279795.1 Protopterus annectens | reverse complement strand
TTCCAGATAACATATTGTGGAAGCAGCTTTTGAGGTACTGACAGCACACATTCTTCATGAGTATGGACCTTCCAGCAAGTGCAGGTCTCCAGTGTCACACCAATAAATGGGCTGCTGTCCAAGACATTTGGCCATCAAATGTGCCCACTTACCTGCAACAGAGGCAGCCATGGCTTGCACATATCTTACATGCCATGGAATGTATCCCATACTCAACAGGTAGCACCCAGGAGCTGGACATGTAGCCATACCTCACCATTGCATATACCATGGCAAACAGTGCAGACAGTCATGTATGTGGCGAGGATGTATGGAACAGGATTAATGCAGAAAATAAACAGATGGCCATCCAAGACAGATGATGACACATGTTGCAAACTGGTCATGCAGGCTGCCTAGTAACACGCCACAACACTGAGGGAGTTGCAGGAATGTATAGCAAGTACTGGCTGTGCAGTACCCATGTCAGCAATTGCCTGGACTCTGCATAAGTGTGGCCCATGAGTTAGGGTAATCAGATGGGACAATTGTACCACAGGAAACATCAGCCAGGCCACTCTACAGGTAGCTTATGCATAACAGCAAAGGTCCCCAAAAGGCATGTGTTGCAATGTGTACTGGTGTACCAAGACCATGGTGGAAACCTACAGACAGTATCAATTAATATACATGTGCTGCACAACTAACACCTCACCCCACCTCAGGCCCACCATCCCCACCTGTACCTTGCTTGTGCCAGTGTATACCTGTATGTATGCCATTCATTAGCAGGGACTAGGCTGGTACACATGGTGTTCAGTGTTTGTGACACTGCAAAATGACATGTGTAAGCCATAGTTGTCAAGCATCTGCAGAAAGGCTGAGGGTGGGGAGGGGGTGTCATCATGACACAACAGTGCACTGAAGCAGACATCCAAAGGACACTATGAATGGCTGTATCAAGGTCAGGAACTGTGGCAGACATAACCCTGACTCCACAACAATAGTGATGGAACTGTGTGACCTCCAAGGTATGTACACATGAGTTGACCTTGCAATCATGCAGAGTTGGAGGACATTTGTAGGGTAGAGTGACCAAATACTGGCAAATGCAGATGGCCCATGCTAGTATACCCTGCCAGGAATAGTGACTGCTGTAGTACACATAACAGTAGATGCAAAAAAAATCATGATAAGGGCATGCACACATATACACCCACAAATTGTATGCATCTCAGTCAGCATCTGCACAGCTAACACATTTGTTTGACACTGCATTTGATTGCACAGGTCATATGTCACATATCAGGTTTGTGTAATGTTAACATGTGCAGTAATGTAGTCCCATGGCATATCAAAGAAGAGGGCATCATATCAATAAAGGTGTGTACACTCCTCATAGCCATGGTAAGGTTTGAAGGTTGACAGTGTAATAGTATTTTATTGGCCATACATGCACCGCTGATGATGCGATCTGTAAATCAGACATCAGTTATTCACAAATGACATCTGTCCACATATCATCCCAGGTATGTGTTGGACAAACACATAGGGGCTGTGAGCAGCAGAGCAAATATAACTGACACACATATACACATTCAGCAATGGTGTGTACACCTGTGAGGTATGGTGCAAAGTACATGCTAGGGTGCCGAACAGGTGTACAGCAATACTGTGTACATGGGTGCAGTGTGTTCCAGGGGAAGGGGCATCACCTACTAACACAACCCATGCATCACATAGATGCATAATGTTTCTAGCAGGGATTGACTATAGCTGCACTGCATGCTGTTGAGTGCCATATGTCATGTATGTTGACAGATGGGCAATGGGAGGTCTATGTGTGATATCTTTGTGCAACCTCACCTGTATGTGTGTGTGTGTCTGTGTGTGTGTGTGTGTGTGTGTGTGTGTGTGTGTGTGTGTGTGTGTGTGTGTGTGTGTGTGTGTGTGTGTGTCCATGTATGCACGTGTGTGAGTGTGGGGTTGTTCATACTTATCAACTTACACTTGAAATTGTGCAGTACATGGACATGGACAGACACATGAGACACCAGGAATACTTTTCTGGCATGTAACCTCAGGACAGCTGATAGTATAATAACGTCTGTAGCATGAAACATGCATTGGGAGGGAAAACTAGGCACCAGGGATACTGTTTTAATTGCAATCAGCAGAAAGGTGAAAGAATACCCACGTATGTAGCCTACAGATGCATTGGGGAATTATTAGACAACACCAGAGAGTGTTTCCAAATACTACTGTAGTCCACATAAAAAGTTAATAGAACAACAGATCTTGCATCTACTGAACAATAGTTACATATGACACTCCAGTGCATGACATTATTGAGTGACTGCAGTAGCCCATAACATATGGGGGCCATACTCAAGATGTCTGGACAAACCCAGCGTGAACACTGGATGACATCAGGGAGTCTTTGAAAAAACGACTCCAATCAAGTCAAAGAAGTAATGGAGTAACATGTCATGTTTTGTGATCACTTTTCTAAGCAATTAGAAGAATGATACATTAATGATTGGTATTATTGACTGTAATCATTCAAGACTGATGCAGGATGGGGAACTTAAGAGAATAATCTAGGGACAGCCTGTAAACTCAGAGGTAAGTAGTATGGTGGAATGTCAGGGTGTGTGTGTGTGTGTGTGTGTGTGTGTGTGTGTGTGTGTGTGTGTGTGTGTGTGTGTGTGTGTGTGTGTGTACTGTTAAGCAATGACATACAGGTCTTAATGTGCATTTCTTGTTTTCCCCTCACAGGTGGCAAGGTGGGTCAGGGTCCCTCCTGCAGGCAATCTGATGTTGGTGTCCATACAGACACTAAAAATGATGATAGGTGTGTTGAGGAACAGGCAGGGTTGTCAGGGGCTGAAGATGTGCCATCGTTGGACATCCCACTGTTATCCACCCCATCCCTGCACACAGTCACAATGCCTATACATACCCCATCACCAGTGGCCATAGCAGAGGGACAGTTGGCAGTTGGCGGCATGGGACAGGACAGTGTGGTATCTATGGCACATGTGTCTGAACACAGCAGCCATAGCCGGATGCCTGGCAGGGTACCACATAGGCAGATGTACATGGGGTGCAAGTTGGAGGGCTGCTGGTCATCGTGCCTCTGGCAGAAGTGCCACATCTGGTACCACCAGACTCATGTTTCAGGCTGTCATGGAGGCACAGGCACATATGGAATGACACACCAGACAGGCTCTGAGGCTGCAGAGGGCTACTCATTCAGCTGTTACTGACAACATCTGTGATCTTGCAGGTGCCCTCCATTTTTTTTCAGAGGTCATGGATAGATGGTTGCGTGAGATGGTGGGAATCCTCAACCGTGGAATGTCCATGCTCAAGCATATGGTGGGAGTGGTGTGATGGCCACATGGACGTAGGCCAGCAACACCAACAGCTGGAGGTCGACATGGACAGGCAATAACACCAAGCCACTCCTGTAGTGGCAGTACCACCCCCAGAACTGCAGGGGGGAGATGTCCTCACCACACCACAGCAGGCCATGTGCACGTGGTCCTGGGCAGTCCCAGGAGGGACCTGGATCCAGTGGACATATGTCATCATCAGGGGAGACTACCATATCGTGGCTGTGGAACCCTTGGCAGGCACAGTTCTCGTGTCCATAGCTGGAGATGGTGAACTGCACACCCTGTCAGGTATGGTCTGCAGCTGTCCAACAAACACCTGTATAGGGCAGCCACATGGCAGAACTGTGTGCATGCATACTCACACACAATACAAACACAGCTATGGCAACCCCATACCTACATACACCACATCACCAAGGCCATATCAATAATTAAATCCCCTCACTCACATGCATGGTGTCAAACATATGGCTCAGCCTAGGTCTCTGGCAAACCAACAACACACCCTGTGCATATGATGATACCTGTGCCACATCCCTGTCATCCATAACATCAATGCAGGGACAGGCTAATGTGGTTCTGATGCACACGGTGACTGTACTACGGTGTACCAATGTAATGCTGTGTAACATGTTGTCAGCAGTAAAGTTTAATGCTTACATGTCAGGAAGTGCAGCTGTCCAGCCATGATTCATTATAGCTGTTATTAACATTGAGTGATTGTGGTCTCCATAATGTAATCCGTTTGTGTTGTAGGTGTCCATGTGTCAGCAGGAGGATGGTCTGCTATTGTATCCTACAAGGGGTATGGCACTGTGGTGACACCTTGGCTGTGCCATATCCTGGGTACAGGTACATACATGCCACAGGTCTGTAAAACAGTTACTGCAGGTGCCACATGGCTGATAGGTCTGAGGGTGGTGTATACAGGTGAGTGCATGGTGGCTGCTGTCAGCAGCCCTTCTACAGTGGACAGTGGTAAGTGTACTGGGTGGTACATGCCACATGTTTGTGTATAACACAGACAGAGGCTTTGGTGCTGATGCAATACACAGAGAATAATGTACACATGGATGTATGTACCTTTGCAAAGAACACATTGTAGCCTATGTAATTCCACCAAGCCAAAATAGGCACAACAACACATTGGGGAAATAAGTAGTCTGCTAGTTTAATGTCATTGACGATGGTACTGGCAAGGTATATGTCCCCTTCCCCAATGTAGTGCAATCCTCAACTTGGTAAACATAGGTGTGCTGGTGTGGGTGGCACAACCCTACCCTTTGGAGGGTGAGAGGTGCTGTAGAACTGCAGATAGTGTGATAGACAACTACTTAACCTGTTAACATGAACTGTACAGTATTACAGCCAGCTAAGTGGGGGGGATACACTCAACAGTAACTGCAATTATGGTGGCTGTGTCCACAACAGCCACACCCAGCTATATATACCAACCCCAGTATCGCTGCACACCTATACAGTGGAGAAGAGGGCATTTACACATCTACCACTAGTTGTGATGGAATGTTTTTCCACAGGATGATACCTGTGAAATGTTAGCATATGCCAGGCAGTTCTCGGACAGATGACCTCCTGGGACATGTATATTCTGCAAACGGAAGTAGATTCCTTCACATACACACACACTCTTACTTGGCAACACTGAGACTAGACCCCAACCTAGGTATGTAGTGCTACTGATGTGTGTGGCCTTAACTGCACACACCGCACAGCTTTTAAGATGAGGTGTGTTCCAGGTTACATGTTACGTGAAGACCATCCCCAGGCCTGTACAGTATGGTAATGGGGGATGTACTGGTTGTTTATGGAGAATACATAGAGTGACAAACACATAACAATCAGACACACATCTGAGTAACCTGGGCTTATCAGTGCTGACTACCTTGTCAGTGTGTCCATTGTGTTACAGATATGTTGCACACAGCACATGCATAACTGGGCTGGACAGTGCTATCAGTTACATGTATGGATGATCGTGACAGTGGTCCACATACAGTGGAACATGGGACATGTACCAGAGGTACCATGGTGTAAAGACAGTATACCCAGAACCCACACCCCACAGTGGATATTGTACGCACTGAAACCCATGATAAAACTCTGACATACCCACCATCACACATTGACCAGGACTGCAATACAACCCCTTGTCTATCCCAAGAGTGCTACTACAGGGATATGCATGTAATGCACATGCCACAGGCATAGTAGGGTGATGCATTGTCATGCCTCTCCTATGGTCAGCAACATCACTATCACTAATACTGTCTGGCAAGGTGTATTGTATTAGGAGAATGTGGCCTACAAATATACACACATGCACACATACACACACTTGCCAGACCTCAGTGGGTATCCCATGCCTATCAACCCATTTGTACAACAGTGTTGTGCTGGTACTGCAACACCCAGGTAGGCCTTAGGGAGACGAGTGTAACAAGGTACATGTAATGTCCAGTACAGCAGTACCCACATCTAACTATGGCAATGAGGGGTGCGGTGGGTGTGAAGGGCCTCAAGGTATTCTCAACTACAGGTCTATAAACACACAGACACTGATATTCTCAGTAATGCACACGTACACATTTGTCATCACTGGGGTACATCAATGCAGGTGTTCATAGGTGTGTACCAGGTTATTGTCCATGGAGAGATGGGAAGTGTAGGGGATGTGTGTACAGTGGTATCATGCCACCTGCCATGTGTCAGCAGGCCATCTATCAACAAATACCATGGGGGTGATCCTCAGGGTGAGAGTTACATGCATCCGCCAATCATCTGGTTGCATCTTGCACAGGGCCAGTGAGGTGCACCAGTTGACATGTTTTCAACATGTATTACATAACATGGTCAGTGTCTGTCTTGGAGACCTGTATCCAAGCATGTTCTGTTGACTGTGGTCATGTAGTTAAGGTATCCATGGCATGTGGTGCATACAGGGTGTGGATTCCTAGCTGTAGCATTCATAACACAGCTGGGCAGACATGCCAGTGTCAGCCAAGCATAGATTGCCTGTAAGTAGCCAAGATGGATACCTGACATCTGCACATCTGTACAGAGGACAGAAATCAGCTATCTAACTAGCTATACATTGCGATGAATGTGTCGACATATAGATATCTGACACTGATAAGTATGCCATTACTACATGATGGCAGCCCTCACTGACATGTGCGATACACACAGTAGTCTACAGTTATTTTCCGCTTGTCAGATCATTATCCAGTAGGAAATATTTGATGGCACACAGCTCACATACCAGAAACATGACAGTGAGGACTCAGAGCCCATCTTTGCATGCAGGGGTGTTTGGTACCAGTACTATAATCTGCGATCTGCTCTTACTTGGGAAAGCACTGTCAACAGTAGTAACGTAATGATACACTACATGCCAGTGTGACTGCATATAACCTGAGATACTACCCATGTATGTAACACATTCAAATGGAAAAGAGTGTTGTACAAGCCATATATACTCAGGTGTCCCAGACAGTAGACTCACACCCCTTGCTACTGTAATGACAGCAGATAGATGCATGTTATGTACATGGAATTAAATACAGTTATTAAAGACGTCATTACCCTGCTATTTCATCAGACTGGAATGTGAGCACTGGTTACCAGGGCTGAGCCATGCTTAGCAGGTTTCAGCATTGCTGCAATATAAATGCTAAGCACATTTGTGCACTGGTAAGCAAAGCCTACACGGTGTAAGCGCATATACGCTAGCAGTGCTTACTGTCGCGCATACCCTCTCAAACATGCTTAAAGCTGATCAAAATTGCCTTAACCACTCTGTATCCAACAGCCCTTGTTCTGCTCAGCAACAAAATAAACAGCTTTTGTAGGCTTGAACCCAGTACCTTGTACACAATAGTCACAGCAGTTAACCACTAAGCCATCACAGCTGTGAAGATAGTTGTTGTTTTTCCTAATATATCTGTCAGTACACATACTGAATAGTACTGAACAATTGCTATGACTTCTACAATGGTGAAGTACTTGTTAGTGATAATATTGTTTAATCATGTATGTTGTTATATCTAAATATACACATAAATGAGATGTGATACATCTGGGAAGGCATACACAACAGTAATGTTTACACATAAGCATATGGATATGTGTATATATATATATATATATATATATATATATATATATATATATATATATAAATATGTAGAGATATGTGTACATGTACATACACATATATATTCATATATATGTATTTATTTACATCTGTATATTGCATTATATATGGCCATATATAGAGCTCTCTGTATATATATATATATATATATATATATATATATATATATATATATATCTGTGTGTGTATGTATATGTATATATATATATATATATATATATATATATATATATATATATACACACACATATATGTTTAACATATGTCTAGAACATGGAGTGGAGTCATACCTCCGCACCAATAGTCGCAACCTCTTAGTGCAAGGGGATGTCATGTAAGTATTGCAGGTATAACTGTAGACTGTTGCTACTGTAACAGGGGTTGTATTAACAGAAATGTTATGTGTGGGAGATCACATCTGATATTGACATGTATATCATTATTTACTGACAGACATCCTAAGTTCATCATAATACAGTGCCATAGATATCACAGTAATGGTCCTATGGAATACAGCAGAGATATGACCAATAAATGTGGACGGTCTGACACACTCTGGTCAGTCCAGAGGTATACACAGAACCCCTTAGTGCAAGACATGTGGATCAAGCCTGACAATGTGGATGTTAACAGCCATGTAAATGGGTATATCATGTAAATCCTGGAATACATATGCTCACACAGTTTATGCATTCACACTCTCCTGTCTGTCCTGACACATAATAACCAGTGGATCAGAGGTCACAAGCCCACATACTACCCACTAGTTAGTGACATGCATCTGTACAGCATCCCACTGCTTTGTCAGAAATACACAACAGTTATGCTGGCCTGGCAGCAGTACATCTGACAAATATCTGGACATAACATCACACTGGGTAAGCACACTGAGCTGCTAGGCATGTCACAAAGCACTGTGCAAACTACAGGCAGACTGCCACAACACTGGCCTACATTGCTTATAGGGGAATACACATGTACATGCAAATATAGCAGGATCTACAGGCATGTAAGAGCATGGAGTAACAGACACCTGTGTGAAAGTGCATACCCACAACCAATGTGAACATAGCCACAGCCACATATGGTAAGCGTGCTTAATATTACAGTATATGGACTGTCTGATCAACACCATCCTCATATGTGCCACTCCCACACTAACCCTACATATACTGGGCCAATGCACAGTGTATTCCGATGCCTGACTGTGATATGGAACATGTGTGTGTTTGGCCCTACAAACATGTAAGCCAATAGGGTACCGTACACTGGAGCAGCATGCAACATCAGATAGAACAGGACCAAGAACAATGACATCCACCACAGTCTGTACACAGGCCAAGGTACATTTTCGCAATACACACACTGTCGACAATCACCATAACTACACAGACCTCACTACTGTACACACTACGACAGAATATCCAGGTTTTGTCCTCAAATATAACCCCTACTATACATAACATGTGTAGCAGTCTGATATCTCACTAGCTTGTTATCAGATATGATGTCACTAATTATGGTGTACAGCACATATGCACCCCTTACTGCATGACATATGTACAAAGGTTGACAGGGTTGTGGCTGGAGGCACAAACACAGGGCCAATATTGACATGTTGCTGTGATAACCTCATGCATTTACTGGTGTAACAGGGTTTATTGTGACATATGTCTTATGACAGATATGAAGTCAGTAACTCTCATGGCTTTCACCATGTACTGACTGCAAAGATAAGCACTTTGTGTTATACACTTACCAGTACGGGTTTTCAAGCCCCTGCCTGATTATGTATTGCTATTACATTTCTATGCAGTTATTGCATGCGTCACAGAGCTTACATGCTGGAGAGCTGTCCAAAGGTATATTTGAAGATGAGTGACATCACCATCAGTGATAAAGGATGGATAAGGCAGGTGTAGTACATGTGCATGTCCACAAGAACATGTGTTAAGGATGACACAGCCACACTCTCTCAGGGACTCACACACATTATCACAGTTGGCATGGTCAGGATTAGAATTCCTAACTAACTAGTTTGCTACACTACAGTATAACGCAGGTATCACATGCACCACAGAGGTTATAAGGCTGATATATGGGCAAAGGGTATGTCAAGGTGACTGACATCAGAAGGCATGTTTCAGTAGGGCAATGGGAGGTGTAATGAGTGTGAATGGCTTCCAAGCCATTAATCTCCACACACACACAGACACAGGTTTGCCAGTATTGACATGCATGGGTGTGTAGAGGTTGACTGTGCCAGAAGGCTGTACAAGGCTAGGCAAAGGGTAATCCTTGGAATCAGGCCACATGACAATGGTCTGCAGTGTGGCTCAGGGGTGTAGTCTCTGGATTGGCCCACACAGGTGGGTATTGTATTCACCATCCACTCATCTGGGTTACTATTGTGGGTGGCCAGTGCTGTGCAATGCTTGCCATGTATGTGCTCTATATTCCATAACATGGACAGTGTCTGGGATGTGCACATGTCCCACATGCATGTTCTGTGACATTTGGAAGTGTACCTGGGGTGTCTGGGGCATGTTGAGTGGACAGATTTTTATCATCTGATGTGGCATTCCTGACCTCATGTGGTGAGAACTGGCAATAGAACTCAGATTGCCCCTGCCCCTACATTGACAACATGATACAGGTATTCACTGGTGTTAGTGGCATCTGTCCCTACAGGGCATGTGTATAAGACATGATATTTCCTTTGTGGGTTACATTTGCTGACTCTACAGGTGTTGCAGGTGTCCAGTGGGGAACATAGCAAAGGACCACTGTATGCAATGATTTTCCTATTGTAGGAATGGGACAGGGTGCCATGTCCTCTGCAGTCCATTGCACTCACACCATGGTTACTATCTGTGGACAATATGCAGGGAACTACCAACATAGTGGTTGTTGCCTAGCCAAGTGTGTTTGTGTATGAGACAGGGGTGGAGAGTGTTCTCTGGGTAATACAAGGGTTGCCTATATTGTTCCCCAATCCATAATGTCACATGTAGGGTATGGATTGTCTACACCAGCCTCTCTGCTATTTGACATCTGTTGTCCTTGTAAGGTGGAAATTGTGACATTTAATAGGCCCACCATATAAGAAATTTACAAAACCCACTCCACAGTGAGTCCTGTTATTACACAATTGCAGCTACCTCCACACGGGATACTGATGACACACACACACAAAAAGTCTCACAGCTGCCATGTCTGGGATTAGAACTCCTACCTAACTAGTACATCAAACTATAGCATTACGCAGTTATAGCACACGCCATGGAGCTTACAGCAACCTTCTTCACCAAAGGTGTATTTCAAGGTGAATGACATCAGCAGGCTTGCCAAAGTAGGGCAATAGAAATTGCAGTGACTGTGAATGGCCTCAAAAGCATTGATCCCTACACAGACAAGCAAACATATACAGAGTTTCACAGTTGCCATATCGGGGATTATAACTCCTACTTAACTAGTACATCACACTACAGCATTACACAGTTATAGCACGCACCATGGAGCTTACTGGGCTACATCTTCCCCAAAGGTGTATTTCAAAGTGAATGACATCAGCAGGCTTGCCAAAGTAGGCCAATGGAAAGTGATTTGACTGGGAATGGCCTCAAAAGCATTGATCCCTACACTGACAAACAATCATAAATGCACAAAGTTTCACAGTTACTATGTCTGGGATTAGAACTCCTACCTAACTAGCATTTCATACTACAGCATTACGCAGTTAGAGCACATGCCATGAAGCTTATGGGGACACTTCTTCACCAGAGGTGTATTTCAAGGTGAATAACATCAGCAGGCTTGCCAAAATAGTGCAATGGAAAATGTAGTGACTGTGAATGGCCACAAAAGCATTGATCCCTACACAGGCAGACAAACACACACACACACACACACACACACACACAGAGTCTCACAGTTGCCACATCTGGGATTAGAACTCCCACCTAACTAGTACATCACACTATAGCATTACACAGTTATAACATGCACCACAGAGCTTATAGAGCTACTACTTCCCCATAGGTGTATGTCAAGGTGAATGACATCAGCAGGCTTGCCAAAGTAGGGCAATGGAAAGTGTAGTGAATGTGAATGTCCACAAAAGCATTGATCCTTACACAAACAAACACACATGAGTCTCACAGTTGCTATGTCTGGGATTAAAACTCCTACCTAGCTAGGTATATCATACTACAGCATTACACAGTTATAGCAGGCACCACACAGTTTATAGGGCAACTCCTTCCCCAAAGATGTATTTCAAGGTGAATGACATCAGCAGGCTTGACAAAGTAGGGCAAGGGAAAGTGTAGTTTATAGGTTCATAGATTCATAGTTTTGTACTAGGCTATCAGCCCTAGGGCCTATACAAGCCTAGCCATAACAATTCACTGGTTATTTCTTCCCACAATATTTACTTCCCTGGACCCCTGTCTAGCAGGCCGACTGACGTGATCCCTGGGGTGAATTTCCTATCTCCCATCCAATCATCAAGGTTCCTTTTGAAGAGGGACAAAGAGGCACTCTGCTTGACAGGTACGGGCAGTCTATTCCAGAGTCTGGGGAGTCTCTGAGTCAGCAACCCAACCCTCCAACATGTTTTGTTCATTGTGATGACAAGGTTTAAGTCTCTAGACCATGTGGCTCTGAGGGATTGGAATGTCTTTAATTGTAGCATGTCTAACAACTCTGGGTTTGACATGGCCTTGTATGTTAAGTAGAGATTGCCTCTGAGTAGACAATATGTGACAGAGTATAGCTAGATGATTTTTAGATGGTCAGCATAGGGCATCTGCTTTAGGCCTGTGATTCTTTTAGTGAGGTATTTATTCAGCCTTTCTAGTTGTTGCAGATGTCTTGAGAAGTACATACCAAATGGGGCGTTGTATTCTATAATGGGTCTACTGAGAGATGACTACAGTGGGAAAATAATCTCCTTTTTTCTGGATGAAAAGCCCTTAGTGATGAGGTGTGCCACATAGGTGGATTTCCTGACTGTTGTGGAGATGTGGTTATCGAAAGTGAGACCACTGTCCACCTGTGTCCCTAAGTCTCTTATCATGCTTATGGTGTTTAGTGTACTGCCATGTATGTGGTAATTCACGGTACATGTTTCTGCCCAAAGGGGATATCAATACATTTCATGGCATTGAGCTTGAGCCCATGGCTCTGGCACCAAGCATCTGTTTCTGTAAGGCCCTTTTGTAGACTATCCACATCATTTGGGGATTCAGTAATGGCTCCCAGTTTGCAGTAATCTGTGACCTTTGTTAGCCAAAATCCCTTAGTGTTGGCCTGTACTTCAGAGCAGTAGATGCCAAACAAGAGCGGTCCCAGGATTGAACCTGGTACTCAATTGTCACTTGTCTGGAGCTGGATTTGGAGTCAGCTACTTTTAAAGTGTGGGTTCTGTCAGTAAGCCAGTTGGCAACCCATTGAGTGATGTAAGGATTAATGCCCAGTTTAGTATGTTTATCTATGATTCCAGACTAGGGGATGGTGTCAAAGGCCTTGGCGAGGTCCAGATAGGCTGTGTGGACCATCTTATCCTCATCCACAGCTCTGGAGAATGATTTGAAGACATCATTCAGGTTCAGGAGACAAGATCGGCCCTTCATAAAACCAACCTGGGGGGGGGGTCCAGTGTTTGAAGGTTGCCAATGTCTTTGCTTATAAGTTCCATGATAATACATTCCATGGCCTTGCAGATCAGGCTCATCAGACTGATGGGGCAGTAGTTCCCAGAATCCAAGGTGGATCCCTCCTTGTGGAGTGGGATAACTGTAGCTCTGTGACACTCAGTGGGCATGAAGCCTGAGGTGAGGCTATGATTAAACATGGCACTTAGGTGAGGTGCCAGTTAATTTTGTAGTCCATGTAGTACACAACCCGGGATGTTGTCTGGTCCCATGAATGCTGTATTCTTAGCTTTGGAGAGTGTGTTTTTACATGTGTGGCCGTTATTACCGGAATCTGGCAATCTTTTGGTATTGAGATGGGCCCTTTAGGGGGTGAGAAGGGGTGCAGTTGGCAGTGAATCAATCTGCCAGGGTATTGGCAATATCCTTGGGATCAGTATATTTAATGCCATTCTGTTGTAGCTCAGAGCAGATCTGAGAATTGCCATTTAGATTCCTGACGTAGCTAGAGAATGGCTTGCAGTTGTCTTTGGAATCTTTGGCTATATTATTTTCATAATTAGCTTTGGAGGATTTTATAAGGGATCTCAGCTTCTTACTGAGGCTGGTAAGGGAGTTTTTTGCATCCTGGGATTTCCTGTTTTCTGCAACAGTTTTTCCTTTTGTTGTAAAGTTTGTTTATGGCAGGGGACCACCAGATTGGCTTCCTTTTCTTGGAGGAGAGCATCTTGGTTCTATTTGGGATGGCACAATCCATGCAAGAGTGGATGTGCTCGTATAGTGCCTTAGTGTAGGATTCAGCAGTTGAACTTTCAGTTTCCTTCTGAATGAGTGTCATGACGTTTGTCATTTCTGACTTGTGTAGCATGACGTTGGCTTTGGAGAAGTTTTTTTATGGAGGTTTCCTTACTGGGGGGTGGGGGAGGGATGTGGATGTCAAGGGTGATTAGCTTATGGTCAGACCTGACCACCAAGGGGGTAACCACAGGTGTGGAGCATCGATTTTCCATGTTGGTAATGACCAGATCTAGGATATTGGAGCCCCTGGTGGGATTATGGGATAGAAGATTCAGGGCATTGGGAATTATGAATTCCAAGAACTGTTGGGCAAAGGTGTTGGTACATGAGTAGTTTTCCCAATTAATGGCAGGGTAGTTGAAATCACCCAGTATTAAGGTGTTTGGTTGTATCTTAATATTTACCAGTATGTTTAAAAAGGTGTACTGAGAATCCTGGGGCATGGTGAGGGATCTGATGCAAGCTATACAATTTGGATTGCAGTTTTACCTAGTGTTAGTTGCACCTGGGGAATTTCAGATACATTGTGTTGGGCAACTAGCTTGGCGGTGTGAAAATCTTTGGTGAATATGGACGCTCCTCCACCATTAGTGTTTTGGTCCTGGTTTGGTGGCCGACAGGTGTAGTAAGAGTTGCAGCCTGGTATTGCAGGGGTGCTCTCTGGAGCCTTGAACCAGGCCTCTGTTATTGCACAGATATCGATGTTCTTCATTTTAGGGATGCCTAGTGACTGTCAATGGCCAAAAAAGCATTGACCCCTACACAGTCTCCATGTCTGGAATTAGAACTCCTACCTAACTAATGCATCACACTATAACATTACACAGTTATAGCATGCACCACAGAGCTTATAGGGCTACTCTATCCCCAAAGGTGTATTTCAAGGTGAATGACATCAGCAGGCTTGCCAAAGTAGGGCAATGGGGAGTGCAATGACTGTGACTGGCCACAAAAGCATTGATCCCTACATACCCACACAACCAACCACCAACACACTCACACAGTCTCCATGTCTGGGGTTAGAACTCCTATCTAACTAGGACATCACACTATACAGTTATAGCATGCGCCATGGAGCTTACAGGGCTACTCCTTCCCCAAAGGTATATTTCAAGGTGAATTACATCAGCAGGCTTGCCAAAATAGGGCAATGGGGAGGGCAGTGTGTGTGAATGGGCCATAAACCATTCATCTGTCAGCACACACACAACACTCAGTTACACACAGGTTTACATTTCACAAATAATGACTTGTACAGTCATGTTACACAGTTATCACAAGCACCACAAACACCATAATGCTGAGGGATACCAGAGGCAAATGTTTACAGTGATTAACATTTGCACACCATGTGATTTTAGTCGATTGGATGTGTGCTGGGTGGGACAGGCCTCATGATGGGAGGCTCTTTGTTACTGTTTGTCACTGTCTTCCATATATCTATATATGTGTAAGTTTGGCCTATTATAGTGTGTTGTCCTTGGATATATGTGTGTATTCCTATCCAATGTGTGTGCAATGTATAGTCCACTGTTGTTGCCAGATATGGGCTTCATTTCTATAAGTGTGAGACCATGTCCAGTATGACCTTTCATTATTTTGTTGTCAGACATGGGCTTCGTTTCTCTAAGTGTAGGGGCATGCCCAGTATGACCTTTTGTACTGAATGTGTGAATCCATTCCAGGTAGGTTGTACTCCAGTGCAGGCTTTTGTGTTCTACACCTACAGCTAGCAACCTGTTTCTGCAGGATATCTGTAGATCGGTTGACAATATGGGGTCACAATGGGCAAAGGATAGTGGGTTACTGTAGGTAATTGTGTCTGTGCTGCGTCTGCTACATGGTTTTAGTGTTAGCAGAGATATTCAGACATATATACTGTTTTACACTGTGATGTTTTATGTCATCAACTACTGTCAGGTATAAATATTTGCTTGCCGTAATTTCCTGGGGAACACAGGGTGAATGAAGCTGTGTCCAGTATTGTGGTCTGCAGCCTACATATTCTAGCACAATCATGCCATTGTGGAGGGTAAGTCTGTGTAAATAGCCCAGCACCTTGGTACAGTGGTGACTGAGGATCCCATGCATGTACATCCATCGACGTGACAGTATGGCCATATCCTGCTGTGGCCATACCTCACAGCTGTGCAGATTCACACAGGTTACCCAGAGGCAGGGCTCATATTTCTGGGCATTACCCCTTCACATTGTGGTTTACAAGCAGTTTTGTAGCCACCCATTTCTGTGTTTTCAGGCAGGGAAGGTATGTGCACACAGCTGAATTTCAGACTTCTCACACTCCATGGCGTCCATGCTTCTACCCCCTCTCTCTGTTATTCTATCCTCTTCTGAGTATTATGCAAACATTATCTGATAAGTTCCCTATAGTTATCATTTCATCCCAGCAGTATTTAGGGGTTGCTCCACAGATCATGCAGTAGAACATGGTGGACATGCTACTGGGATTTGTCGACCATGGCCTTGCATTTGGGTTCTGTGGACTGTGTTATATTGTTATTTTGGAGTCCATGAGGTAACATACATTGGCAGTATGGGTGACACACAGGGCTTTGACAGAGGACTGTAGGGCATTTGGTAGTGATGCAGGCCATCTGTAGCAGGCAGTTGCATTGTGTCACTTCTACAGTCCCAGGCTGCAAGCCACTATATTCCCCTGGGGTGATAGGGTAGGTGTGCAAGGTGTCAATGTCAATAGTTTCTGTCCTTATTAATCCAGTGATGTGGATGCTGGCAGGGTGTTGCTTACAGCTAGGGACACATCTGCATGGGACACCTCTTCAGCATGCTGCATTCTGTGGATATTCACATACTGAGGTGGGGATCATATTGTACTCATTCCCAACAGCAGGGATGAGACCTGTGAGGTACCTGTGGCTGATGGTGGGGTGAGCTGGGTGCATGTGTGCTATGGAAGCTACTTGCAGCTGACTCACAGATATAAGTGGGGCATTCTACTTATGCTGGCTTGTGCAGGGACATCAGCAGTTTCTCAGTACTTCACACCTGTGACTTTTGTGGTCTGCCAGGGTTTGGCCAGACAACATCAGTATTCCATACTAAAACCCAACTAATGTGCTGCTAACCTGTATGTACAATTCCAAAGGTGCGTCCATTTGACAGTAACATTTTATACACCTTCTGTCTAGGGTACTTCCACCTGTGTACTGTTTGTATGTCTGGCCCACATTCATGCCATGTCCATCTTTCAGATGGTGACAGATATTACGTCTGAACAATTAGTACGGCTTACTGCTGAAATGTGTCTTGCTGGGATGCATTGTGTTTGGCACTGCAGTTGCAAAAACTTGACCCTGTCATTGGCAGTACTGGCCACTGGCCACCAGGACACAACCCACCATGCCTACATGCTGACCACCCACACAATATACATCACACACCAACCTAACACACACAGCCCTGCATATTATACATGTGCTACAATCTATCCTGCTACTTTGGCCGGCTCAGCTAATCTGTGCTCCACTGTTATTATACCTACACATACATGTTACTATATTTCTACATAGGATTGTGAGGGAGGGCACACCTGACAACTGTACACATTTGCTATGACTGTACTGGTATTTCAGGTACTCCATTTCATTCAGTATTCTGACCTATCATGCAGACTAGAGGCATATCAGTGTACTACAGTTCTTAGGTTTTATTGACCTACATTTCAGTTTCAGATTTCTTACCCTTCAGAACTAACGTCCCACTGCCTGACCTGTTGTAGTCTGTCTGTGTAGGTCTGGAGGGGGGCTGTTCTCCATAGCCATCAATCAGAGGCCTTAGCACAGCCTTTCTTTGTGTTTGTCTACCTCTGTCCTGCTGGCTGAGACTGTTGTTGGGTATGTGAGCCTTACTGACTTCCATGTGTGTGTCCTATGAACACACATTTGGCCCACCACATGTCCTGCAGTGGGTTTTGTCACCTTGTCTAGTACTGGTTATTATGCTGACACCAGTATTTGTTACAGATTTCATGCTGCTGATATAGGTGTCTACTATCTGCTGGCATCCCATACAGCCACCCGATTCCCTTGCATGCTCACACCCATATCATAGATACAAATAGCAGAACATACTACTCCATTCAGCAATTGATAGGGAGAGTGACTTACCTTGCGGCTGTGCCAGTATTGAGGATGGTGCTGGAAGGCTGACTATGTCAGATGCACATAGTATACTCCCTATACATGGTTAAGCACAGGTAATGTCATTAAAGCAAACGGTCCGGGCACACTGAAATCAGCTAAAATCAAAAATTTTAATCTAAAAGTTCATTTACAAGTTCGTACACAAGCTCTTTCACCTTGACTTAATGCAGGGCTTTTTCAAATGAATACAGGACTCCATACAAATCCATTTAAATATCCTCATTCCCAAAAAAGGGCCAAAAGTTTTAAAGGTATACACTCTCCCATAAATTGATTTGTTATAACATGTAATACATTGAAGATAACTATCCTTTACTGTACATATATTATTTAACTAAAACAAAATATATAAAATGTTATTTCAATGTTCTATTTAAAACATTTGTAAAACAAAACAGTATAATTCCTATGTATTAAATATGCAGACAAAGCTACAATTCAACAATTCTATTTATGTGTACACCTCTATTGTGACTTACTAGCTTTTTTAATTAAATACGGCTTTATTGAAATGTGGTCATTAAGACCTGGGGGGGTTGTTGCATTTAATTTTCTCTGCCAGCATGTCTCTCTGCTATTTAACCAATTCTCCCAATCTCCCCCTCTAGGGTCCATAGCAACTTGCTCTAAAATCCCAAAATAAAAGCCTTTGTGACTTGGTTCCATATGAAGATGTTATTATAACTTTTTTTCTTTATTTGGTAGGTGTGATCATAAATACGCTTACATAATGTCCTTTCTGACTTTTCTACATAGAAACTGGAACAGTCTCTACATAACACTAGGTATACTTTATCTCTAGTCATACAATTACCCCTCCTGAAAGTCACAATACTATTCATATCATTGTTTAACATCACTTTTTCCTTATCTATGATACAATGACAGTAGTTATACCTTCCACATCTCCTTGTCCCTATATTTCCCTGGGATCCACAATTATTTTTATTTTTCTGTTTTTTTTAATTAATTCCTGTTTTAAAAAAGAAATGTGGGGTTTCACCTATTTTATGCACTATGTCCTGATTGTATTTTAACATTTTCCAATTATTTTCTATCACATTTTTTATTTCTCTAACTGTGTTACTATATTGTATCACTAAGGCTCTTCCAAATTGTTGTTTATTGTCATTTAATTTAATAATGGGAGATTGTTGCTTGTTTCCCAATAGGGGGATGTACTTATTGTTCCATTCTTCAGTAATTTCTGTAGCTACTGTTTCTATTAACTTATCCAGGTAACCCCTTGCTCTAAAAAATCCGGATATCAACTGTATTTCTTCCATAAAACCCTCTATTTCTGAAGTCATTCATGCAGCTCTGACCATCTGGCCTTTAATTATACTTCTTTTCTGCTTCCATGCGTGTGCACTGTTAAAGGGGAGGTATGAGTTACTGAATGTTTCTTTACGGTGTATCCTAGATTTTAACCGTCCATTACTTTTGTCCAAGTAATATCCAACAGTCTATCTCTAAGGGATCAAATTTGTGTGTGAACCTTAAAAAACTAGTAGAGTTTAAATATTCTATAAAGCTAGTTAAAAGGTCACTATGTCCTTCCCAAATGATAAAAATGTCATCCAAATAGCGTCAATATAACTTAATCTGTTGCTAGTATGTGGTGTTAAATAAGTATTTCATTTTCTACTTGAAAAGGACCAAATTGGCGTATGTGGGAACACATGCTGCCCCCATAGCTACACCTTGAACTTGTTTGAATGTCTCACCTTCATAATAGATGAAATTGTTCTCCAATACAATTCTCATAAGGTCCACTAGTGCATCAACATCCATCTTGAGGGAAGAACTTTTTTTCACTCAAAAGTGAGTACAGCATTTCTAAACCTTCTTCCGTTGGAATACATGAAAATAAGTCGACCATGTCAATGGTCAAAAAGAAAATTTCTCCCTCACATATATCTGGTGTTACACTTTGGAGGAAGTCCCAGGAATCCTTTAATAAATGTTGATAATCTTCTGATCAAGATGGATGCTGATGCACTAGTGGACCTTAAGAGAATTGTATTGGAGAACAATACAGCATGTGCCCCCATATATGCCAATTTGGTCCTTTTAAAGTAGGAAATGACATACTTATTTAACACCACATATTGGCAACAGATTAAGTTATAGCAACACTATTTGGATGACATTTTTGTCATTTGGGAAGGGTCTAGTGACCTTTTAATTAGCTTTATAGAATATTTAAACTCTACTACTAGTTTTTTAAGGTTCACACACAAATTTGACCCCTTAGGGATAGACTATTTAGATATTAAGTTAGACAAAAATAATGGACAGTTAAAATTTAGGATACACCATAAAGAAACATTCAGTAACTCATACCTCCCCTTTAACAGTGCACACCCATGGAAGCAGAAAAAAAGTATAATTAAAAGCCAGATGGTCAGAGCTGCATGAATGACTTCAGAAATAGAGGGTTTTATGGAAGAAATACAGTTAATGTCCAGAATGTTTAGAGCAAGGGGTTACCCGGATAAGTTAATAGAAACAGTAGCTACAGAAATTACTGAAGAATGGAACAATAAGTACATCCCCCTATTGGGAAACCAGCAACAATCTCCCATTATTAAATTAAATGACATTCAACAATTTGGAAGAGCCTTAGTGATACAATATAGTAATACATCTAGTAAAATAAAAAACTTGATACTATGTTGATAATAGTCAACCTGATGGCCAGGGATCTGAGTACACATGTAAACAGTAGCCTTACCTTCGACCACCATGTGGCCACAGTGGTTAGAAAATCCTTTTATGTTGAGCAACTTACAAGTAAGGGCATAGCATTTAGGTCCAAAGAGGTCATTACCCCACTGTACTCTACCTTTATCAGACTCATACAGTACAATGCTCCTTTCGGTATGTACATAACCAGGCATATTCAGCAACTAGATTGACATCAAAGTTTCCTTACAAAAAGAATACAAGGCATAACAAATCTGCCTTTTGCAGAGGGCCTTAAAGCCATTTCTTCTGCTCAGTCTCCTTTAGATTGCTGAGGGGTGACCTATGCCTGGCTTACAAGGCATCCACAAACCTCACACTTATGAATCTTCTGCATATTTCTAAGTGAAATAGTAGGTTCATAGGATTCACAGGATGACAGGTTCATAGGATGATACTAGGCTATCGGCCCAGAGGACCTTATAAGCCTAGACAAGAATTTTGACCATGTTCCCTCAAAGTCAGCACCTCTTTCCCCTGTCCAGTGGGAACACAGGTGGGATCCCAGGAGTATATTTTCTGTTTTCCATCCAGTGGTCCAGGTTCCTCTTAAAGAGGGCTAGAGAGGTAATCTGCTTGACATGGAGAGGGAGTCTATTCCACAGACAGGGGAGTCTTTGGGATACAAATCTATCCTGCCAACATGTTCTATTAATGCCACAGACCAGATTAAGGCCTTGCATGTGGGTTGCATGAGTGGAGTTTGTCTTACGGATATGCAGCAACTCCTTCAAGGCTGGGTCTGAAATGGCCTTCTATGCCAGACACAGGTCACCTCTGAGCAGTCTGTATGAGACTGAGTAGAGGGACAGGGCTTTTAGCCTATCTGTATAGGATAGTTGTTTGAGAGCCTGGATTTTCCTGGTCAGTAACCTCTGTGGTCTCTCCAACTGCTGCATGTGCTTGGCAAGGTACATGCCGAAGGGGGCATTGTACTTGATAATGGGTCTGATTAGGGAAGGATAAAGGGATGTTATGACCTCCTTATTCCTGGATGAAATACCCTTATTTATGAAATGTTGAAAGCCTTCCGTATAACCGAGGCAATGTGGTAGTCATAAGTCAGGTTGCTATCAAACTGGGTGCCCAAGTCCCTCACAACTGATTGTATGCTTAGTATGTTGTTATTAATGTGATAATTAGTGGGGATGACATTTTCCCCAAAGGAGATAATGATGCATTTCTTGGCATTCAGTTTGAGGCCATGCTTCTGGCACCAGTCAGTTTGGGTAAGGCCCTCTTGGAGGATGTTCACATCACCAGAGGAATTTAAGACAGCACCCAGCTTGCAGTCATCTGCAAACTTGGTCAGCCACAGACCACTGCTTTTTGACTTGCACCTCAGAAAAGTATATCCAAAACAGTAGAGGCCCCAAGACTGATACTTGGGGTACACTACTCGTTACGGGTCTACTACTAGAGCTGGCTTCCCCTACATTGACTGAATGGGTTCTATCAGTGAGCCAGTTAGCTACCCATCTGGTAACATATGGGTTGATGCCTAACAAGAGTTTATCTATTATGCCTGAGTGGGGAATAGTGTCAAAGGCTTTGGCTAGGTCAAGGTAGGCGGAGTGCACCATCTTCCCCTTGTCCATGGCTTTGGTGACTGTTTCAAAGAAGTCGATCAGGTTTTAACAGGCATGATCTCCCTTTGACAAAATCAAACTGCTTCACCTCCTGAGAAAGCTGAAAAAGGCCAGGCTCCCACTGTCTGCTCTTACCACTTTTTACATGGGAGCTATCGAGAGCATCCTCACTAGCAACTTCATAGCATGGTTCAACAACTGCACAGCTGCTGAGAAGAAGAAACTACAGAGGGTGGAGAGGGTGGCTGAGAAAATCTTGAGCACAAACCTCCCTTCTATTCAGGAGCTTTTCTTTACAAGAGCAAGAAAGAGAACATATAAAATACTTGATGATTCAACCCATCTGGCCCACAACTGGTTCTCACAACTTGCGTCTGGATGCAGGAGCAGTTTATATCCTACAGCTGTGAGACTTATTAATACAGACACCAACCATAATACCTGATGCATTGAAGCCTCTTTTTTTTAAAATTTAATCCTGCTGCTCAGAGCAATTACCGCCAGCATTACTATTATGTAATATAATGGCTATACAGAGTCACGTCTAAGGTTAACAAGTGCAATATAGTAACTAAACAGCTGCTATTCACTAGTCTCTATTTATTCTATATCTTAACAGTGTAGGGGTTTGGTGGTGGATATTTATTTAGTGTTTATCACTGGATAATGAGTATTGAATGTGTTTATGTAATGTGAACTACCTCTTGCGTGCCATAAGTGTTATTTTCTTTCTTATGTATTCTTTGATACCGCTGTATCTAAGTTATTTGCACTGCATTTCTCTCATGTGCTGACATTTGTAATTTCATTTAGGCTGCACTTGTGTGGTCCTAAATGACAATAAAGTTTCTTTGAACACTACCACCAACTTCTGTCCAAGCACACCACATTGGATACATCAAATCCTCTTTGCACAGTCTTCACCACATACACTTACTTACCCACACATGCGCAGACACACATACACATACACACACACACACACACACACACACACACACACACACACACACACACACACACACACACACACACACACACATCATTACCACACCCACAGTGTCCATTGCCAACATATGTCACTGTGGCCCTCCTCATCTATGCATATCATAACAACTGTGTCCTGCCTTCAATGTTCTATTACCAGGGTAGCCCAAGTTTGATGCATACTATGGCCAGTCTATGCATGGTACAACATAGCCTGGTTGTAGTATAACCACAACTGGTTCTCACAACTTGCGTCTGGATGCAGGAGCAGTTTATTAATACAGACAACTGGTTCTCACAACTTGCGTCTGGATGCAGGAGCAGTTTATATCCTACAGCTGTGAGACTTATTAATACAGACACCAACCATAATACCTGATGCATTGAAGCCTCTTTTTTTTTTAATTTAATCCTGCTGCTCAGAGCAATTACCGCCAGCATTACTATTATGTAATATAATGGCTATACAGAGTCACGTCTAAGGTTAACAAGTGCAATATAGTAACTAAACAGCTGCTATTCACTAGTCTCTATTTATTCTATATCTTAACAGTGTAGGGGTTTGGTGGTGGATATTTATTTAGTATTTATCACTGGATAATGAGTATTGAATGTGTTTATGTAATGTGAACTACCTCTTGCGTGCCATAAGTGTTATTTTCTTTCTTATATGTAATGATACGCTGTATCTAAGTTATTTGCACTGCATTTCTCTCATGTGCTGACATTTGTAATTTCATTTAGGCTGCACTTGTGTGGTCCTAAATGACAATAAAGTTTCTTCTTTGCACACCACCAACTTCTGTCCAAACACACATTGGATACATCAAATCCTCTTTGCACAGTCTTCACCATTACTTACACATGCGGACACACATACACATACACCACACATTACACACACACACACACACACACACACACACACACACACACATCACATCATTACCACACCCAGTGTGTTGCCAACATGTCACTGTGGCCCTCCTCATCCAAGTCTGATGCATACTATGGCCAGTCTATGCATGGTACAACATAGCCTGGTTGTAGTATAACATGCATCATTGCTACCTTTTGTTATGTCTAATCTGGCATTGCTATAATTGCCTTAGTGTCAGTGGCATGCAGTGACCACCTTTGTGTCAGAGGGATGACAGTGGCTGCAGCCAGATCCTCCACAAACATTTCACCAGGGACTTCCTCCCCTGCTGACTCCAGCACATCCTCTCCTTCAGTGGATGAATGAGATTCCCACTATCTCTAACTACTATGATGTGAAACCACAGCCAAGAGAATGGACTTGGCAGTGAATTTTGTCCGTGACTTAAATAGAACATGCTAGATAGACAAATATGTGTTCCAGTGACTGCCACTCCTTTGGAACAGGCTTCCCAGCCATGTGAAGCTGATTTTGTCTATTACCCAATTTAAATTCAGCCTAGACCAGTGGATGGGGAAGAGGAAATTTACACCAGGCCTGACACCCATGTGCCTTATGGACAGAGTTAGCTTATAAATGCCTGACTCTCAATGTCCTATCTGGATCCAGGATGTCATTACTATTTTGGGAAAACTTGTCTAGGCTTAGAAAGGCCCCACGGTCATTAGCCTAATAACAATCTATGAATCTATGAATCTACTATAATGGTTGATGCAGTCTGGTGCACTCTGTGGATACAGTAGCAGTGTCTGTCATGGGAGGATGAAATGTTAAGTGCTGTCAGATCCTTCTGTGATGTGGAGGGCAACAATGTGCACCTTTATGGCTACTAGCTATGAGGATGGCCTTGAACATGTAAAAATCTGCTAATCCTGCTGCTAACCCTAGCATCCTAGTGAGGCCTTTGTCTCTGTTCACCAGGATTTGATGGAGTGCAAGTACATTGTTGGTCACAAATCATCTCACATTTTCTATACATTGCAGGCATATCACCCTTCCCCTTCCACAGACATTGCACCATTACCATTGCAAATTACCCCTCAGTCACAGGAGATCACAGTAAGACAAGTATTTGCAAGCAGAGCAGCCCAGGGTGCATGCCTGTCCCTGTAACCCAAAGATCAGTTGATGCTGACAGTGTCTACGATCACGAGAAAGAAATTAGGATTCATCAAACTGGTGCCTGCTAATGCCTTGGTTCCTGCTCCACACCTGAGTTGACTGTCTCCACAATGATAACACAAAAGATGTGCAAGTAGTCATACAGGACATGCTGATCCCTCTACAGCCATTGCAGAGCTGATTGATGTGGTACATTATCTGCATGATGACATCAGAGAAGGCTTTGTCCATTAGTGTATGAGTAAGAACATTTTGGAAGGGTAGTCAGCTAAGCAATTATTTAATCCTGGGATGTGTCATAGCTGAAAGACAAGTGAAGATGCAAAATCTTTAATGTTAATAGTTGCACCTTTCTCTTTGCTGAAGATCCATGAAACATTTGTCATTTTATCTGACAGAAAGGTATCTCCCCTACCAAGAATGAAGTTTGCATTTCAGGAGCTCCTGGGAACACATGTTTAGCTCAAGGCAGGATGGGGAAAATTGAGTAGCTCCAGAAGACACATGGCATTAGTTTTTACGGTCATTAAGGGATCTCCAGTCTTTGTAGTTCTTCATATCATTTTGTATTGCTCTAGACCATTTTGAGATTTTTTTTGTCACAGCTGCAGTTATAGTTTATTTATTTATCCTTTGTTAAAAAGGTTAGCCCCGCTAGGCTAGTGGCCTCTTTTCAGTCGAGAGCAGAGGCCGTATGCTACTAGGAGAAATTTGGTCAGGGCACTGGGGATCTTCCCGTACTCTTTTTGATAGGTGTCATGGGATCTTTTACATCCACTTGAGCTACCACCAGCTGAAGCAAATGGGACCTGAGTTTAACATTGCATCTGAAGGATTATTTTTGAATGTATTTTCAGTTTGGAGCAGCGAAATGGCACTTACCATTGAAGCTAGTCTTATCCTATTAAGTTTTGACATTAAACTGCCTTTTATTGGCAGCAAAATGAACTGCATACCAGTTACTTTTCTTTAAAAATTAAAAATAAATAAATAAATAAACCACATAGACCAACTTCCTCTGCCTGAACTCTATAAGCAGAGAGGCAGTCAGAACTGTAGGGTTTATGAAGCAGAGAGCTAGCAACTGATGTCTCTAATTTCATACTTCAATTTCTGCAAAGCAAAATGATTATGGAACACTTCCTGGAATGTAATATTCTAATCTGCATTCCACTAGCACTCAATGTGATCTGGAAGTATAAAAATGAATCAGTTACTAACTCATTGTACAAAGCTAGCTGTCTGGGAAGTAATATTAGTAATATGCCCATACAATAAGTAAATATTAAATACCCCAGTACATTATAAAAATTACAATAATAGAGTTCATAACATCTGTTTTATTAGATATTATTTGTTAACCTCACAAGTGAATTAATCTTAAGGATCTTTTTCAGCTGTTCTCAAGGTCAAGCGGCATGTTACAAGCAAAACATTTACAATTTTGATTGGAATGTGACTCAGATAGCAGATACTACGTTGAAATCAGGTTAACATAGGAAAATTCAATTCATTTAAGAGTTCTAATCCTAATACACTTTCAGAGGCATTTAAGCAGCCTGCAGTTTTGAATGTAATAGTTAATTTAGTGCAGAATCTGCAGTTCTAAAAGTAAAATGAAAGGCATAATTAATTGCATTGGCAGACCAAGAATATTTTGTATCACAAATGATTGGGTTCACGAATAAGCATTGCTTTTTTACATAGTTCCAGCAGTATTTGAAACAGAGCTGAAAACATTTGGGAATGCAGACACTGTATTGATTTGAAAGAGATGCATATAATATTTTATGAAATATGCTATGCCTAAATTGAACTGGAAATTGCCAAAACATTTTGTTTCTTGCATGAATTGATAGCTTCAGCATAATATTAATCCTTGGTGCTTCAAGGGTCTCCAAAGTAAAGATTAAAACACAAAATTATTTTTGCTTCTGATTGCACTGTACTTCTTTGTAACAGGCCAAACAATATCCTCTGGATGCTTTATGATAATACTGTAACAGTGAAAACAGTCAGAAAATGTATGGTGTACCCCCAAGTGTATTGGAATCCCTATAATATGAAGCACAGAAATATCTGGTGAACTTCCTCTTTATAAACTTAAGTAATAATCCTTACATATATTTAAATAGTTTAGCCCTTTATTATGGCAGGACTTCCTGCTCAGAATATGAAATGCAGTTTGCCTCTGCAAGCTACAAATCTTTGGAAGAATAAGATTTGCTTTATTTTTCCAGCAGACATTCCACTGCAGCTAAGAACAGCTATTCTTCTAACAGGTTCTTCATACCATCATGCAATGCTTGGCCCCTCGATTACTTTCTGGCCATTAAATAGTATCTGCATTCATGGTTTATTCTGCCCATGCTGACCCTGGGCCATTGGTTCTTTGCTTATGGAGGCTGTACTTTATGTTAATCATTGTGCTGTATCTGGGGTTTCTACACAGATGAAATATAATGCTTTAACTGCTTTATAATGCCACTTCTGTTGTACCACATGTACTACGGCTAAACAGTGAGCAAAAGTATTGTTATGGAAGGCGACCATCAATTGTTAAATCCATGTGTCCAGTACAGGCAAACTGTAATAATGACTCCTTATCATAAGTTAAGATCTGTATTTATAAGTCCCAAAACTATGTAAAATACACTGTAGTAAGACATTAGTGGTGTAACAAAGGGGTGTAATTTAAAAATAAAATAGCAAGTCTTGAAACTCATTATACTGCCATTAAAGCATTTTGCACAGGGGTTCATCTCCACCCTATAACATGGAAGGTTTCTTGTACATGCTCATTTCAAGATTACTGTACCTCCAAGTAAGGAACATACTTTCAGGTACTAAGATATAGGACTTGGTGTATATATTCTCCTGATTTCCATGATTAGACTCATTGTTCCAGCAATCACAATTGCAGTAATTGCACTTTTAATGGGAATCACACTATATTCTCCATCTTCTTTTCTTTCTATGATGGGCATGCATATGAATATGTCTGTGCATGTGCACTTTGTGTGTGTGTGTGTGTGTGTGTGTGTGTGTGTGTGTGTGTGTGTGTGTGTGTGTGTGTGTGTGTGTGTGTGTGTGCGTGTGCGTGTGAGACTGTTACTCTCTTAATTCAGTGTGGAATATAATCTAATCTTTAAGTTTGACAACAGTTCATATAGCGTGTGTGCGTGTGTGTGTGTGTGTGTGTGTGTGTGTGTGTGTGTGTGTGTGTGTGTGTGTGTGTGTGTGTGAGACTGTTACTCTCTTAATTCAGTGTGGAATATAATCTAGTCTTTAAGTTTGACAACAGTTCATATAGCATCATTGGTAACAGTTCACATACCATCACTGTCTCACATAACTCTCTGTAAGCAACTTGTCGAATCTCACTGCTGTTTGCCAGAGACTTGAGAGACTGCGCCTCTACCACTGAGTAGTTTCTTTCTAAAGAGTAATGCCCGGAGGTGCCTCTGCTCTTTTTATGTCCAAATACATATCTGGTCTACACTGATCTACAGAGTTCAACATGTCTGAAATGAACAACAGTCAGACACCCTTTTGTTACACCACTAATGTCTTACTACAGTGCAATGTAACTCTCTCTAAGCATGTTCAGGTAGTCCCACAGTTGCCAGCTCTTTCTTTTGAAAGCAGAGTACAATACTCCTTCCTAATCAAACCTCTTAATTGTAAATCTTTTTTAAGGTGGTCCATCACTGCTGACTATTTTGGTTCCTTGCTGGCCACTGCTTATACAGGGCTAGACCAGTACAATGATTAAGGTGCTTACCTTACAGTCACAAGGTAGACGGTTTGGTTTTCCCATTTGAAAATGAATTTGGTTAGGCTTCAAATGACCTCCAAAAGCAACTAGCTAGTACTTACCTATGAGCTATCACTAACATTTTGTAGCAAAATGTTCTGGACAGTAGATATGGTAGATCTCATAAAGTCCTGTTTGATTGGTAGAATATCTCTGTGATCTTTTCAGACCAAAAACATAAAAATACCCCCTTACACAAAGAAGGGGGTAAGACCCCTATATCCCCCAGTTGCCTTAGTAAATATAATCACCCCTGATGTCACCCCACATTGGTGAAAAAGAGGAAAATATGTAGAAGTGCCTAACAATGAAACGAGTCAGTGAGATAGTTACCCTGGACAAGACATATGGATACTCTTTCTTAAGCTGTACGTAAGTGAAGTTTTACTTAGAAAGCAAATGAAATACTACAACAGATTACTGTTTTTACAATTTAATATATATAAAGCACTTTGTCTATTCAGTATCTTCACAAATCCTTATCTGTTTAAAAACTTTCATTTGTCTCTAGTGCTTGCTGTCTGGTAGACTATTGTGTAAACTGAAACATCTCCTCTGTGTAATTATCTCTTGGCTAGTGGGGGCTGGTTCTTTTTGTGTTCTTGTTTCTGTCTTTTGCACAGTGCAGACTAGAGAAGTTGTGACTGCAGCTGAGCTACAAAATATAAATATCATCTTGATTTTTTTATTATTTTACAGATTACTGTTTTTACAATTTAATATATATAAAAGCACTTTGTCTATTCAGTATCTTCACAAATCCTTATCTGTTTAAAACTTTCATTTGTCTCTAGTGCTTGCTGTCTGGTAGACTATTGTGTAAACTGAAACATCTCCTCTGTGTAATTATCTCTTGGCTAGTGGGGGCTGGTTCTTTTGTGTTCTTGTAAAGTTTCTGTCTTTGCACACAGTGCAGACTAGAGATTGTGACTGCAGCTGAGCTACAAAATATAAGTATCATCTTGATTTATTTTATTATTTTTCCAGATTACTGTTTTTACAATTTAATATATATAAAGCACTTTGTCTATTCAGTATCTTCACAAATCCTTATCTGTTTAAAAACTTTCATTTGTCTCTGTAGTGCTTGCTGTCTTGTAGGCTATTTTGTCCCACCCTCCCTCCCTGTTGGTGTCTTGCTGTTATACTTGGTGGCTTTGCAGTTGCCCCCCCCTACTGTGACACACCTCCCAGTCTAGTGTCATTAGCTCATTCTGCTTAATACAGAGAGAACATTTGATAAGGCCTTCTGTTCCTCCTTTTTCCCTTTCAAAAGTAAAACAAAACTTTTTTTCTCTTTCGCCTGAACCTTCTTGTGTTCTGACTGTCCTTCTCAAACATTTTGGAAATATACAGTATATTTCAGAGCATTTGTTATAACTGTATTTGTTATAACTAATTTAAGTATTTTTTTCAGTTTTTTTGATTATTTACTGCTTAGCGACTGCATTTCAGCCTGTTTATACAGCTCTGCATTCTATTTAAACTGTTTTTGTGTTGATTAACTGTTTTGCACTTTTAAAAGTTAGTTGTTGCTTAATTTTACCTGTAGTCTAACACACTCAAAGCCGCTTAAAAGCATTTATAGCATTTACTGTCTGTTTTTCCTCTGTTTTCTGCAAAAAAGAAAGAAAAAAAAAAAAAATCTTGTTTTCCCGCCTTACTGAACTAGAATAGTCCAGTCTTCAGAGTTTGCTGATCTCTGGGCTTTGTCTTGGTTCCTGTGCTATTCCATATCCTTATTTGGATAAAAGGAAGCGTCTTTGTTCACCAGTGGGAGTGGGGAGCACTGAGCGGCCTATTTGTCCCTAGAGTGGTTTCCAGCCAGAAACTTGTAGTCTATTGGCCATTTTGGGTCAATTCCTAGCTCTTTTCAGCCCCTGTAATAAAGCCGCTTTAAGTTGTATTCAACTCAGCACAGCTCTCGTGGTGTACTGCAGAGTTCTACAAGCAGCAGAGAGCAAAAGAGTGACTTTTTCCTGATTTAAGTATTTTTCTGGCTTTTTGATTATTTACTGCTTAGCGACTGCTTTTAGCCTGTTTATACAGCTCTGCATTCTATTTAAGCTGTTTTTGTGTTGATTAACTGTTTTGCACTTTTAAAAAGTTATTTGTTGCTTAATTTTACTTGTAGGCTAACACACTCAAGTGCTAGCCGTTTAAAAGCATTTATAGCATTTACTGTCTGTTTTCTTCCGTTTTCTGCAAAAAAAAAAAAAAAAAAAAATATCTTGTTTTCCCGCCTTACTGAACTAGAATAGTCCAGTCTTCAGAGTTTGCTGACCTCTGGGCTTTGTCTTGGTTCCTGTGCTATTCCATATCCTTATTTGGATAAAAGGAAGCGTCTTTGTTCACCAGTGGGAGTGGGGAGCACTGAGCAGCCTGTTTGCCCCTAGAGGAGTGGTTCCAGCCAGAAACTTGTAGTCTATTGGCCATTTTGGGTCAATTCCTAGCTCTTTTCAGCCCCCTGTAATAAAGCCCGCTTTAGCGCTTGTATTCAACTCAGCACAGCTCCTCGTGGTGTCCTGCAGAGTTCTACAAGCAGCAGAGAGCAAAAGAGTGACTTTTTCCTGATTTAAGTATTTTTTTCTGGCTTTTTGATTATTTACTGCTTAGCGACTGCATTTTCGCCTGTTTATACAGCTCTGCATTCTATTTAAACTGTTTTTGTGTTGATTAACTGTTTTGCACTTTTAGTATCTTCACAAATCCTTATCTGTTTAAAAACTTTCATTTGTCTCTGTAGTGCTTGCTGTCTTGTAGGCTATTATACTTGGTGGCTTTGCAGTTGCCTGCCCCTACTGTGACACACCTCCCAGTCTAGTGTCATTAGCTCATTCTGCTTAATACAGAGAGAACATTTGATAAGGTCTTCTGTTCCTCCTTTTTCCCTTTCAAAAAGTAAAACAAAACTTTTTTTTTTTCTCTTTCGCCTGAACCTTCTTGTGTTCTGACTGTCCTTCTCAAACATTTTGGAAATATACAGTATATTTCAGAGCATTTGTTATAACTGTATTTGTTATAACTGATTTAAGTATTTTTTTCTGTTTTTTTTGATTATTTACTGCTTAGCGACTGCATTTCAGCCTGTTTATACAGCTCTGCATTCTATTTAAACTGTTTTTGTGTTGATTAACTGTTTTGCACTTTTAAAAGTTAGTTGTTGCTTAATTTTACCTGTAGGCTAACACACTCAAGTCGCTAGCGCTTAAAAGCATTTATAGCATTTACTGTCTGTTTTTCCTCTGTTTTCTGCAAAAAAGAAAAAAAAAATCTTGTTTTCCCGCCTTACTGAACTAGAATAGTCCAGTCTTCAGAGTTTGCTGATCTCTGGGCTTTGTCTTGGTTCCTGTGCTATTCCATATCCTTATTTGGATAAAAGGCGTCTTTGTTCACCAGTGGGAGTGGGGGGCACTGAAGCGGCCTATTTGTCCCTAGAGGAGTGGTTTCCAGCCAGAAACTTGTAGTCTATTGGCCATTTTGGGTCAATTCCTAGCTCTTTTCAGCCCCCTGTAATAAAGCCCGCTTTAGTGCGCTTTTTCGCTTGTATTCAACTCAGCACAGCTCCTCGTGGTGTCCTGCAGAGTTCTACAAGCAGCAGAGAGCAAAAGAGTGACTTTTTCCTGATTTAAGTATTTTTTTCTGGCTTTTTGATTATTTACTGCTTAGCGACTGCATTTTCGCCTGTTTATACAGCTCTGCATTCTATTTAAACTGTTTTTGTGTTGATTAACTGTTTTGCACTTTTAAAAAGTTATTTGTTGCTTAATTTTACCTGTAGGCTAACACACTCAAGTCGCTAGCCGTTTAAAAGCATTTATAGCATTTACTGTCTGTTTTTCCTCTGTTTTCTGTAAAAATTTTGTTTTCCCACCTTACTGAACTAGAATAGTCCAGTCTTCAGAGTTTGCTGATCTCTGGGCTTTGGCTTGGTTCCTGTGCTATTCCATATCCTTATTTGGATAAAGGGAAGCTTCTTTGTTCACCAGTGGGAGTGGGGAGCACTGAGCAGCCTATTTGTCCCTAGAGCAGTGGTTCTAGCCAGAAACTTGTAGTCTATTGGCCATTTTGGGTCAATTCCTAGGTCTTTTCAACCCCCTGCTATAAAGCCCGCTTTAGCGCGCTTTGGCGTGATTTAGCGTGGAGTTGCCCATAGAGCAACATCGGGCAGCGCGTTAAACAAGGTTAAACTATTTCTGGCTCCGTAAAGTCTGCTCTTCAATTTTTCCCTTAGAACTTCTCTACTTGCAATCTAAACAGTCTATTCTCTATCTCAATAGCTCAGCACTTGCTCCTAAAGCATTTTTATATAGGTAAAGTACTTGTATACTAAACAAAGTACTACATTAGCCTAGAATCCCCTTGAGTACCCATTTCCCTATAGGTCCCTTCTGACTCAGTTACACAGCAAACTTTTTCACTTTTTCTAGCATGTCGAAGGGTCAGTTGCTAGCGTCCTCTCCTGTTCAGCTGGTGAATCTGGGCATCTTGAGGCAATGTTACAATTGCCTCATGTACACAGACAACCCACTCCTTCTCCCACAAAACACAAATACATGTGAGAGATGCAACTATATAGCCAAACTGGAGGCTGAGCTCTCTCAACTCAGGACTGGCAAGACCAGACAGGAGGAGAAGGAAACCACGCACACCACAAACCCAGTTTCACATAGAACTATCACAACTGCAAAACAAACACATAAACACACAAAGACATACTCAGAGGCACTGATCAAAAATCTACCAAAACTACAGAGGCCTCCAAAGCAGACACCCAAGCAACTGCCACCTCAAGACATAAGACATGCAACACATAGTTCTCAAAGTCAGTGTGCTAAACAGTCACAGCCCTTAAGGCCAAACACAATGCCAGACACACTTGTTATAGGTGACTCCATAGTCAGACACACTGACGTCCCACTCACCAGACTGAACAAGGAAAAGATCACAGTTAGCTGCCTGTCAGGCGCTAGAATCCGCCACATAACACAAGCACTCAGGTCACTCCACAGCAAGTACAAGTATGACTCAGTCATTGTCCATGCCGGTGTGAGCGACCTGAGCGATACCTCCCTGGACTACATAAAAAGAGACATAGAAGAGCTCTCAGATTATGTAGCCCAGGCCGGTATGACCCTGACCCTGAGTAGTATCCTACCCTCACCAAGAATGATGCCACAATACAGAGACAAAATGATCAGCTTTAATAATTGGCTTAATTACTGGTGTCATTCTAAGGGGATCAATGTCTGTCTGCCTGGGATGACATGCTTGACAAGCCACGCTGCCAAGGGGCGGCTTGCACCTGTCACCCTGGGCTTCGGATATTGGCAAAGGCTCTTGCCACCCCATAGTGCCTTTTTAGGCAAGGCTCAAATGATAAACCTACCGCCCTAGAAAACAAAATGGAGAAAAACTAAGGGTAATACTGCTCAATGCCAGAAGTCTAAACCTCAAGATGCACCCTCGAAGCTCTCCTCAGTATGGAGAACATCAATGTTTGTGCTGTGACTGAAACCTGGTTCAAGGCTCCTGAGAGCACCCCAGCACTATCAGGTTATACCTCATATCATGCGTTGCGGCCCCAAAATCCGGACCGAACTACAAAAGGAGGGGTATCCATATTCATAAAGGATACCCACACCTCCAGGTTAGTCGCAACGCACGAAGCATCGGAGACCATCCAGGTGCAATTAACCATATGTAAAACTGCCCTACAGTTTGTAACATGCTACAGACCACCTTCTCAAACTCAGGAAACCCACACAGCCTTCCTGAAGACACTGGAGAGTATAAATGTCTCTCCAAACACCATCATATTGGGTGACTTCAACTACCCAAACATAGACTGGGAACATTACTCAAGCCCCAACACCCTAGCCCAAAGGTTCCTTGAGTTCATAAACTCAAATGCTATGGAACAACTAGTCACCATTCCCACAAGAGGAGAAAATATACTAGACCTGATCATCACAAACATGGGGACAAATGCACCACACGGAAGTATATCCCTCATTGGTGAGATCAGACCATAAATTAATCTCACTGGAGATCCACATCCCCCCCACCCCAGCAAAAGACCACAGTGAAGAACTTCTCAAAAGCAAACTTCACACTTCTTAAGACTGGAGTGGTATCCTTCAAGGCCCCGAGCCAGTGGAAACCACAACCCACGCTGCTGAAACCCTTACAAATGCCTTCTCGAGCACCTCCAGGAATGTATGGATCAAGCAATCCCTAATAAAATCAAGACCTTTTCCACCAAAGGCAGGCCGGTCTGGTGGACTCCAGCCATAAACAAACTCTACAACAAGAGGAGAAAGCTACTACATGACAGAGCAAAATCCCTAAATGGGAAGGCATCTCTGATCAATACTAGCAAAAACTACGATCACTCATAAAATCATCCAAGGCCAACTTTGAGAGAAAAATCGCTAATGACACAAAAGACAATCATAAAGCCTTCTTTAGCTATGTTAGAAACCTGGGTGGAAACTCCCAGATATGCTCAGAATTAGTCAAAATGATAAAAAATCACTGAACCCACAGACATTGCCAACATACTGGCAGACAGGTTCAGTGCAAATTTCTCCCTCCCTCCCCAAAGGAGAAATATCTATCCCACCAGAGTCTAGCCTCCCAAACATCTCAGATGCCCAGGTGAGAGCTGCTCTCTAAAGCAAAAACACCAAAATCGGACGAACTACAAAAGGAGGTATCCATATTCATAAAGGATACCCACACCTCCAGGTTAGTAACGAAGCATCGGAGACCATCCAGGTGCAATTAACCATAGGTAAAACTGCCCTACAGTTTGTAACATGCTACAGACCACCTTCTCAAACTCAGGAAACCCACACAGCCTTCCTGAAAACACTGGAGAGTATAAATGTCTCTCCAAACACCATCATATTGGGTGACTTCAACTACCCAAACATAGACTGGGAACATTACTCAAGCCCCAACACCCTAGCCCAAAGGTTCCTTGAGTTCATAAACTCAAATGCTATGGAACAACTAGTCACCATTCCCACAAGAGGAGAAAATATACTAGACCTGATCATCACAAACATGGGGACAAAATGCACCACACCAGAAGTATATCCCTCATTGGTGAGATCAGACCATAAATTAATCTCACTGGAGATCCACATCCGCCCCCACCCCAGCAAAAGACCACAGTGAAGAACTTCTCAAAAGCAAACTTCACACTTCTTAAGACTGGAGTGGTATCCTTCAAGGCCCGAGCCAGTGGAAACCACAACCCACGCTGCTGAAACCCTTACAAATGCCTTCTCTGAGCACCTCCAGGAATGTATGGATCAAGCAATCCCTAATAAAATCAAGACCTTTTCCACCAAAGGCAGGCGCCGGTCTGGTGGACTCCAGCCATAAACAAACTCTACAACAAGAGGAGAAAGCTACTACATGACAGAGCAAAATCCCTAAATGGGAAGGCATCTCTGATCAATACTAGCAAAAACTACGATCACTCATAAAATCATCCAAGGCCAACTTTGAGAGAAAAATCGCTAATGACACAAAAGACAATCATAAAGCCTTCTTTAGCTATGTTAGAAACCTGGGTGGAAACTCCCAGATATGCTCAGAATTAGTCCAAAATGATAAAAAATCACTGAACCCACAGACATTGCCAACATACTGGCAGACAGGTTCAGTGCAAATTTCTCCTCCCTCCCCAAAAGGAGAAATATCTATCCCACCAGAGTCTAGCCTCCCAAACATCTCAGATGCCCAGGTGAGAGCTGCTCTCTCTAAAGCAAAAACACAGCATCAATGGGACCGGTGTCCCCGGCTGTGTGCTACATGAACTCAATGAGGAACTAAACCCACACATACGGCTGCTGTTTAATCTTAGCCTTACTACAGGATCGTGCCCAAAGAATGGCGTCACGGCAACTGTGGTCCCACTCCACAAAGGTGGTGCTTCTGGACCCTGGAAATTACGCCCCATAAGCTTGGCGAGCCTTGTCTGCAAAGCTATGGAGAGGATCATAATGGAACTCATAAATAAAGACATTGGGGACCTACAGACACTGGATCCTACAATTTGGCTTTGTCAAGGGCAGATCCTGCCTCTTGAACTTAGTCGACTTTTGAAACAGTCACTAAGGCCATTGATGAGGGTAAGGCAGTTCACACAGCCTACCTTGACCTAGCAAAAGCATTGACACAATACCCCACTCGGGCATCATAGAAAAGCTCACCAGCTTAGATGTAAACCCATATGTCACAAGATGGGTTGCAAACTGGCTCAAGGACAGAACACACAGGGTTAGAGTTGCTGGTGCCATGTCAGACTCTAAGCGGTCACGGCGGTGGCCCACAGGGCTCAGTCCTGGGCCCCTTGTTCGGCATTTATTTTTCTGAAGTGCAGGCAAACATAGGGGATTGTGGCTGACAAAATTTGCAGATGACTGCAAACTGGGCACCATAATTGACACTCCATCAGACACAGACATCCTCCAGAAAGGTCTCATAGAAATGGATAACTGGTGCCAGAGCCATGGCCTTAAGCTAAATGCCAAAAATGTATAGTCATACCCTTTGGGAAAAACAAGGTAACCCCTAATTACCACATAGGTGGTAATCCATTAAACACGGAAGAAGTTATCAGGGACCTGGGGACCCAAGTTGACAGTAACCTCTCTTTGACACTCACATTGCCAAAGTGGTTAGGAAGACCTTCTACATTGCCCACCTGATCATGAAGGATTCACATCCAGATCAGGAGAGGTCATTGTACCCTGTACTCTTCACTTATCAGACCAATGATTGAGTACAACGCCCATTTGGAATGTACCTTACCCGACACCTGCATCAGTTGGAAAGACCCCAAAAGTTCCTCACCAAAAGGATAAAGGGCTCAAACATATGTCATACGATGCCCGACTGAAGAAACTCCAGCTCTATTCAGTCGCATACCGTCTGCTCAGTGGTGATCTGTGCCTGACATACAAGGCCATGTCCAACCGAATTAATGGACATGCTCCACCTCAAAAATCCAAATCCACCAGAGCCCGAGAGCAAGAGACTTAAACCTCAACACGGATATAAATAGGACGTGCTGGAGGGACAGATTCATCACCCAGAGACTTCCTACACTATGGAACAGAATCCCAGTCCATGTGAGGCAGAGCCCCTCACTGACTCTGTTCAAGAGAAATCTAGTGGATGGGAGATCGTGGGTTTACCGGAATCATCTCTGTATCACTGCTGGACAGAGGCACAGCAAACTAATGGGTATAGTATTCTCATCCTAAGGGGTGGTGAAAGCCACACACACTCTGGCTAGGCTTATAAATGCCCTAGGGCAGATAGCCTAGTATGAACCTATGAACCTATGAACCTATGACTTTTTTCAATGTTCTTAATTTTCATTACTTTTTTCTTTTCAAACAATGTAAATGTATAGAATATCCCATTAGATGCCAAATAAATACCACTTTTATGAAAACCAACACAGCAAACCCAATTAGTTAGTTCTGAGTTTTTAACACTACTGTGTACTTGTGAATTTTACGTATGCCATATTTTCCCCCTAAAAAGCATATACATGTTCATTCTGAACTATATAGGATTTGTGTTTGCAGCCTATCAGAGTCTTCACCTCTTTTGTGTGCTTACATGTTTAGAGCAGTACCTCTGAATGTTTTTAACATTGTCTAGTAGAATTTTATGAGCAAGGTATTTGAATTGCCTTGTGCAAATAGCACTTAGTGTGTGCAATATAAGGTTTTTATTCTTTTGTTGTTGTTATACTTTATCATTTTTAGCAATGGTGTTTCTCTTTTGGTGCTTCAGATGTTCAAAATCAGTTTTAGGAACAGACAAATACCTCAGTTCATGAGTTTGTGCTAACAGTGGTATGTTAACCAATGCCATAAAAGATGAAATCAGAGGCTTGGATTCATTAACAGTTACACAAAGTGCAGCAATTCAGATGACAGCACACTGCCAACACATTAGCACACCATTTGGAATTCATGAAATGGCTCTACATGATGTGCAGAATCACCTAACACAGATGCATGGCAGAATATGCTACTGACAGCAAGAAGAGCTGAAGTATATACTAATTAACCAATCCAACATGGCAGAGCCATTCAAAAAGCTATAACGCAATTGTGTACACTCAGTATAGGCCTTTGCACTGTACACCAATTATTTTTGGAATATAGTATGATTTTACTTAGAAAAAAACATGTTAGGGGTTGCTGCTGCTATAGTTATGCTGTATGTGCAACAGGTTTTAAATCAGGGTGCTACTGCTGCTGCCAGACCTTGGGCAAGAAGGAAAAGAAGGGTGCTTAGACCCCGTTTGACTTATCATTGGCTGCAAGACACAGAAACTGCTGTGAGATACTGAGTGGACAGGCAAACACTGGAGGAAATATGCAACCTCTGCAACCCCCATCGCAGGCCCCAGGGAAATCATGGTGAACCCATCCCAGTGGAAACAAAGGTATATTTAGCATTACGTATTCTAGCTACTGGTACTTTCCAGAGACTCACAGGGGATATATTAGGGGTGTCACAGGCATCAATCTCAAGAATATTGCATCAGTTTTTTTAAATGCAATGCTACTACATGCAAGGGATCACATCTGTTTCCCACATACCCCACAGGAGACAGCAAGAATCATGCAGGAATTCTATGCAGTAGCACACTTCCCTGAAGTGATATGGGCCACACATTGCACACACATAGAAATAAAAGCCCCACATGGGGGACAGGGAAGAGGTACATCAACAGAAAATATTTCCACTCTATAAACTGTCAGGTTGTCTGTAATGCCCAGTGTATCGTGATGTATGTGCAGGTAGCCCAGGAAGTTTCCATGACTCACAGTTACAACACACCTGTAAGCTGTACACCAGGTTTGCTAGGGGTGACATTCCTCAATGACATCTAGTGGGGGATGCAGGTTATGCACGGGTGCCCTGGCTTATGACATCCATGAGAGACCGACACAACCCACTGAACAAGGATACAATGAGGCCCATGCTGAAACTAGGACTATTATAGAACTTGTGTTTGGATTACATAAATCAAGGTTCTGGTGTCTAGACATATCAGGAGGTGTACTGCAGTACAACCCAGACACCTCTGCCAAAATACTTACAGTCTGTGCCATGTTGCATAATATACTTCTCAGTAAACAGCTTCAAAAAGGACAGCAAGGGGCAGGGCCACAGTTTCAAAGACCACAAGCAGGGCCAGCAACAGCAGGTACAGATGAGGAGTCTGAGGGAGAACTACCAGCTGCAGATGATGCTGACACATGGAGGTGTGCACAGTACGCCATGGCTCTGGCTAAGAGGCAAAATATAGTGCACACAATCACTGCTTAGGTCAAAGCCTGAGATTCCACACATATATAAATAGGAAAACTGATGCCTGTCAGACTCCACAACCTTTACTTAACCATGTAATGTCTGTCTTCTAATAGCATCAGACAGGGACAACCCCCAAGGACACAATTTGTACCTGAAATAATGGCAAGGTAAGTGTGGACCCTGTAAAGAAAAAAAAAAGTTATATAACTGATTACTCTCATGCGGAAATATTTATATGCCCCTAAACATATAATTTGTCTGAGGTGTACCATTATGTCAGTAATATTTCCTGTATGTGATTTTTGCAATATAAGTACAGTTATGTATTAGACCCAATACTCTTCATCAAGTATTTTAATTGACCACTGTCTATAAACGATGGAACAGGTCAACTATACCCTCATTTACACAACTTTACCAAGAAGCAAGACTGAGGTACCTGATGCTCCACTACTTTAATGACAATACTAACTGAAATACAATGAGGTTCAACAATGACAGAAGCAATCATTCAGAAATGAGTAGGAACAAGAAATCAAAATGTTTTCTTCTGCAATGCATGTTGATAAATGCAAGCCTATAAATAAACAAGAATATCCACTGTGTGGATCAGACACATATACAACCCTAAGTCACAAAAACATGTGCAAAGGGCAGGGCACAGTCATCATCATTTGCACAGGGTGGGGTAGGGGGTAGGAAGGCAAGGCTGACACCAAAGTAGTGAGTGTGTGCAAGTAAGAAACACACATCTCTACCAGGATATACAGTGTTTAGGACCAGTAGCAACAGATGTACAACACTCAGCAGTACTGTTAGATAGTTTGCATGTGTATGAGGTAGTATGGGCATCTGAATATATTTTTTTTCAATGTGTGTCTGTGTGTGTGTGTGTGTGTGTGTGTGTGTGTGTGTGTGTGTGTGTGTGTGTGTGTGTGTGTGTGTGTGTGTGTGTGTGTGTGTGTGTGTGTGTCTGCATGAACACTACCAAGACCTGTACTAATATTATATCCTGGCATTTCGGACAGGTGTGAGCTGTGCATGGTAGAGTAATTAGTACAGAGTCATCACCCCTGACCACAAGAACTATCTCTGCCAGGAGTTGCTACTTCCATGGTTCTGGCTAGAAGTCGAGGTGCTACCTGAATGTGAGCAATGTCTGTTGAATGAGTTTTCCTCATAACTAATTCCAGAACCATGACCCCATGGCCTACCACATCTTGGTGAGGTCACCACAATCACTGATGAAGCAATGGATTTAATGACACTAAAGGAGTGGGATCTTGCACAGCCACGTTTGCTAACACTAGAAGATGTAGCTGATCCTTGGCCATGTGGATGCCCACTCTCCCCCAACAGACATTCCATCACAGACATTGACTGATCCAGTGTGTCATTCATCCTATCCAAGGAGTTGTACATGTGGTTCAGGGAGTCATGCACATCAGCATGCACAATGTTTAGTACTAGCACTTTCTCTTCCAAGGCCCATGTGGAACATGCCTGTGCCTCCACTGCAGCCCTACATGTGTCTGGTGGCACCTAATGACACATCAGTATCAGGAGGTGTGTGGACAGCAGGCCTCCTCCATGCACCCCTACCAACCATCTTGTGTGGTGCACACCCTCATGATGGCTGTTGGGAGAAGCTACCAGCTCTGCAACTGGAATAAACAAACTATCCTGATCAACTGTGTCACCCTCAATCTGTCCTATATCAGAGGTCTCCATGTCACTGGTATGCATAGGCATGCTGACTGTGTCCAAAATATGGACAGAGGATGTGGGAGCCACAACCTCAGTGTCAGACTGATACTCTGCATCCCCAGACAGTGCCTGTTCATCACACCCATCATCATCATCATCATCATCATCAGAGGCTACTGATACTTTAATATCAGATGGTTAGTTCCACAGTGCCATTCTTTGTATTGACTATGAGAGCAAGCAATAAACTCAACAAACCGAGAAATAGAGAAAAAAATTGATCACATATTTTCCTTATGCGGAAGATATGGTAAACTCTAACAGATGCTAAAGCAACACAAACTGTAATTTTATATAGACCTGAATCTGCCTTATATGCAGTAATAACAATAACCAAACATGTGCTTACCATGTGAAGGTGGGCTGTCCCTATATGTGAGGAAGGGAAAGGAAAGAAGGCTGGTAAGTATCACAGTGCAAATGAATCAAGAAAAAGAGAGCAATCCTCCCCTTCACAAGTGCAGATTAAAAATGTTCTCATTTAAAAAATGTAGTGAACCGCTGGATTCTCCCTCCCTCCCCAAACATCCCCTCTATTTCTCTATGACTGTGATGTCTGACTCACCTGACTCACACTTATTGCTGCTCCTCAGACATCTAAGATATATGCATATAAAGATAACAATGACACTCACATTTTGCATACCTGGAAGGTCTGCTTTTGGTACTCTGGGTCTGTCATCCACATCAACATCTACATCAAGGATTCTGTGGGAACCCTCTGCCAAACTATATGGATCTCAACAATAGATAGGAACTCCTCTGTTTCAGTTAGTGGTGGTTTGGTAACAGGACAATCTCCCATAACCACCTGTTCCTCAGCAATTGCAGCAACCCTATGGTAGGCAGAAGTTATCATAGTACTTGCCCAGTGTCATATCTGGGAGCAAGTTCTCCCTTGGCTTCCAACAGCATTGATATCATTCACTACCTGCTGCCATATCCTGTCTCAGGAAGATTGGTCACCTCTACCTCTCCCTAACAGAAAAGCTCCATGGTGATGTAAGGTCTGGATAATTACCTCATTTTCTACATCAGTGTATGATGGTTTGCTGAGTACAGATTTCTTCTTAGGTGCCATATACCTATATGGACTGAAACAGGAAACTAATGCATAATTAAGTATATAGTACACTGACAAGATGACTATGAATTCAGTTATGTGTGAATGTGTACATCCATCATGCATACAGCAATTTAAAAGTTAAAACTACCTATGACTACACACAAGTTAGGACAGTCCCCCCCCCCACACACACACACACACACACACACACACACACACACACACACACATATACACACAAATCTGAATCAAATATCAACAACAATCTATAACAGCTCTGTAATGCAGATAACACAAGTGTAACTGTGTAATACATTGGATCATTAACAATAAAAAAATCACAACATAGCATTAAAAATGTAAAACAACTATTATAAATCCCATCTATACTGCTGTGGAGAGTAGTCAGGTAGAAATCAACAAATGTAACACATTTTTCTTTCTGCCAACACAGGTTAAAATATTGATTCATCCAGCGTATTCAGTTTAAATGCTTAAATCTATAAATTAAATTAATAGACCAATGTCCTAAATAACTACACATAAAAACAAGTCAACCAAGGTAAACTGAATCGCCCTAGTTGAATGGAATAACCTAATTTTTAAAAACTGGGGAACATCCTATAACCAACATTAATTTTACTCCATACCGCTTTCAAATTCAATCTAATACATGGTAAAGCACCCTTATTCTATTTAAAAACATCCTTTTCACTACTAAAAAAAATTAATTAAGGAAGTTCCCCGCAGTTTATAACTAATTAATGTATCAGTTTAAAGGATTTTCCCTTGTTTTTTTGAACAGTGGTTTAGACATTGGTCTTATTAATTAATTATATTTATTTAATTAATTTAATTTAAAGATTAATTAGAATGTTTGTTTAGTAGAAGAAGTTCGAAAGACGAATCAGCAGTTGTTGGAGTGTTGTTTTACATTGTTTGTTTTATTATTTGTTTTCGACCGTAGTCTGCTCTGCCTTTGGCATGGAATAAATTATCTGATTTTACGAATTTCACGTGATTTTTTTTTTTTTTTTTGCGAGTGTGACCTTTACAAAAACATTTTGGGTGAACCACTGCATTCACTCTTGGTTCACCTTGGATACATACATGGAAACCTACCCTTTGTGGTTTTTTACTCTTGTTTTGCGCAAACACAGGTTAAAATGCCAGACCTTGCTACAAAGTTATAATACAGTCATCTGCAATAATTGTGCAAACAACAACTAAATACAACCAAAAAGATAGGTCATGTAGCATCCAGTAGCATAATTTATGTAATGCAGACATGGTTATGTCAAAAGAGAGAGAGAAACAAAAACATTAAGATAAAAAAAGCGTTTGAGCAGCCAGTACAATTCACCCTTTAATGTTACACTAAAAGCATTCTGTAAGAAATAACATATCTTGACAATAAAGCAGTGTAGTAAGTAGATAATTCTCCAAACATTGTGTTTATTTAACAGTATTGAACTCTCTGAATGCAAATAGTCTCTCCAGTAAGAAACAAAGGCATTAGCTACACGATTACCTTTATATATTGCAGAGCCAGCCCTGTCAGCACTGTGAGTACGCAAATGAGACGTTAAATCCTTAGCATTCCTGAATATCGCAATCTGCACTATATGCAAGGACAAGGACTGAGAAGTGTTATCTGCTAATGGCTTGCAGCTATATATGATTATTCTGACTTCAGGAACAAGTAGGGTTTCACAGTCTACCCTCTTTGGTGTACACCTACAAAGGTTGTGTCAGGGAAAAGAGACTTACCAAAAAGTCTGAAAGTACATTGACTGATTTAGGACAGCAACATTCCTAACATTAAAATGCTGGCATTAATGACCACAGCTATTACCCTTTAGTAAGAAATGCTGTTCATATTCAAGGGAGCAATATAAGCACTGGTACAAGTAACATATGCAAAAAAACAGACTAGAATTGCTATGAAGAAAACACAGATTAGGGAATGAGGCACAATGAAGAAAGAAAGGACTGCATCTGCAGTGTTTGCAGTTTTCATTTAATATTGTGTGAGTACATGGATATCCTAACTGTTGGCCATATCACAATCATCCAGACATCAAATGTCAAATGAGAAACGACAACTTTCATAACTTGTTCCTGTTGCACTTTCTATGCAATTTAATACAATGTCACACTATCAGTACATCTAAACACCTTTTCTCCTTGCAAATATATGTCTTTGTCTCTGGTAAATATGGGAAATGATCTCTGATGATTATTCTTACTTCCCTTGTTTGAGCGTTTAAATCCCTGCAGGTTCCTATTTCAAGATAATAAAGTTGATTAAACAATAGAAATTTACATTTAAAGTACTTGATTCCAATTTTTGTCTTTTTATTTCTTTATTGTTTGCATGCCATTTAGCATTGCACTCCCTTAACTAGCAGTGGTCATTTCACTGTCCAAGGTAAAAAGATGACAAATTAAAACTGGCATTGTTCCACATTCCTCAGCAGTCTGGAGAGTACCGAGTGAAGAAATTCAAGTTGTCACAATCCTATCTCTGTGGTTAGAAAAACAGTCCAGGTGATGCAGCGTTCAAACCTGTTTACAGATCATTTTACAGGAGGTTGTTATTCTAAATCTTGTCACATTATGGTGTATGAATGTGTTGGTGTGGAAAACTCAAGTAAAGTCAGTATTGACTAAAAGTGACAGAGGTAAGTCATTTGAAATTATGTCAGCGTTAATTGTGTGTGCTGTGTAAGCAATGAAAGCATTTCTTCTGCTCCCTGTGCTCTTCTTCATTTGCATGGCATTAGCTAAAGTCCTGATATTTTGAGACATACATAATAGATAGTACTGATGTGGCAAGGAGATATGAGAACGCCGAATTATCAGTGTAATACAATAGTTGTTCTACTCATTGTTAGAAATACATTGTGATTGATTTCATGTTTATTCAAGTTGTTACTCAAAAAAAAGTTGTTTGAATGCTTCTGATAAATATTGCCTTATGCATTTGCACAATGCTTGGCCGTACAAAATAAGCTTTCATGGCTTAAAGAAAAAGTGAAAAAATTAGTTTATGCCTATATAATGCCTTATGTGATGCACACCAGCCTGGCAGCATCAGGCAGCCATCAGTACTCTCAATAGTACTCAGTGAAGAAAATACACCTGTCAGGTAACTTTCTCTGTGGCTCAAGTGTAAGTGCAGTGAGTGTAGAGAAAAAGGACTGCTGATGCATTGTTCAAATCCACATTAAGTGATAACTTTACAGAGGGTGGTCTGAATGTGTATTTAATCATATTTGGGGATTCCATTGTGTTGGTGTTTAAAAATCAAATATTGTCAGTATTGCTAGCAACACATGAGCTGTTGTGTATCCACTTTCACATTATTTGTCATTAATTACAAGTCCAATAATGTGTTCCACAAAGTAAATTTCTGATGTTGCAATGAGATATGAGAGTGATGAATGCATCACTAGAATGGACGTCTTGCTCTGGTCATTGCTACAAATACCCATTTATTCTATTTAAATTACTGTCAGCTCTTTTTTCTATCATATATTTTCTTAGAATGCCTTTTCTATTTGCTTTCTGCTAAGCCGCAGCCAAAATGGTTCACTGCTTAAGTAAAAAAGTGAAAATTTTAGTTTAGTCTGCCTTATGTAGATCAAACATGCCTGGCGTTGTTGCAAGGCCCTCCACACCACAGACAGTACTTACTGCAAAGAATTCCCCTGGCAGATGTCCAGTTCTCTGGCACAAGGTATAAATGAAGTAAACTGAGTGAAATAAGCAAGGAGGTATTCTTTGAATTGTGTGTCAAGATCACATTGCACGTATTTTCTATATATGCAATGTATTTTTTTTAATTTGTTTTAATCTGTATTTGCTCCCTGCTTGGCAGTATGCAAACATGGTTCATTGCCTAAGGAAAAAAGTGGAAATGTAGATTAGAACGCCTTATGTAGCGTAAACATGCCTGGCAGCATTGTGGGTCTGCCATCACTCTGGATAGTAGTCAGTGAAGAAAGTGCAACATTCATGTTACTTTCTCTGTGGCACAAGGTATAACTGAAGTGAATTGAGAGAAATAAATCACACAATGCATTATTCGAGTGCTGTTTAGAGATCACATTGCAATCATTAACAATTTGTAATATTTTTGTTTTTTTATTTCATTTTAAACTGTATTTGCTCTCTGCTTGGCAGAGTACAAACACGATTCCCTAACTAAGGAAAAAAGTGAAAAAAATTAGTATAGGCTGCTTTATGTAGCACAAACATACCTGGCAATGGTGTGCTATAGTCAGCACTCTGGACAGTACCGAGTGGAGAAATGCCACCTGTCACATACCTATAGTTGTGGCAGAAGCTGTAAGTGCAGTGAGTTTAGATAAAGAACACACTGATAGAGGATATCCAAGTGAAAGATACTTTTACAAAGGGTGTAAGAATGCCATTTAACACAACATTTTGATTATGACTACAAAACTAAAGAAAATGATATTGTTAAACATGCATCTTGCAAGCAATGTATCAGTAATGCTTGCATACGTTTTCTGTTTAGCAAATATCATTACTGTTTCACTCAAATATAACCTCAAGCTAAAGTGTGTCCAATTTCCTAAACATGCCAATGATGATATTTAATATAAAATTCATTTACATATGTATGATGGGCGCAACACTTTTGTAATAATCTTCATGACTCATCACATGTCCCAGCTATGTGTTTAGGACAGTTATGTCTTGTGAAGTACTTTTGTAACATACCCCAACCTGTATTACTCAGCTCATTCAACTGCGACCATCTGAAATGTATTTATCAACAGAAATACTGACTTTTACATAGGAATGCATTCCCAGGACTAATTAAAATCACACACATACACATACAGGCCTCTGTAGTATATCTCTATTTATTCTGAAATTAGTATATGTCTAATTTCCATGCTTGAAAAGTAGTTCTCCTATGACAATGTCAGTTAATAAGCTAAGTTTCAATTGTTTTAAATGCTCTATCACATGGGTTTGATTCCCAGCTGGTACAACAATATTTTAACAGTGTGTAAGCCCCAGCAGTATGTCACAATCCATCCTCTTTTTCCTTCCAAACTGCAAGGATTAAAAGTCATTCCATTAAGCATTCTATCATTGAACATTGGAACCTGTGTCACTAGACTGAACATCACACATAGCAAAGCTCAATGCCCTGTTTCGCACCTTTACTGCTATGTGATGTAAGTAGTCCCAGTGTCTCTGCCACAGAATCCATCTGCTTTAAATTGAGCAGATGCAGTTGGTAAGGATGTGTGTTTTTGCGCACAACCAGTTACCCACAAGATCTGAACTGGATGCCCCAGACAGAATTTTGTTAACTTGACTTTTGCAGACATGTCTGTTGAGGGAGAGAATAGCACTAAATCTAGAGCACAGAGGTGGGGTGTTGAGTAGTCCAGGATATTTGAGGCACTCTTTGTGATGTACTACAATCATTTGGCTGCTTCAGGGGGATTATACCAGGTTTCAGTATAAGGCTGAGGCTTGGAATAGCTTAGCCAAAGCTGTCTCCAGTGCAATTGGCATTCTACACACTGGGGAACAATGTCTTCACCATTATATTGACCTTAAGAAACACAAGTAGGGCCTCCTGAGCTGATGGTAGGTGGAATTTAGGACTTGGAACATCCACAGTCGTGTAAGTATACTGACCCATAACCTATGCTATGGCATTAATGATCTAGCCAGTCAATGGAGGCGCTCATTATGCTTTCATATCTATTTCTTTTATTTTTGTACTGTACAGTAGCAGAGGAAATAGTTGCAAACCATGAGGCATGCCAGGAGAGATTAACTCACCTCAGAAAGGCACAAGGAAAGTATGGCTCGGGTCCAAATTCAAGACATAAATTTCTTTTCATTCCCTAAATCACTAGCACCTTGGGATGTGTGTGAGTTCAATAGCCAGAAGCAAAAATTACTTTTTATTACTGGATAAGTATTAATAAAATATTGACAGTAATAATATGTCAGAAACAATTCAGTTATGGTAATTGCAATTATTACGTTTGAATGCATATATTCTATCCCTCATAGAGAATAAAAGGCTGTTATTTGTTATATCATAGCAGTGAGATTTGTTTGTTTTGTGACACATTACTACCATTTCATCTTATATGGAGGTGGCAAAAGTGTACAATAGTAAATTATCATTATTGTTTATGTATTGCTAAACAAAATGTATTGAAAAATACAATAATGTGGCATGACATGTATCTAATTATCTCTTTTTTTGTACCCACCCATGCTACTTATATTATTGTGGGGGCTTACAGTTTATTAACATTCTGCTGTTTGCATACCTTTCTGCAGAAAAATAAATGACCAACAGCACAAAGAGGTAGACCAAAAACTGCAGCTTGGCCTGCCATACTTCCACAGATAACAGCACAGATACCTGGCAATTCAGGTTCCCAGCCTGTCAAAATGTCTCCACAACCCCTGTCCTCCCTGGTCCAACTGTATCAGGTAGTTCTGCCATAGATGCTGCTGCAGTGGTACCCCCTGGGAGCAGTACTAGTGGAGGTAGCAATTTAGTCACCGGCCAGGTGCTGACAGGGCTGATGTAGGATATCATGGAGAGGGGCCTTGTTGCATGTATCAGCAGGGTTGAAAAGTCCTTCATCAGATTCTAAAGATGATACCATATCTGGCACTGACCCAGGGAGCTGCTGCAGTAGACAGTGATGACAATTCTGAGGGTGAGGACTACATTCTCACTGTTATCAAGCTGGATGTGGGTGCAACTTCAGTATCCCCTACCTTTCCCCAATCATGACGTCCCCCAACCTTTTGTCTCCATCACCACTCCAGTCTGTTCTGTATGTCATGTATGTCATGTATGCCTGTGCATGCTTCCTAACCCAAGCAACCTACATAAAACTCTCATTTATAAGCACCTTTCTCAACAATCCTCTCACTCCAAAAAATAAAAAATGGGCACCTATCCCTCAAAAAGAAAAAGAAAAATAATGCCCCATACAAAGCTCTCCACTTCTCCTATGTATCATCGTGACATACTTGATTTGGTCCAGTTGACCAGGCAATGTTATTTTGTTATTGTCACCCATCACTGGTGTAGCGACTCTCCAAAGTCAAGAAATTGTGTGTACAATCAGTACATTTATGTTGTGAAGAAGTGGATACCTGTGGTGCTCTCCCATGACTCTCCTGCATATTGTTTCCCCTCTGTCCTCCATTCTGCTTGCCAACCCCATTTTCACCACTGTCTTATCCACCCTCTTTCACACATTTAATCTGGTCAAAAATATATTCACACAAAACATACATGGCCAGAAATGGCCATGGAAAAGCCTACACTTTATGTCCTCAGCATTTGTGAGGAGGATGGCATGGTGCAGCAAAGATGAATGACAGTGAACACTGTTTAACTTCTTATTGCAAAACCTGAAAATTTCAATTTAGTCTGCAGTGGTCCAGTTACTTTTGCACAAATGTGCTTAAATCCACTGTACTGTGATGTGAAAATACAGGGTAAAGGCAGACTAAAGGCAGTACGGTGAAACAGTTAATGTAACAGTTCATAGACAGCTGGATATAATGAGAAAGGATCTCTTATGTGGCTCATTCAGATAATTACCTGATAGTACACATATTTTTTTGCATAGTGTCATGGGTTTGATTATATTTTTAGGTCAATGTATTAATTCACAACATTTCATAATGCTTTCAGTTATTTAACTCCAAACATCTGTATTTCCTCTCCATATACAATGTTTCATTAACATACAAGTTGCATAGTGCAGCAAGACATATTTTGCTAAAACATTGCAGCACCAACAGGGGAAGTTATTAAGCCAGCCTTATCCTGCTTATGTGTTCATGTTTGCTGCAGTCTTCTACCCCTTATTTGTTCCTATTGCAAGCAGTTTATTGTACTGAGTTTGACAGATTCATGATTTACTAAGTAAGAGTAACACACTATACAGATGTTCATACAAGTCCCCCATAACAAAATTGTTGCTATTCCTCTCTGCACCTTTTTCTATCTGTCTCTGTTTAGCCATTCTGATTGAGTAAATTGTCACCGTGCTTCAATTGTATTATTTAAATATTGTAAAGTGGTACTCCCTTTGGGGCATGGTGAGATAATGCTGACATGTATAAATTTTTTTTTTACTAATTTCAAGGGCTCAAATCTGGCCATTATCTAAGTATTACTGACTGTTTTTGTGCAGTATTTGATGTCTACCAGTTGGTTAAATAATGTTATGATCCGGCATTATCCTTCTGTCATAAGCTACTGTTCTCTGCTTTCATCTCACAGTGTTGATGTATCTTCTTTCTTCTGTACCATTATTCTTTTACCTCTGCATTTGTGCAATGTCTGGGGCAGGGCAACAAATGTAATATCTTGTGATTTTATTGCCTTCAGTTGCATTTAACCTGTTGTGCTTCACGCCACTGAGCTGAGCTATGTATATTAAGTTAAATACACTTTTCAACAGGTGAAAGAGTTGGATATACAGATTACAGTGATCAGCAAGGTAATAGGGATGAATACATGCATTCATGTTTGCTGAAATCTGCTGTCAAATGTGAAATATTAGAAGTATGACTTTCTATGTGGTATGCTCAGATAATGCTCAAGAATAAATGTTTTTCTTGCAATGCCCTAAAGGTTTTGAATCCAGATGGATAAAAAAAGTTTCAGAATGTTTTGTCTAATTTCTGTTGTTGTAAATGTTAGCCATAGATTTCCTTACCACGTCATTATCCTGCCACTATATTAATCTGTCTGCTTCCTGTTGTGAAGCCTGTCTTGTACTGATCTTTGCATGAAAGTCAGCAGAGATCAATACAGAGTACGGCAAATTTAAATTCTAAGTTCAGCACTTCAAGATATGATTACACATGTGCTAATATTTTGCCATCAGCAGTGCAATTCAGGTTGGCAATATTGCGCTCAAAGAGTAACATAAAAAAAAAGAAAATCACATAATTGTTTTAGGTTGCACAACGTTTGTATGTCCATATTAATTTTGTCAGTAGGTTATCTTGGTTTCAGAATGATCTTGATGCAGTCAATTCAGTCGTTTAATGTATGTCTGCTCTACAGTGTTTACACATGCAACTGTGTTACAAGTTTCGTTAACCTATTCTCATTAATTAATCACTGTTATTCTGCAATGCACTGCCTTATGTTTAACTTGTATGTTTGTCTTGTCAATGCACATAGTGCAAGTGTGCAATCATCCTAACATGAAATTTCAGGAAAGTTTGATTGATAATCTGCTGGTTTACAACACCAAATGTCTATGACATCCCATAATGTAAAACATGCCAATTTCCATCACAGTAACACAATATAGATGAAGGACAGAACCTAAATTTTAATAGAGAAATATGTAATTACATGTGACAATCATAGTGATGTTACATTGCCCTGTGCACACATATGCATTTGTTGCACTATCTGTGATCACAGTACCATCTGTTCTAAACAGTGTATTTGCAAGAAGTACAGAAGTGTTATTTCAGATTGCTAAAGTCAGTCTTTTCCTGTGGTGTTTTCAACTAATACAGTGCTCTCTAGATTGCAGATAGGTAGTCGGTTCAATGTTCAGCATCAGAAACTGTGTGTGTGTGTGTGTGTGGGTGTATGTATACATGTGTGCATGTGTTTGCATGTGTGTGTTGGTCTATGTGAATGTGTGTAAAGTTTGGTGCTGTGTCCAATACATTTAACTTTGCCCCACTTCTTCTACTGAAACATAATTTCTCAAACACACAGTTGAGGTCATCCTTACAAAAGTGCTCTCTCTTCCCTTAAGCATCAGACATCTCTTGTGGCACTTGTAATTGATACAGTACTCTTTAAATTATAGGAAGTTCACCACCCAGCATGGGAAACTCGTCTGTGTGAGTATGTGTAACACCCAGTGCTGTATCCACTTCCCCTGAGAAGAATGCATTTAACTCATCAAACAGCTCCCTTATCCCACTTTTTACTGAAAAATCCTCTATGAAATATTGATGGAGGTCATCCTGACAAAAGTGCACTCTTCCCCTTAAGAGTCAGACTTCTCCTGTGATGCTTGTATTTCTTGCACTATTGTCTAAAATGTGTAAGTATATCGGCAGATGATTCAAATAAAGCAGTGCTTAACTTCTACAAGTGGACATGTGTGACTGTAAATTAATTTAGGATTGGTTTACACACATTTGCAGTGGCAATTATTACAACTCCAGATGGATGTAAACTCATTTTACCAGACACATCCTGTTGGCAATACACTGCTGATATCATCCCTTCATAAACATTGTATGCCACACTTGTCTCAGTATTTTCTGTGATGCTGGCTGCTAGCAATGTGCTGTATAGATGGTGTAACTAGATAGGTAGGCAGTTTGAGTGCATCCCTGCTTAAGTAGTGTAACTGTGATTACTGTCATATACTACTGGCCACCTTGCAAGCACTTTTATGTACAAATAGGTTTAGTATCTCATAGTTGGAGTGCAAATTCTCCTTTGCTATGTAACTTTGATAGTGTGTTTTGTACATTGTATAACTACATATGTCAGATGGTTTAGGCCAGCTGAGAGTGTGTCTTCCACACTCATACTGTGTATACTACTCTTCAAATATATCTATGATGTGTAGTTGTATATTGTTATTGTGCATTTCAACCACATTTTTGCATAAACATCCAGCTAATAAACAGTGGTGATATCATCTATTTAACTGTGCACTGTCCTAGTTGTACCGCAACGTGCTGTGTGACTCTTGCAATTCAAGGACTAATCCATAGCTTGTGATCTTCGGTAGTTAGTTCAAATCCAGCTATTACTACTCAAACTACATTGTGTTGGTCTTATTGTGACTGTACATGTCACTAACACTGTTGTCAAACACATCTGCTGTGTACACATATAGATGCTGATTCCTCTTACAAAAAGCTATAATCATTTCTCATATAGCAATGCTTTTATTCAGAGTAATGATGGCATGTGATTACATTTTCCTTATATAAAATATATAGGACGTGTTATCCTCAGGCACAAGAGAATGAGACAACATTTTATATGTTGTTGCCTTAGTACTGCAACTGCAGGCACACATATTTTTTGCAGCAATGATATGATGTAATACCTTGACATGACAACATATCTCATAATTGTAGTGATGACTACCACCGTGGTGCATACATCCTGAGAGATATGTATTTTCTGTTGTCAAATGTTCATGTGTTCAACATCAACATTCAGTGCCTCTTAGCATTGTTGGGCTTTATACTGTCATATGTGTATAGTATCTACCACAGTTATAATGTGTCCATTTACAGTGGGAGAGACATCCGTCATCCCTTTTATCTCAAATAGTTTGTTTATAACACATTCAGCTCATGTAATAAGTTATCATAGGTGGAGTGTCATGGTTGTGTTAAGGCTTCCACTGTGGTATTTGTGGTTCATCCACATGTCATTATTCAGTAGAGTCACATGGCTTGCTGTTTAATTCCTGAAAAGGCAACATTATATAAATGTACTAATAGGTTCATAGGTGTGTACTAGGCTAATGGTCCTGAAGCCTTTACAAGCTTAGCCCATAGAATTACCCTGGCATCGTGCCACCAAACCTTAGTTTCCAGTGCCTCTGTCGAGTAGAGCCACCGGTTTGATCCCCGGGGTGAATTTTCTATTTCCCATCCATTCATCAAGATTTCTCTTGAAGAGGGCCAGTGAGGTGCTCTGTTTGACATGTATGGGAAGTCTATTCTATAGCATGGGCAGTCTCTGGGTTATGAACCTGTCCCTCCAGCACATTCTGTTGATTGTGGTAATGAGGTTGAGGTCTCTGGAGCGTGTGGTGTGCAAGGATTGGGATTTCTTTAGATGTAGCATTTCTAATAGAGCTGGGTCAGACGTGGCTTTGTAAGTCAAGCAGAGACCGCCTCTAAGTAGGCGATATGAGACAGAGAATAGTTGGAGTTTTTTGAGTCTGTCCATATAGGACAAGTGTTTAAGGCCTAGGATCCTCTTTGTGAGGTACTTTTGTGGCTTCTCCAGTAGTTGCAGGTGTCTAGTGAGGTACATGCCAAATGGGACCTTGTACTCAAAGATTGGCCTAATGAGGGAAGAGTAGAGGGAGACAATGACCTCTTTCTTTCTGGATGCAAAACCCTTAGTAATGAGATGTGCCACATAGAAGGACTTTCTGACCACAGTGGCAGTGTGGTGGTCAAAAGAGAGGTTGCTGTCAACCTGTGTTCCCAGATCTCTTATAACGCCTTCTGTGTTCAGTGGATTACTATCAAGGTGGTAGTTCATGGAAACTGGGGTTTTCCCAAAGGGAATGATGACACATTTTTTGGCATTGAGCTTAATGCCATGGTTCAGACACCAGTCGTTGGTCTCAGTGAGGCCTTTCTGTAGGATGTCAATATTACTTGGGGAGTTAATAATGGTTCCCAACTTGCAGTCGTCTGCGAACTTTGTCACCCAGAGTCCCTTCGTGTTGGACTGGACTTCTGAGAAGTAGATACCAAACAGAAGATGACCCAGGACCGATCCCTGTGGGACTCCACTCATGAATGGTCATCAGTCTAACTTGGAGTCAGCTACTTTCACACTGTGGGTTCTATCTGTGAGCCAGTTTGCAACCCACCTAGTGATATAGGGGTTGATGCCTAGCTTAGTGAGTTTTTCTACGATTCCTGAGTGGGGAATGGTATCAAAGGCCTTGGCCAGATCAAGGTAGGCTGTATGAACCACCTTGTCTTCATCCATAGCTCTGGTGATTGACTCAAAGAAGTCGACCAAGTTGAGCAGGCATGATCTACCCTTCATAAAACCAAACTGTGTGGGATCCAGAGTTTGCATATTCCCTATATCCTTGTTTATTAGGTCCATGATGATGCATTCCATAGCTTTGCATATCAGACTTGTGAGGCTAATGGGGCGATAGTTCCCAGGATCTGTAGTCGCTCCTCCTTTGTGGAGATGGATGACTATAGCAGTGCACCATTCAGAAGGGACAAAGCCTGAGGTGAGGCTGTGATTGAACAGGGCACACAGGTGAGGTGCCAGTTCACTCTGTAGTTCATGCAGAACACAGCCAGGGATATTGTCAGGTCCCATAGAAGCTGTATTCTTGGCACTGGACAGTGCTGTTTTAACCTGTGCAACAGTAATACTGGGTGCCTGGCAATCTACTGGTATTGTGATTGGTCCTTTGTGGCGGAAGAGAGGGATAAAGCGGGCACTGAATCTGTCGGCCAGTATATTGGCAATATCTGTTGCCTCAGTATAGCAGGTATCATTGTGCAGTAGCTCAGAGCAAATCTGGGTATTGCCGTAATGTTACCTAAACACCATTGTATCTAGTTAGCCTCACCCATTTTTCTGTTGGACAAAGATACATTATTGCAGGTTATGATTGCATGGCAGTGAAATGGTTATTTGGGGCATATTGTGCTGTGAGTACTGGTTTTTGTAGCATAACTACACAACTTGTCTGTGGTTCAGTTCTAAGACAGTGTGTGTACTACACGATGGAAGCAGCTTTCTTGTTGAAGAAGCATTGATATTGTACTACTCACTGTTGTGCTGACAGTAACATGTATAGCTCCTTTCCATCATTCTGACTAAATCCATTTCTTCATATTATATTTGTAACTCCTTTCATAATGCACAGATTCAGTTCAGTTATTTGTGATAACTTCGAAAAGGCAAAGAACCAAACTCCAGATGAAATAACCATGTTGAAGCAGGATATGTGAACGTAGAAACACGCTGGTTATACACGGCAGTACAACTGCATAAAAATGTTAATCTTCGATAGCAGAGAAGTAAGCGCTTTCACAACCAATAACAGTTGCTTCATCAGACTACATATAAAAATCAAACATACCCATTTTATATTTGTGATGCAATACAAACTGTCCAATCACTGAGATACTAATTAACACTTGAAAACATTTAAAAGGGTAAGTACACATTTGTGAAAATGCTTGTAAAAAATATATCTATATACATATATACATCTAGGATATATATATATATATATATATATATATATATATATATATATATATATATATATATATACACACACACACATATATGACCAACCTACAAGTCAGAAATTAATAGGCACATGCATTATACTTATAAAGAATAACAAAAAATATAAAATTTGTATTTGAAATATACATTCAATGTTTCAAACTCCTTGATTTGAGGGCGGGTTTAAGCGACATCCTGCTATTCAAACCAGGAGGTCTGTCAGCATTAAGCAGCAGTATCTACCTCTGCTTAGCCTTCTCTGTTTTATTCCTAGCATCACCTCCCCTCATACTCATCTTAACAATCTCTAAAACTAGAAACTTAAATGTATGACTGACACCTTCCTTTTTAACATACATGGCTAAGGCATTACTCTCTTTACAATTTCTTATATCTCTGAGGTGTTCTAGTACCCTATCCTTAAATAAACGATTAGTTTTACCTATATAAAAAGAGTAACATTCTGTGCAATAACAAAAATAAACAACATTCTTCGTTGTACAATCAGCGTAGAAGTTACAACTAATGTGAAAACCTAACGTGGGGTGTACAAAGACTGCGCCTCTGTGAATATAGGTACAGGCTGTGCAGCTCCTGCAGCTATATGTCCCTAGTCTATCAGATGTAGTAGTTCCCTGGGTGTGATTCATCTTATAACATAAGTGTCTTTTCAAGGATTTATTATTTCGGAAGGAAAATTGAGGCATTCTAACTATGTCGTCTCTTATATGTGGCTCAAGGGGAACTAGTGTTCCACTATTATCTGATCGAGAGTTAGAATGCCTCTTACTTTCTCCAGTAATATTAAATAAAAAATAAATAAATAAATAATACTCAAGTGGTTTGTGACATCATCAAGAATAATTGGGATATTTTATCCACCATAAGTGGATTAGACGGATTGATAGGTAATACACCTCAGTTTTCCTTCCGAAATAATAATTAGTAAAACTAATTGTTTATTTAAGGAAAGGGTCCTAGAACACCTCAGAGATATAAGAAATTGTAAAGAGAGTAATGCCTTAGCCATGCATGTTAAAAAGGAAGGTGTCAGTCATACATTTAAGTTTCTAGTTTTAGAGATTGCTAAGATGAGTATGAGGGGAGGTGATGCTAGGAATAAAACCGAGAAGGGTGAGCAGAGGTGGATACTGCTGCTTAATGCTGACAGACCTCCTGGTTTGAATAGCAGGATGTCGCTTAAACCCATCCTCAAATCAAGGCATTTGAAACATTGAATTTATAATATTTTAAATACAAATTTTATATTTTTTGTTATTCTTTATAAGTATAATGCATGTGCCTATTAATTTCTGACTTCTAGGTTGGTCATATATGTGTGTATATATATATATATATATATATATATATATATATATATATATATATTTCCTAGATGTATATATGTATATAGATATATTTTTTACAAGCATTTTCACAAATGTGTACTTACCCTTTTAAATGTTTTCAAGTGTTAATTAGTATCTCAGTGATTGGACAGTTTGAATTGCATCACAGATATAAAATGGGTATGTTTGATTTTATATGTAGTCTGATGAAGCAACTGTTATTGGTTGTGAAAGCGCTTACTTCTCTGCTATCGATGATTAAAGTTTTTATGCAATTGTACTGCCGTGTATAACCAGCGTGTTTCTGCATTCACATTTGTGACAGCTTCCATTGCTATCTGATATGCCATATGGAGTCAATACAATGGTCTGGAGAGAACCCAGTATAGTAGTTTGAAAGGTAACAGCGGTGTGTCAAACAGCAGTGGCTTACACACAGACAATGGTTATGGCACTGTCATATGGCCCCATTTTTTAGGATGTATCCTGTAAGGTAGGGCATCCATACCCCTTATGACAGGAAAGTGCTGTAAGCTCTTCAAGGGTGTTCTTCATGACATAAGTCTGACGAGCCTGATCTGCAAGGCCATGGAACGTATTATCATGGAACTTATAAACAAAGACATTTGCAACCTTAAAACAATGGATCCCACCCTGTTTGGGTTCGGGAAGGGATGATCTTGTCTCCTGAACCTTATTGACCTTTTTGAATCAGTCTCCAGAGCTGTGGACGAGGGTAAGGCAGTCCACACAGCCTATCTGGACCTCAACAAGGCCTTTGACACCATCCCCCACTCTGGAATCATAGATAAACTTACTAAGCTGGGCATTAATCCCTACGTCACTCGATGGGTTGCCAACTGGCTTACTGACAGAACCCACACTGTAAAAGTAGCTGACTCTGAATCCAGCTCCAGACAAGTGACAAGTGGAGTACCTCAGGGTTCAGTCCTGGGACCACTCTTGTTTGGCATCTACTTCTCTGAAGTACAAGCCAACACTAAGAGACTCTGGCTAACAAAGTTTGCAGATGACTGCAAACTTGGAGCCATTATTGAATCCACAAATTATGTGGATTCTCTACAAAAGGGCCTTACAGAAACAGATGCTTGGTGCAAGAGCCATGGGCTCAAGCTCAGTGCTAAGAAATGCATAGTTATCCCCTTTGGGAAAAAACATGTACCCATGAATTATCACATAGGTGGCAGTACACTAAACACTGAAAGTATGATAAGAGACTTAGAGACACAGGTGGACAATGGTCTCACCTTCGATAACCACATCGCCACAACAGTCAGGAAATCCTTCTATGTGACACACCTCATCACTAAGGGCTTTTCATCCAGAAAAAAGGAGGTCATTGTCCCACTGTACTCATCCCTTATTAGACCCATTATAGAATACAACGCCTCATTTGGTATGTACCTCTCAAGACATCTGCAACAACTGGAAAGGCCGCAGAAATACTTCACTAAAAGAATCACAGGCCTAAAGCAGATGCCCTATGCTGACCGCCTTAAAATACTCCAGCTATACTCTGTTGCATATCGTCTGCTCCGAGGCGATCTTTGCTTAACATACAAGGCCATGTCAAACCCAGAGCTGTTGGACATGCTACACTTAAAGAAATCCCAAAGTTTCAGAGCCACACACTCCAGGGATCTAAACCTTGTCATCACAATAAACAAAACATGCTGGAGGGATGGGTTCCTGACCCAGAGACTCCCCAAACTCTGGAATAGACTGCCCATACATGTCAAGCAGAGTGTCTCTTTGGCCATCTTCAAAAGGAACCTTGACGATTGGATGGGAGAAAGGAAATTCACCCTGGGGATCACGTCAGTCGCCCTGCTAGACAGGGGTCCAGGGAAGTAAATAGTGTGGGAAGAAATAGCCAGGGAATTGTTATGGCTAGGCTTGTATAGGCCCTAGGGCTGATAGCCTAGTACCAACCTATGAACCAACCTATGAAGAAAGGAGGAAAAGAGAAACCAAACAAAATAAGGAGGACTGTAATTTGATAATGTTTATATCTGACATAGTTAAAATTTGTAACCAGTGAATCCTGGGATGAAGTTAGATGATCCTATTTATTAATGAATGTTCCTAGGGTTCTATAGTCTAATATGCAAGAGATGCTTGTTCCATAGGTGACAGAGGTGCTTGGTGATAAATTTCTCTCTGAATCAAGACTAGTTGATATTTTGGTGTAAAATTAAGTCTTTGGAATGAGTATTAGCTAAGGAAGTTTTCTTTTCAAGGAAAAGAAGGTCACAAAGAGCAGGGTCCAATATAGCTCAGAAAGCTCAGATAACCTTGCAGGAGCATGTAGGCCACAAAATATAAGGGCACTTTTTTTTTGTTTTGTTTTTTTTCTATCTGAAATAAAAGCTGTTCTTCAAACTGTGGACGTTCTTCTAGTTTTCAAAGTTGTTTAGAGCTATACATGTCAAGTGGAGCATTGTATTCTGCAATGGGGTAAACAAGAGTAGAGTAATAAGAAAAGAGAAAATAGGATCTGTACGAGAACCCACAACAGAGGACAGAAGTAGAAGGATTTTTTCTGACAACAGTGGATAAATGTTGATTTAAGGATAGGATGCTGTCTATATAAGCTCGTCAGTGTTGGAATATGGTGTCAGTTTTAATAAAAGTTCTATTTATGTGATATTGTCCAGGGGCATTAGTTTTATCAAAGGTAACAGCATTTCTTTGTGTTTAAGGTGAAAACGTCACTAGAGCATTGGTTATTAGTGTGATTATGGCCTTGTTGGAGTATTGAGGAATCTGAGGGGAGAGTTTAGGATGGGCTCTATGCTGCAGTCATCTGCAAATTTAGTTAGCCAAAGAGTATTATCTTTTGACTGTATTTCAAAGAAATAGCTTCCAAACAGGAGAGAGAGAGAGTCTAGGAAAGAATCTTAAGGACTGATATTACTTTGCCATTTGGAAAGGGTACTGTTTATAATGATGAAGTGAGTTCTGTTTTAGAGACAGCAATCTGGCAAACTACAAAGAAGCTGATGTTGAGTTGGGTTAGCATATTTATTATTCTGTAGTGGTAGATGTCATCAAATGCATTGGCTGAGTTAAGCTAAGCAGTGTGGATGGGAATTCCTTCATCTAGGGGTTTAGTGACTTTTGCAAAGAAGCTGAGAAGAAGATTAAGAAAGTATGATGTACCTATGACAAAGCAGAACTGTGAAAGGTCTGGAACCTGCAAGTCTTCGGAGTCCTTGTCAATTAGTTCTACAATAATTCACTCTGTGATTTTACAGATAAGGTTAGAGAGACACTGATAGGCCTACAGTTGCCAGAGTGAGTGGAGGGGCCACTGTAATGAAGGGGGCAACTATGGCATTTCTCCATTCTTCAGGTACATATCCAGTGGAAAGACTTTGATTGAAGATGTTCACAAGAGGTAAGCTTATCAGTAAGCAGGAAGGTATGTTGTCTGCCACCATAGAGGTGTTATTTTTTGTTTTAGCGAGGGCGGCTGACACTTGAACAATACTGATAATAGGCTGTTAGCCTGAGCTGGTATAGAGTGACAAAGGTTATAGGAGGTGGAGTAAAATTATAGCTAAATTTATTTACCAGGATGATAACTATAGATTCCGGACTGGTGCGGGTAGTACCATTTATGAGTTCAGAGCTTGGCATGACATTATTATGGGATTTACATCTGTAGCTAAAAACAAAAGCTTTCATTGTTGCCTTTAGTGCTGGTGGCTATCTTGTGCTCAGAGGCAACCTTGGTACTTCTCATAGTATTCTTGAGTTACTTACTAATTTGGTTAAGTTTAATTTTTTGAGCTGGGAGGGAACAATACTTATATACAGCTAAAGGCTTATTTTTCTTGTTATATAATTTGCTGATTATGTTGTCTCGCCAGATTGGACATTTAATGTATTTACTGTTTTGCTTACAATAGAGAATGGAACAGTTTCTGGTGTACATGATTTAATAGGGCATAAGGTTCCTATGTTAAAGCTAGGGTGTCGAAATTCAGGGATTTTTAAGTAATTGGGTCACTTATTTTATTTATTGAAAATGTTGATAAAATCTTATAGAACTGTCTTTAGAGAGAAGGTGGTAGCTAAACAGTCTGCTTTATCTAGGGAAGGGAATACTTGTTGGACTAGGCAGAACACATGGAAATTAGTTAAGAAAAAACTCTTGTAAGAGAAAAGCAACTATTTGGTTCAGGAATCTAGAGATAGTGATGTAAAAAAGGCCTGGTCATAACATTTTTGGATGCGTAACAGGACCAGCTGATATTTCTACAATTGAATTCTCCAAATAAATAGGTATTCAGTTTGATTTCCAGCGGGGGGGGGGCATATTTAAATATTCAATATATTCTTCTAGGGACATAGAGGGAGGCCTGTAATTTACTATGAAGTAAAATTTTGTTTTGCTGAGAATGTTTTGGATCTGTACTAAATCAAGGCTGGGGTGCTTTGAGATGAGACATGTGGGTATAAGATCTTTCATAAACACAGAGACATCCTATCCACTACTAGTGGTCCTGCACAAGTGATAGGTGATGAACCCCAGAATAGAAAAAGTGTTTTCTGTAGACTGGAATTAAGTTTCATCAGCTATGCAAATATGTATGTCCTCCAGGTAAAGTAAAGTTTCCAAGTTAGACATGTTGCCTATCAGGATTCTGGTGTTGAGGAGTGTTATCCAAACACCTGCCAGATTGGAATTTGTCAGACTGGAATATCTAATAATTTTGTGTTGCCTAAAAAAGACACAATACAGTTGGAAGAGGGTTTTGGCAGTATGCAAAATCCCATGAAGGACAAGTGCAGCCCATCTTGGTAAAACAGGAATTTCTGTCTATTATTTTTTGCCAGGCTGTCACAAGGTATATCCTACTAGAATGACACATTTACAGAGCCAATCACTGAAACCAATGGTGGCAATGTGAATGATGTCATACCCAGTCACTGATGGAGGATTTGTATTTGACATCATTCTAGGCAAGGGCAGAAAACTACTCAACACAAGAGATTTCACTTGCTTAAGAATATATGGAGAGAGCTATACCATAGTCTTCTGCATCTCCACCAAGGTGGAGCACCTGAGATCCTCATCCAAACATAAGTAATAACAAGGTCATAGTCATATTTTGGATGTGTCATGGCCTAGATGGCCCTGGTGATGTCTTAACCCAAGCTTCTGAGAGAAAACTGTTGATTACTGCATAATTTTTCAGTATTTTAAGTGTAGAGTCTGTTTGCCTGACAATGGAGTCACCAATAACTAGAGCATTTCAGATATTATTACATACTTTAGCTGTAAGCTGTGCTGTCTGTCTGAAGATCATTGCACTTTTAGTTTGGTGATGCCTTGTAACAGTATATGCTGATGTGGTAGCAGGCATGAATGTTGGTGAACCTATGTGATTAGTGGGTTTAAGTGAGTATGAGGCTTTGTGTGTTTGAGGTTTCCTGTCATGTGTCATGGAAGACTTCGGTACTTTTTTGCTTTCTTTAACTATTTTAGCATATGTGGGTTATATTTATGGACGCAATGCAAGGGATCTGTCTCAAATGTGTGTGTGTGTGTGTGTGTGTGTGTGTGTGTGTGTGTGTGTGTGTGTGTGTGTGTGTGTGTGTGTGTGTGTTTGTCTTTTAGAATGATTTTGTATTAGGTGACAATAGTGGGTTGTCAATGAACATAAGACAGTTGCTGCATTGCTTCAGAGGATGCCTATGGAGATAAAACTGGCCAATGAAACAGAATTAACAATCTGTGGCTCCATAGATGGCAGCTGGAGCTTTTAGTTTTGGTGTCATATAAATTTAGTATATTTGTAATGCTGAAATATACAATATGCACCTCTCTGAGAAAAGAGTAATACGTACATATTTGTTGTGCACTGATTCTGGTGGAAATTCGTGGGGTGTTAGTCTAAGGCCCTAATGAGCCCACATCTATGATAAAGTTTGACACATTCTAGTAAAATCTCCTAGATAAATGCTTTGACTGTCTGCAAACTGCCTTTAATTTAAGCATGTAGTTAAATGAGCAAGAAAACAATGGTACAATGAGTTTCAGTTCAGAAGTCTTAGTAATACTTTATTTTTCCTTTTCAAACAATTTGAATGCTTGAAAACATTACTTTCACTGATGAAAAACTGTTGGTTTAAGTTTTGATATCATAGCAGTATAATTTTGGTCCCAAATCATGACAGAAAACTTGTGTAACTCTTGTTTCTTCAAGTTTATCCCTGTAGAAATGGTACTTCCCAGAGATTTTTGTGGACTAAAGATCTAGTTTTGTGGGGAGCTTCACCCCTACACACACACACACACACACACACACACACACACACACACACACACACACACACACACACACACACACACCTAATTAACATAAACCTCCTCTGGGGTTACACTATTTCTGGGCCAGAGAGGGAAACTAATTAAATGGGACTTTAATGAGTTTGCCCTTGAAAATTAGGACCATGCCCAGCAACACAGCATATCTAAGATTAATTGAAAAGCACACCATATGAATGTTTGTTGTGAATCAAATATAAGAAATTTGCAGACTGGTAGATCAGAACGGAGGGAAAACTAAAATGTGTATTGTAAAACTAAAATTATTCAAAATTGCATAGGATAGCTGTGTCTTCATTCCTTTCACAAAACACCATGGAAGAATGACTGTAAAATAAAAAATGACATGGTACATTTTCAGAGCAAAAGTGACTTATTTTAAATATAGTGGCATCTTTCTTTTTTGTAAAATATTTAGAAAGCTAAATAAAAAAAATCCTGTTGCAGACTAGACATTATTTTGTGAATATAAAATAACATGTCAAACTATACATTTTATGTATGGCTTTATCTAGAAGCAGACTTTGTCATCTTAGATTTACCATAGTCCTTCATAATATGATATACTTCTGAAACGTGCTGCTGTGCACAGATGCACTCTGGCTTTTTAATATTTTTTCTGTATCCCAGTCTTCAGTTTTGAGCAATTAATTCTTCAACAAGCCTGCAAGTTTGACAGCACAAATGCAATAAAGCCTGATTAGATTCTGTTTCTTTGTACCTGATAGAACTTTTGCATGGAAGCTCCTGCCTGCAAGTTGGGGATCATTGGACTGGAAATATATTGCATATTTGTATAAACGTTATGCTAATTCATTTTTATAAGCTGGTCAAATAGCTTCAGCATATACTAGCAGTAAATATTGTTATCACCTGTTTGTATACAGCAAATGAGCTGAAAATAGCCTTATTAACAATGTAGAAACATGTTATGCTGTACAATTGCATACCCTTTCTAATGCATTCATAGTAATTCAGCATCTGATGACAGATAACTTCTCGGGTGATTTTGCTATAGTACTGAACCATGGCATGATTATTAGCTTGTGTGCTGTCTTTTTATAAGCCACGCAAACCTTATAGCAGAAATTATTTTAGAGAAGTCCTTGATGACCAAAGAAGTGATGTTACACTCTGACTGGCTTTACAAGGATGCATGAAGTGTTACTGAGCTGTATCCCTGTGGCTCTCATGGTTTCAATCTTCACTGATGTCTCCCATCACAAATGGCACCTGACATCTTGTCACCAGCCTGTACGTAGTAACATAAGAGGGAATTCTACTCTAGTCAAAGGTCTGCCACTGTTAGTATTAGAGGACTTAATTTCTGTTGAGGATGGCCTGTCTGTATTGATAAGACATATCTGATTTCCTCTTGTAAGTGGTTGTAGGTACTATAAGAGGATGGATTTCTCTGTGCTTACTTTATGAAGTAACTATGATATGACCATCATCATTATCAGATAATAAAGACAATGACACAGTACTAGTGTCATAAGTTGAGTCAGCGCCAGTAAATATTTCCACCAAGTTTAACCTCCTGTGATTTTTCTTTCCAGATGTGTTATATCGGTGTTTATGTCAAAATAAACTTGAACAATCATATTTTTTCACCCACAGACAGATAACCAGGATTTTGTTTTAGTTATTTTATTAAGTATAAGTTTGTTAATTAAGGTTAGGTACTAACTTAAGTAGACTCATTCCAGCCACTGCCCAGAAGACAACAAAGAATCAACAATATTAGACAAGCATAAAACATATATAGTGGTAAAGGTAATGTATAAATGTGAGAAACTTAACAGCAGCAATGACAGAGACAATAAATCCACAGAAGGAAGACAAGACTTTGCCTGGGTGACAGAGCTAATTAAAATGCAAACTGCGCCACTGGGAATGAGATACCAATTAAATAGATGCAGAATAACCTCTTTCTTGACATGGTACCTCTACTTTCATTGTATGAAAATAAACACATAAACACACATACACTTTCTATTCTCTCTCTTTTTTCTTAATCCCTCTCTTTCTTATACACACACACAAACACACACGCACACACACGCACACACGCACACACGCACACACGCACACACACGCACACGCACACACACACACACACACACACACACACACACACACACACACACACACACACACACACACACACACACACATATGCATTCATGTACATGCACAAACACACACCCCTAGAGTATCTATGGGCTGTGGGGAAACATCTTATCTGTTCTGGAAATGAAATATATAAATCCTATTTTTTTTTCTGTTAAGTTTTAGCTACTTTTATACACAGACAGTATCCTCCCCCTTCTTTGAATAACTAATTTCAAACATCATACCTCTCTTTGTTATTGCAAAAATGTGACAGAAAGTGGATATGCATGGCCTTATTTGTTTTCTTTTAAGAAGTATTTCAGCTGTTTTACATACTTACGTTCATCTCACAGAATATCAGTTTACTGATATGCTACACCTTGTATTGACAGAATACCCCTGTTACAAATGTTGGAAAGTGAAAGACAGTGATGCCAATAAATGTAGCAAATTTATTTTCCCTGGTGTTTTTTCAGCTCCTTTAACATAAAGACGGTCCCTCAAATAGAGCACATAAAGATTATTTTTCTGAGAGGTATTTCACTTTTTTCACACATATCATGTCTCAGAATAACACTGCTCAAGTCCATGTACTGTTCAGTATAGGTTCATAGATTCATAGGAGGTTACCAGGCTAACAGCGCATGAGCCCTTACAAGCCTAAACATATTTATCCCAAGTTGTCCCAATTGTCGGTGGTTAGGTGAGTGAAGTTCAAAGAGGTAAGGGTCACCCATCTATTGATCTAAGTTATGTTTGAAGAGGGTCAAAGAGTGGCTCTGTTTCAGGTGAATTGGAAGCTTGTTCCAGAGAAGTGGCAGTCTCTAGGAGATGTAGCTATCTCTCCAGTATGACCTGTTCATGTCAAAGGCTAGGTTAAGATCTGTGGAGCGACTGACCCTCCTGCAGTTTCATATACGAATGTGTACCATTTCCATCAGGGCCAGGTCAGAGACTGCCCTGTAAGCCAGGCACAGATCACCCTTTAGCATCCTGTAGGAGACAGAATACAGTGACAGGGCTTTCAGTCTTTCTGCGTAAGACTTGTTTTGTGTACCCTGCAATCTGTTTGTGAGAAACCTCTGTAGTCTCTCCAGTTGTTGCAGGTGTCTGGTGAGGTACATGCAAAAAGAAGCATTGTACTCAGTTATTGGTCTGATGAGGACCAAGTATAATGGAATTATAACATCTTTAGATCTAGATGCAATGCCTTTATTTATAAGATGTGCCACACAGAAATATTTCCTTACTGCTGTGGATACATGGTAGTCAAAGTTCAGATTGCTAACAACCTGAGTACCCAAATCCTGTATTATTTGGCACCAGTCATTTGCCTGCATTAACCCTGTCTGCAGTATGTTAACATCATCAGAGGATTCAATGATTTGCTCCCAATTTGCAATCGTCAGCAGCCTTGGTCAGCCACAAGCCGTCCAAGTTTGCGTGGATTTCTGAGAGATAATTTCTGAACAGTAAGGGGCCCTACACAGAACCCTGCAGTACACCACTGGTGACTGGTCTTTTGCTAGAGGTGAAGTCACCTACTTTAACAGTATATGTCCTGTTGGTGAGCCAGTTGGCTACCCATTTGGTAATTTAAGGGTTAATTCCCAATTGGAAGAGGTTCTCTATAATACCTGAGTTTGTGCCAAATGTGTGGCTAGGTCAAGACAGGTGGTATGCACCATCTTTCCCTCTTCCAAGGCTTTGGTGACTTTCTCGAATAATTCAACCATGTTTAATAGGCATGATCTACCTTTAACGAATCTGAACTGGGTTGGATCCAGAGTTTGGAGATTACCTATGTTCTTGTTAATAAGGTCCATAATGATTCTTTTCATGGCCTTGCATATGAGGATAGTCAAGCTAATGGGCCTATAATTCCCAGGGTTGGTTAATGGACCCTTGCATGCAGAGGAATTACTGTTACTGTCCTCCATTCTGCCGGAACATAGCAAATTCTCAGGCTGTGGTTAAACAGGGATCCAAGTGGGTCTGCTAGGTAATGTTTTATGTTATTTAAAAGGCAACCTGGGATGTTGTCTGGTCCCATTGATGCCATGCTTTTGGCCTTGGAGAGCACCAAGATAACCTGCTCCCTTGAGATAATAGGCTGAGAAACGGTGGCAGGTATACTTTGGGGAAGGACTGGAGAGGCCAGGTGGGTGAAGTGTTCTCCAAATCTGTCAGCTAGCAGGTTGGCTATTACCTCCTGTTGAATATGAGTGGTGCCATCCACAACCAGTTCAGCACATAGCTGGGTATTCCCTTTTAGATTCTGAATGTACTTAAAGAATGCCTTGTGATTATCCTTAGCTATGGAGGCTGTTTTTGCTTTGTAATTAGCTTTGGAGGACTTGACAATATCTCTAATTTGTTTGTTTAAGCAGAGAGATTTCTTCCTCTACTGAACCAATTCCCTGTTGTTCTTGGACATTAGTTTCTTTCTCTTGTTGTATAGCCTGTTTATACTAGGGGTCCGCCAGAGTGGCTTGTTTCTTTGGCAAGACCTGGTTTTAATCCGGTCAGGTACAGCCAATTCTATACAACTGCTTAAGTGGTTATACAGGGCATTGGTGTACACCTCTGCATAGGAGCACTGCTCTCCCATGTAAGTGAGTACTATGTCCAGAACATTTGAGCCTCTTGTGGGTGTACTGACTAGCTATTCCAGAGCATTTGCATTGATAAAGTCCAAGAATGTCTGAGCCATCATGTTTGTGGCTGTGTATGTTTCCCAGATGTTAGTAGGATAATTAAACTCACCCATGAGTAAGGTGTTGGGTTGTATGGCAAGTGACTCCAGTAATTCCAGGTATGTGGTATGCTTTTCCTGCTTCAGGGTGGGGGACCTACAGCTAGCTATGATATGGTAGGGGCTTTGCCTATAGTTAATTGGACATGGAGGATATCAATAGAGTCATGCTGTTTAATCAGCCTTGAGGTGTACTTATCCTTATTGAATATGAATACACCTCCTCCTTTGGGTCTTACTCAGTTTGTGGTCTGAATGCATGGAAGGCATTATAGCCCTGCATGGCCAGGGTACTTTCTGTGCCTTTGAACCATGTCTCAGTGACTGCACTAATGTCAGCATCTTCCAAAATTAGGAGTGCTTCTAGGGAGTGCAGTTTCATGTTTAGACTCCTAGCATTAACCAGTATTACCTTGAGTTTATCTAGAGAGCATTTTGTTATGTTGGGAGGTTGTTTTTTGACACTGCTTAAAAAAGGCAAAATAGAGGTGGCTAATGTCTTTGGCAGTATCCAAAAGCCTGAAGGAGATAGGTGCAGACCATCTCTGGCAAAGCAGCATGGCCTGTCAACCATGTCTTCCCAGGCTGACAGATATTGGATCCCCTTGGACTGACACCAGAAGCTAAGCCAATTGTTAAAGTCAATCATTTTTTGTTTGTATTCTGGCATCATCCTTGGAGAATGTAGAATGCTGCTTAAGATTAGGGTTATACCTGCCTGTAGTCAGCACTAGGAGTTTCTGCACATACAGCAAGTGCAAAGGCCAAAATGCTCAAAAGACCAAACACAAAAAATGGCCAGCACTCCTGTGAGAGGTTTAACATACTCTTTTTAATCAATGGACATGTTAGTATAAAAAATACACTAAAATGAAAAAAACAAACTGGTTTCGGCCCATTGGCCTTCCTCAGTGTATTGTATAACCAAACATTCTTTCAACACAATATATAATCAGTACAAATAAGCAGACCCACCCTTCTCATTAATTAATTTAATTATGTTTTAAAGGTGCTCATTCATTCCAGGGAAAAAAAACACCAAATTTGATAATCCAAGTTCTTTTTTTTATTCAAAATGTCATGCCAACCAGCCTTCAGATTCCTATTACCTAGAACTTTACCAATAACTGTAAATTTAAAACATGCTGTTGGGTGTTTGATAGTGTGCTTATACAAAGTATTAGACTGACATTTATTTCTTATATTGCTTAAATGTTCAGATATACGAAATCTAAAGGGGCGTGATGTCTGACCTGTATAGAAAGCTGAACATGTGCATGTAAAAAGATATATGACCCAATCCATGCTACAACTGGCAAAAATATTAATATGAAAGATTTTGGGGGGTATTTTTACTAGTAATTTTTTTTGTCTTGATAACATGTTTACAAAAGGAGCAGTGACTACATGGAACACAACCCAACAACACGCCCCCTTCCAGTGTCCCCTGAGATTTATTTTTATGCTGTACTTTATGTTTATAATGGTTAAAAAACCCACCCAATGTCTTACCTCTTCTAAATGAGAAATGACATCTGGGACCCAAAATATCAGATAATCTGTCCTCAGCCATTAAGATATCCCAATGTTTCTGAATCAGATCCATAAATCCAAAGATATTGTGCCATAAGTAGTATTAAATCTAATAATATTATTATTCTTGTTGTTTTTTTGTTGCTATCATAACAAATCTGACCTATTATAGGTTTGAACTTGATTACTGGTTTGAATAACTTGAGATGTACAATACCCTCTATCACAAAATCTAGTGATAAGATTATCTTATTGTGCTAAAAAAAGCATCCTCAGTAGAACAAATTCTACAAATACTCACAAATTGAGATTTGGGGATATTATGCATAATGTGTCTTGGATGACAACTGGATGCATGTAATAAGGTGTTAAAACCTGGATGTTTTCGAAAAACATTACTATCCAGAGTCCCATCCTGCTGGTGGCTTACTTGAACATCTAAAAATTAAATACAATCAGTATTATGATGTACGGTGAACTGAATCCCCCACTTATTGTCATTCAAATATTGAACAGATTCCCTAAGATAGTCCACATCTGACCTTCATACCAACCAGCAGTCATCAAGATATCTTCTTCAAATATCAGTTTCATCTAGAAACAAATTATGATTACAATCATAAATGATTTGTTGTTCCAAGTAGCCCATAAAAAGGTCAACATATATTGGTCACATATATTGTGAACAGGTGATTGAAACTATCTGAGGATAAAATAAACAAGACTTTCCCTCTTTGAAGTGTTTTATCTCCTTTCACTTACACACATCCCCCTCTAAAAGAATGTATTATAACATACATTGAACATGTAACAAAAATGAAAATATATGTGTAGTCTATTATTTTTCTGTGAAGAATTTCATTTCATTTTTACAAAGATCATACATTAAGAATGACCCTTTCCTGGCATCTTAACATACAATATACAGTACATGATTTTTTTTTCTGAGAAGGAGTTCAACTGCAATAACAGATATCTCTCAACTGTACAGATTTTCACAGAATGTCCAGATTTTTGGCTCATATTTTTGGCCTGTTCTGCTTTTTTTCCTGGCAAATCACTGAGGTGATCTCAGGATTGTAGTCACTAAATAATGACATACATTTGAGTTTCAGACTTCAAATCCTTCAGAAAATGTATAAAACAAATCCTGTTACTCTAGCAACTTTCTAAGTTTATAAGAGCAATATTTAAACTATGTCCCTATTTGTACCCCCTTTTTGTCAAGCTTTGTCCAGATTTTATGCATTAAGAGGTTGAGAGGTACATAATAACCCCTTTTGATGAAAAATACCTCTTCTTTTGACCATAAGCATGTTGCAGAAAGTGTATAAAAACAAACTAGCCTAACTGATGCTGATTTTTGTAAAATATTTCAGCTCCTTTCACACATGGAGTGTACCAACCAGAATAACCCATTTTAACTTGGTACCTGAACTTTAATTACAAAGAAGAGATGGAACTGTAGAAATTTGGATAAAACTAGTGTTCGCAGGAAGAAAAAAAAATCCAGAAGGAAAGATGAGTGAGCAGGAACAAAAGGACGAACAGATGCCTGCTTTTAAAGCTGCAAATCAGGAGAAACAATTGTGCTCTTTGTTTGAAAATGTAATCATTGTAGGCTAGGATGTGAACTCCTTGAAACAACAGAACAGCAACAAACAGAAGTGAAAAGGCTACAATGGAAGCTGCAAGATCTGAAAGAAGATAAAGCAGTAAATAAAGCTGATCTGCAAGAGCAGATTCACAGCATAAATGAACTAACAGGCATAATAAAAACAGGGTGACCAGATGGATGATATTGAGAAATCACTCGAGAAGGAGTAGCATCAGGATAATTGAAATAAGAGAGTGTGAGTGAGCAACAGCAAAGTGCAACAGTTTGTAATGCAGCTATTACATGAAAGAGCTGTGATACCAGGAAATCACAAAAGGACACAGAGCGACAGAGACTGAGAGAGAGCGATGGCACCAAGCCATAGCAGAAAACAGACTAAGACATGTTTTGGTATCGTTCTATTCCATAGCTGTAAAAAATGAAATAATAAGGCTTGCAGTTATACCATTTGCAAGAACATTTGTAAAGCTGGTTGAGAATTACTTAAAATACTTTGTAAGAGAAGGAAAGCTGTGCTGGATGCATTAAATGAATTAAGGATGAATGAAAAAACTGCATAGTTGAAATACCCTGCAGTTCTGGAAATACACCAGGACAAATGGTTCAGGCTACACAATATGGCCATACATCTCAACCGCACTGAATTCATTGGAATTTTCCAGTTTTGAGGCTAAAATAATGCGGTGCCACAAATTTTCTAGTGGTCCCTTGAAATCATGATTTTTTTTTCTTTATTTACAATTTTTAGTTAATGCCAACATCATTGCGCATCGCCAGTGTATCCAGCAACGTCATCAACGTACAGGGGCTTCACTGATGACATCAATGTCATTATGGACCATTGGCATTTGGGATGGAAGTTGTGCGGGTGAATTTGTATGAAGTCCACCACTGAACACAAGCCATCAGCAGTTTTGAAATTTAAAGGCTTTACTTAGCTCTCATCGAAGCTCCACAAAAGTCAAAAGAATGCAAGGCATTTTTAATATTTTACATGCATTTTGGGGCTACTTCATTGTCAGATAGATAATATTTAGTGCCCTGATAGTGTAAGTGATTCCATCATTCACACTTTACCACCTGCAGCCTGTAGTGGGGGGTGGTAGAATGCACTCTCCTGAGGGCACAACAGCTCCTGTCTTCATGGCGTTAACATGCTGTGGGCTTTGATGTTGAATGTTATTATCTATTTCTGTTAGCTTCTCCAAATCACGGTGAAGATGATTTGCACTTAGCACATGCTGCAGGCAGGCTGTTCCATAGCTTTACTACATAAGCAAGACATGGAGTTCATAAACCATCGGTAAAGGCTGACTAGAAGCAACCACATAAGTAATAGGCATAAAACTGTTCCATCAGGTACAGGGACACCATGGAAAAGCACAGGACATTAACAAAATTGGGGAAATTGTTCAATATAAGAAAAACATTGCAGAAAGTGGATTAAAGTGACCTACCTAAGAACCAGAGCAAATAACAAAGTTTACCCTCTGAACTGGAGAGACCACCTCCCAGCACAGAGACCAGGAGGAATCCTTTTAGCAGTTTTCATCAGAAGAAAAGGTCATCTGAGAGCATCACAGGCAGCCATTCTGAAATCTCAAGTGGGCAGACCCCTGCCATCAAGATGTAAATATCTTATCTTTGAAATTACTCTTATACACCATATTTTGTATCCATTGTTTAATTTGCCATGTTTTCACTGTGTCCTTTAAGGTCCAATTACTGTAAATATGAGGTGTTTTGTGTATTAGGATGGAATTGTAAAATATGTCAGTTATATGGTATTTTGGTTAACAAGATGTACAAAGCAACTATGTTCCTAGCATCCATATGGTTCAATGCCCTGATGAATAGGTGCCATCTGTTGTAGAAAAATGAGGTGCCTTTTTTTTTCCTTTAAAATGCCGTAGTGTAATCACTTGCTCTAGCATGGTTTGTTTAGTGGATGGCTATAAAGAAGGTCAGGGCATCTACAGATAGGAAGGGGGAGTCAGTGGCACTTGGCCAAAAGCCAGCAATTATAAAATGAGCGCTGAGCTTAAGAGCAACAAAAACTCTTGTGGTGAGTGTTGCATATTTTTGGCATATTGCTTCTGGCTGTGGGATTAGTTTCAGTGCCACTCTTTCAGAGGATAAATTGTGTCTTCTTGACAACCACTGCCTGTTGCTCATTTGCAGGCTGATTTGTTCTGCTAGCAAGCTGCATTATTAGAACTCACAAGCTTGAAAGATTGGACAGAGTCTATTAAATTTAAACAAGTGCTGAGAAAGGAGAAGTGATTATTAGTACTTTATCAAAAGCTATGTCTCATCTAATTTAAATATGTAGCTTTACACAATATTTTGCCCCAAAAGAATGAATTGTTAGCAATCGTGAGACAGTGCCTGACTGGCTGCTGGCTGTTACTTGCAGCCTATGTGCTCTCCTGACAGCCACGTGTATATGCTGCTATGGCAGCTCACTGAGACACGAGTTTGTGCATGACGATGTCTGGACATTCATGAATAATCTAGATGTTCGCTCAGGATCCTCACTCCAAAATATGTTCCTGAATGACTTCTGGGGAAAAAGGATGGCAGATAATACCAGCCACAAGTCCTATCAACCCCTGTGCATCCTCACTTTCCAGTAAGCTGGAGACATGCTTGCTTTCATAAATTAGCCTTTTACCAGAATCAGGATTAGTTCTGGCTCTGGATAATTTGTTCTGTTTTATTAGTGTACCCCTGTTGCACACAGGATGATGGGATGCAAACAGCTCTTGGATTTGGATTTGGTCAGCAGTATGTTCACTTCAAGTCATTTTCCTTCATATATATTCATGCAGCTTGTACTGTCATGTTACATTTGAATCCAAATATAAAAATGCATACATGAATATTTATGTTTGGATAGCAGACTAGCTGGGATGCATCAGCCTGTCTTATTAAGCATTGCTTAACAGTATAGTATACTGCAAGCTTGTTTACCAGCAGTGCAGCTGTTGCTTTAAAGTAACTTGAATAATTGTGTATTTAAATGCTGAAAGACTTGTGTAGTTGGTTGGTAGTTTTCCCTAAAATGAGTATCTTTCATTATTTCTTAAAAAGAGCAGTGAAACTAGGTCCCTGTCCCTCAGGAAATGTTCAGTTTTACCAGTAATCAATGAATATTGCAGACAGTCCTGCCAAACATTAGACCTTCATAACTTACTGTGCAGAACATGCATGTTGAGGGTATCCCACAATTCCATTGGAGAGGGTGAGGTTACATAATTATGTATGCATATTTCATGTTAATCAGCATCCTGATTTTTGGCCTGTTGTGCCTATTTTTCATGGGCTTTTGTCCAGATTGTTGAAGTTTCCAGGTTGAGAGGTATGAATATGGTAGATTTTCAAAAGTTTAAACAAAGGTATCATGGACTGCAAAACAACACAGGCAGTAAAACTTTGAATCATCTGCAAGATATGGACTGGGTAAGCAACTTTAGAAATATGAAAGGCAATACAGACACACTAGGAGGATGTGCAATGTCAGATACTGAAAGCCCCAAAGGGAAGAAGACAAGACCAGGAAGTGCAGACAGGCTGCGTGTCAGTAAAAATAACTGAGCAGAAAATAAATATATTACAAAGATGAGAAAAGAGAGGCAGAAAAATGAGTGAAAGAGTTATATCAAAGGACAGAGGTATGAGATACTTCCCCCAAGGTAGATGAGAAAAGAGAGGAGGGGAAATGAGTGAAAGAGTTATATTAAAGGACAGAGGAATGAAATACTTCCCCCAAGGTAGATTAGGCATAAAAACAGAGACAGAAATAGAATCGGAGCTAGACAAGGGAGAGCTGTAAGGGGATGGGAGACTGGTGCACCAAATGGTTTGGGTGACTCCGAAGTGAACTGCGAGACAAATAAGGGACTAAATAAGCTGGATATAAACATTTTATGATGGATGACAAAGTCAAAGAGGTGGAAGGCAGAAATACAGAAGGACTGAAAGTGACCACAGAAAGAGAAATATCAGTAGAAGGAATGGACACTGAAAGGCAGGTGAGTGTGGATAGTGCTGGAAGGATGAATTAAATTAAACAGATCCTTACCTCATGAAACTTGCACCAGGGAATACAGCATCAGCACTTTACAAACAATGGGATAAACTGGTTCAATTCCTGGGGGCACTGATGGGTCTTGTCATTAAGGGAGGCATAAAGGCAAGCCTCCAAGGTAAGCAGTATATTTTCCATAACTACTTACTGATGCACAGTAAACTGCAATACTGTGACCAATGAAAATGGGAGCACTGGTCCTTGAAAAGCAGGTACATTGGTATGTGGCCAAGATGCCAGTCTGATAGCAGTAGAAATCCATAGCTCTGCTTAGATTTTAATATCCTGACAAGAAATATACTTTAATTTTTAGAAAAATCTAACTAAAGGTATACTAAAAGTAAGATTAACATAGACTCATTGTTATTTTCTAAAAATTAATACATAGTCAAGAGAATTTTTTAATTATTTCTGTCAAGAAGTTTTCTACTGGAAATCTGAAGATGAGCAACTCGAAGAACCCACACCAGGAGAGTGCAGTGAAGAAAGAACTACATCTTATAATAACAAACATCCAAGAACTGTCACTAAAAACATGAGCAACGTGAAGAACCCACACCAGGAGAGTGCAGTGAAGAAAGAACTACATCTTATAATAACAAACATCCAAGAACTGTCACTAAAAACATGAGCAACGTGAAGAACCCACACCAGGAGAGTGCAGTGAAGAAAGAACTACATCTTATAATAACAAACATCCAAAAACTGTCACTAAAACATGAGCAACGTGAAGAACCCACACCAGGAGAGTGCAGTGAAGAAAGAACTACATCTTATAATAACAAACATCCAAGAACTGTCACTAAAAACATGAGCAACGTGAAGAACCCACACCAGGAGAGTGCAGTGAAGAAAGAACTACATCTTATAATAACAAACATCCAAGAACTGTCACTAAAACATGAGCAACGTGAAGAACCCACACCAGGAGAGTGCAGTGAAGAAAGAACTACATCTTATAATAACAAACATCCAAGAACTGTCACTAAAAACATGAGCAACGTGAAGAACCCACACCAGGAGAGTGCAGTGAAGAAAGAACTACATCTTATAATAACAAACATCCAAGAACTGTCACTAAAAACATGAGCAACGTGAAGAACCCACACCAGGAGAGTGCAGTGAAGAAAGAACTACATCTTATAATAACAAACATCCAAGAACTGTCACTAAAAACATGAGCAACGTGAAGAACCCACACCAGGAGAGTGCAGTGAAGAAAGAACTACATCTTATAATAACAAACATCCAAGAACTGTCACTAAAAACATGAGCAACGTGAAGAACCCACACCAGGAGAGTGCAGTGAAGAAAGAACTACATCTTATAATAACAAACATCCAAGAACTGTCACTAAAAACATGAGCAACGTGAAGAACCCACACCAGGAGAGTGCAGTGAAGAAAGAACTACATCTTATAATAACAAACATCCAAGAACTGTCACTAAAACATGAGCAACGTGAAGAACCCACACCAGGAGAGTGCAGTGAAGAAAGAACTACATCTTATAATAACAAACATCCAAGAACTGTCACTAAAAACATGAGCAACGTGAAGAACCCACACCAGGAGAGTGCAGTGAAGAAAGAACTACATCTTATAATAACAAACATCCAAGAACTGTCACTAAAAACATGAGCAACGTGAAGAACCCACACCAGGAGAGTGCAGTGAAGAAAGAACTACATCTTATAATAACAAACATCCAAGAACTGTCACTAAAAACATGAGCAACGTGAAGAACCCACACCAGGAGAGTGCAGTGAAGAAAGAACTACATCTTATAATAACAAACATCCAAGAACTGTCACTAAAAACATGAGCAACGTGAAGAACCCACACCAGGAGAGTGCAGTGAAGAAAGAACTACATCTTATAATAACAAACATCCAAGAACTGTCACTAAAAACATGAGCAACGTGAAGAACCCACACCAGGAGAGTGCAGTGAAGAAAGAACTACATCTTATAATAACAAACATCCAAGAACTGTCACTAAAAACATGAGCAACGTGAAGAACCCACACCAGGAGAGTGCAGTGAAGAAAGAACTACATCTTATAATAACAAACATCCAAAAACTGTCACTAAAACATGAGCAACGTGAAGAACCCACACCAGGAGAGTGCAGTGAAGAAAGAACTACATCTTATAATAACAAACATCCAAGAACTGTCACTAAAAACATGAGCAACGTGAAGAACCCACACCAGGAGAGTGCAGTGAAGAAAGAAGTACATCTTATAATAACAAACATCCAAGAACTGTCACTAAAAACAGACAAATTCGAAAACAAAATGAATATTATCAAACAAGAATGCAGTAAACAACTGCAACTTCTCGATGGAATAGTAAAAAAAAAATCTAAACAGTTTCTTGCCTTAGAGGAAACAGTAACTGACCTAGATACTAGAGTGACAGAAAACAAACATCAAAATGAATATCTTCTGAAACAAAACACCAGGTTGATTGAGAAACTGGAAGACCTTGAAAGTAGATCAAGGAGGAATAACATAAGAATATATGGAATTCCTGAGAAAGAAGAGGGTGCTAACATGATTCAGTTCTTCAATAGGTGGTTTCCATCACCACTAAACATGCCTAAATCTCTCTCTTTTGGAATTGAGGGGGCTCATCGGTCCCTGGTAAATCCAACTTCATCTCTGAGTTCATCTAACCCCAGGTCTATAATAGTTATATTTCTTTCCTCGCAGGACAAGGACTTAGTGCTGGAAACAGCTTAGACTAATTGCCCTATCAAGATGCGTGAAAAAGTTAATCATTTTGACAACGACTACACCTCTACAGTCATATCCAGAAGAAAGGAGTGTGTTCCTCTAATTAAGTCCTTGAAAAAAGCCAATATTAAAGCTCAAATTCTTATTCCTGCAAGAATAAAAATCACCTTGCCAGAAGGAGTGAAGATCTTTGATTCCCTACAAGAAGCAGTAGAATTTATCCAAAAGAAGAAAATACCGTCGGACATAGAAGAAATGGAATCTTCATCCCAAAGTTTGAAGAGACAGGCAACAAAAATGGATGGTCTGTGAAGGAAGGAGCAAACAAAACTAAGAAACTAAAGGACAAATTAATAAATTCCTTCTAATTTTAAATGCTTTGTTTTATGAATCATAATATATTTGATTCTGGAAAGTCTCTATGCTGTAAGGTAATGTGAATCATCTTTATTATTAACTTTCACTTTTCCTTTCTATATCTACTTCTTCTAATTACATATAGTACTAAGTATTTAAATAATATTTTCTCTCTTGCTCTCTCTCTCTTCTTTCTTCCTATTCTTTTTTGTTACCAATGTTCCTTTTCTCTCTTTTCCCCATTATAAGTACTTTACATACTTTTCCTGTTTAAATAACTACAAATGATGTATGTCTTCTAATTCTTCAGTAATATTATAATTTGACTTCATACCAAAGTGCATTTTTTCTAGTGGGTCAGTGATGGGGTAACAAGGTGTTTCTGATTAGTGTTTCTAAATAGATGTTTTAGACTCTTTGTTTAGATACATTTAAACATTAATACAGTACATTAATGGTGTTTAATAGATAGCTAAATATAAGTTTTACATATATATATATATATATATATATATATATATATATATATATATATATATACACACATACGAGGTTCCTTTTTTTCTCTCTCTGGCCTGGTTAACTAAAATGACTGAAATATTGAAATATGATTTCTGATTTGAGGCAGCTGTTGTTACTTCTAAATAGCCATTTTTATATGAAAGGGTTCATTTTTTCATGATGTTGAAGTTTTGTGAGGAAACTGGTGGTCTGTATGATTGTTCTCATTGTGGAGATTCATGACATGTACTGACAAGGCAGTTTGAGCGTTTTTTTTTTGTTTTTTTTTTGCATTCTGTAAACTGTAAAAGCTTTAAGATCTGAATTTCCCACCGAAAATGCTTCATTCTTCACTACAACATCTGTTGTGCATGAGCCTATTTAGATACTTTTTAACAAGTTTATGAAGCTGCAGCTTGAGGAAACAACAGTGATGACATCATTTGACCTTTTGAACTTGTTAAATGGTTGTATTTAGAAGTCTTTCTCTTGAAATTCTGTTATCCTTCACTAGATTCTTTAAATGGTGAATAATTAGTTCTGATAACTCCTTTGAAAATGCCTATGTTCTCTTATAGATACATGCATTCTGCAGATTCAATGACACTATTAGAGTAACTAAATGACATCAAGTGAACTAGGAGCTGCATTACAAAACTCATTATACATATTAACATCAGACTTATGTTATATAACTAAACCTTTAGTGACTAAACAGAGGGTTGTGAGGCCTCCCTTTTTTCTTTTCTTTTCTCTCTCTCTCTCTCTCTCTCTCTCTCTCCCCCTGTGTATAATTGCAAAATATAATAGTCATGGTGTAATAAATGTTATAATATATTCAACAGATCCTTACATGAAAAATGTTAGCTAGATGACTGATAAAATTATTAAATCATCTGATGTTTCTTGAAAAGTCTTGGAAATATTGATAATCTTCTTAACCTTCAGCTTCTAATGTTTATACATTGATCTGATGTGTATTTCTGGAATATCTACATATTAGAGGTGTTATTATCATATGTGACATATTCATATAGCTTCAGATATATTGGACACTCTCATTCTAATGTATATTTCATGGATTCAGATGTCTTTAGTTGCTTTCATAATGCTTTTCTTTTTTGTTTTTATACTATATTCTACACCGAGATGGATAATTTGTGTCTTTTGGTATTGGAGGCTTGGTGGATGGATGGTTTATTTAAGTTTTAACTAAACCAGAAACTTTATGTTTCATGTATGTGTTTGTAAATAGTTTGGGGATTTTGAAAGTAGTGCTTAATACACATTATGCATCCATAAGTAAGTTTTCAGTAGATTTCAAGTCAACAAAGAAGAAAGGTCTTTCAGTTAGTAATAACATACACATTATAGTCAATGGCTTATATATGTTTATCATTAAATATTAATGGTTTGAACAATAATGTCAAAAGAGCTGGTTTGCATCTTTTTACAGGAAACCCATCTATTAAAAAGAGCTACAAAAATACTCATTCAATGGCTATACCATTCTGGCTGATTCATGTTTTAAGACTAAGAGAAGGGGCACTCTTATTCAACTGAAAAATACTTATACAATAGCAAGAATTATAGATACAATTTCAGATAAAGATGGGATGCTAAGCATGGTTATTTTGGAAATCAGTAGGAAGTATTATATTTTGATTAATACATACTGGATACCAGGACTTAGTGCTAAATATCTTGACAAATATCAGGACCTGATTACTTTAAATGTAAAAGGGGAAATTGCAAGCAACATGTGATTTTAACTGCCTATTATCAGGCAATTATAGTTCTAAAAATGGTAAAATAAAACTAATATCTCAAGCCAAGAAGTGAAATGACTTTACAAACCAGATGAACCTTAAAGATATACATGGTCGAAGAGAACAATATTCCTTATTCTGTACTCACTATTCATATTGGTTTGGTACACACACCAACATTGATAAGGTCTTTGTATCAAATAATATTATTTACTCTAAAATAAGTGATGTATCTATAATGACTTGTCTACTTTTGGAACATAATGCTATAAACTTTACATTAACTACACATACAGATGATTTAGGATTTCTACAGATAATTCCTGCTTACATAACTAAGTTAAAAGACTTTAGGGAATTGATAATGAAATAGATATGTTTATGGAAACAAATGATAATGGTGAAGTGACTGATACTATACTATGGGACACCTTTAAAGTTTATATATATATGGTAGAATAAAATCTTGGTACCTTTAAAAGAGGAGATTGTGGGACAAAGAACTTTTAGACTTACAAAAAAAACAGACAAGATAAAAAATGGATGCAAAACCAAATAAAGTAGCACATAACAAAATTATTAAGTTAAATCAAAAATACTTAGAATTTCTGAATCATAAGGTTGCCATAAACCTGGAAAAATTGAAATTACAATCTTATTCTGTAAATCCCAAATATCTACATAAAATAGAAGTAAGATCCAAAAAATAAACAACCAAAATCTTATTAATGAGTTTAAATATAAAAGTGATGGTTCAGTTAAGAGTACTTCTAACTTAATGGGCATATTAGAAGTGTTCAAAAACTACTATAAAGATATAAATAATAACACCACTTTTGGAGACAGATAATGTAATAAATACTTTTATTCAAGAAAATATAACTACTAAGGTGTCAATGCAACAAAATAACATATTAAATAAACAAATAACACTAACAGAAGTGAAAGAGCAAATAAAAAAAAATAAAAGATAATAAAGCTCCAGGACTGGATGGAATAATTCCTGAACTATATAATATTTTTCCTGAATATATAATAAAGAAAATGATGAGTGCCTTTACTATGGTTAAGCAAAAATGTATAACACCCCATCGTGGAAATACTTAATTATCTCCCCCATATTAAAACAAGGTAAGGACCCCAAATCTTGTGATTCATACAGGCCAATTTCGTTACTAAACACTAATTATAAAATTTTCATGACAATATTAGCTAACAGGATAAAGAAAATATTACCTAATCTAATACATAATGATCAGACAGGGTTCATTCTTCATTAGAAAAGTGAAAGATAACATTATTAAATTACTATCATTAATAGACATAGCATGCAAATATAAAAAACAGCTAACTATTATCAGCCTAGACATAGAAAAAGGCTTTTGATTCTATTTGTCGGTCTTATCTACAAAGAATTCTGATAAGTTTTGAATTCTCCTCAGGATTTGTCAACTTATTCATGAAAATTTATAGTGGGGCACAAGCTAATGTGAAAATCAGATCATGTCTCTCCTTACCACTAGAAATCCTCAAGGGAACTAGACAAGGTTGTCCTTTGTAACCATTATTGTTTGCTCTTTCAATGGAACATTTTGCTACATATATCAGACACAAGCAAAATATAAAAGGCTTTCAAATTAATAAGGACTATTGTCCTAAGATACAATTATTTGCTGATGACATGTTAATGTTGAGTAATATTGATGGTTCTTTGCATGATGTTATAAATACCTTAAGCAAGTCTGAAAGAATTTCAGGGCCTAAATTTAATCATAATAAATCCAAAACATTACTAATTAACAAAAAGATCAACAAAAACCTAAAGAGAGAATAGCCTGTTTAATTGGGAGAAGGATGTATTAAAATATTTGGGTGTCAGTGTAAAGAGTACATGGAAAGAGTCAGTTAAACTAAACTACAATAATTTAAAAAACACCTTTAGTGAACTAATCAAAAGATGGAATACAATGTTCTTCACAATGGAGGATAGGCTCTCTTTAATTAAAATGATAATTTTACCTAAAAGTTTGTTTTATATACAGTCATTGATACTACTCCCTCCCAAAAAAGTATTTAAAAAATTAGATTCCATGCTACTTAAATTTTTATGGTTCCCCTTAAAACCTAGGATTGCATATAGATGGCACATTACAGCTTGGAACAGTAATGGGATAACATTCCCTAGCTTAGATTTTTATTCCAAATCAGTTATAATTAATGTAATATTACATTGGATTACACCTATCTATATATCTGGCTGGAAAACAATGCATGAGATTCATATAACTGATGTCAAAAGTATAGAAAATCAATTTAAGGAATAATATGGCATAAGTAAAGTGCATTGGCTTTTACGTGAATTTTGTTTATTTAATAAGAAGTTTGATCATTTTTCTTATGGAATTAATCAAATATTTAATAACTTTAAAAATATAATTGATTATAATTACAACATTAAACAATTTCTATTTCATATATTCCCTATAGCATACTCCCCTGATTGCCTAGATTCTTTCAACATTAATGAGATGCAAAAATTAAAGGAAAATAACTTGATATTCTGGCATCAGTTTATTGAAAATAAGAGTATTATTCCACTAAACTTTCTTTTATGTAGTTTTGATAATAGTCATTCAGTTTTTTTTTATACACTCATTACGGCAGTTTATAGAAAACAAAATGAGAGTATCAATCAACCTAGAGACTGAATCTATGCCTAGTTTGATTCAGTTTTTTATTAGGTGTCTTGAAAAGACAGATAATCAAAAATTAAGTATCTCACCTATCTATAAGATGCTAAGAGAAGACACACTAAAGTTGGACTCAGGTTTTTTGGAATTACTATGTAAAGATTAATGGAGAACAAATAGCTGATGAATCCAAAAATAATGTTATTGAATTCTACATATGGTACTTCTTCTTCATTATATTGGATATTGTATACATGGAAATTTATGAACAGGAGTTTCTATACTCCACATCAAATAAGTCTTATACTCAAAAACAGTGAAAGTAAATGCTGGAAATGTGATGAATTACTAGAGGCCAATTGGGTTTACATGTTCATTGAATGTAGAAATGTTCTCCAACACTGGAAAGACTTCAGGTATTTTGTAAATGTTTTATGGTCTGATAACTGCCATATTTCTAACTCACTAATCCTATTCAATTTTCCTATACATAATGTAATACCTAAATCTCAGATTCAGTTACTCTGGTCAATTCTTGCAATTGCCAGAAAAGTTACTACTTTGAACTGGAAAAGTAAACAAGAGTTGGTGTTTAAAGTTTAATTAATTAATTAAAGATTTTATTAATTTAGTAAAAGTTGTTTGTAAAAAAGAACTGCAAACCATTTATTATAGAACTCATAACATTGCTCATAAAAAAATAGCATGGCAAAAATTGGAAAAACTTTTGAACAAATACTGATAACTTCTCATGGATAAAATGATTGTTTATCATGGATGAATGTAAATATTGTAAATAGTTTTATCATTTGATTGTATTTGTTATATGTATGTTTATAATGAAAACAAAATAAAAATGTTTTTGAAAAAAAATCATGTACATCCAGTTACTACTCAGTAACACATTTAAAACAGTAACAAAAATGATGGAAAATGAAAGCACATTATTACACAGACAGCGCAAAATGTGTAGACTTTAATGAACTGTATTGTAAAATTCAGCTACACAAGATCATTTATTTTTGCTTCTGAAAAAGGGAGATGACAGCCATGTGTCCTCTTTTTTTAATTATTGGTGCCACTGGTATGTTAGTCATGCAGTATTATCTTTTGTGTACTAGACAGCTTCAAGAATCAGGTATGATGGGGGGGATTCAGAAAATTTTGCGAAGGTATAAATTAAACCTGAAAAAAAGAGACATACCTCCAAAAATAGGTACACCATGTGCATGGCTAAATCTAACCTGAAAATAGGAACATTCCTCCAAAATAGAAACAGTTGAGTGTTCTGCTTTCAGTACATTAGCCTCAGTATAATCCCAGAATAATTTTTCTGACTTCAGACTTAAAGTAAATATGATTGATGAGAGACTGTTGTGTACAGAAGCACACAACAGTATTTTCTAACACAGGAATTAAAGAGCCAACCACTGATGAGATATGGTGCAGCATCAGCTTGATTCTGAATAAGGTGCTTACCTCATAGACACAAGGTACAGTGTTTGACTCTTACCTTTGGAATCGGCTAGGCTTAAAATGGCCTACAAGGGCAGCTAGCCTAGTACTTTCCTATGAACCTATGAAACTATGAAGTTAAAACCATCTTTCTCAAAACTGGATGGGGACAAAAATAATACAGGAGCTTAAATTGCATTAGAGGTTCCAGGACATGAGAAGATGTCAGAAACTGATTAGAATGAGGAAAGTAGGGGAGGAAAAATGAATAAGTAATGGAAAGAGGTATTAAAATGCTACAAGAGAGAAAGGTGAACCCAGAGGGAAACCATGGGGGGTAGGAATAGGGATAGGACAGGAAACAAAGAGCCAACCACTGATGAGATGTGGTGCACATTGCGTGAGGACTGCATATGAATGTAATAAACTGTACTGAGTTAATAAAGTTTTAAAAAAGTAGAACATTTTCATCTACATAAATACACACACACACACATGCATGCAAATTCTTCAGAGGGATTCCTACCAGGTCAAGAGGCCTTTTTCTTCAGATTTTTTTCATAGTCACGGGCTAAAGTGAGTGATTATGCCCCATTCTGATATCAATCTGCAATGCATACCTTGACCAACAGTCATTACATGCTGCTGCATCACAGCTGAAAACAGTATTATATGGCAGCAGCATTATAGTTCTGGTTGCTCCTGAAAATGAGCGTGTATGCGGTGGTCTTCTTGGAAGTTTATCCCACCCCACTTGCCAGGGTAACATACTTAGTTATTCCAATATCTGTCTTAAATTGTTTCACCTTGTGATAAGAAGGCAAGCCAAACTGTAATTGTTTTGTCACAAAACTGGGTATGCTCAGGACCTTTAGTAACAAAATTTATTTATTTATTTATCTATTGCATTTGTTAACCGGGAAAGTCCACTGGGCCTAGAAAGAGCCCATTTTCAGTGGAAGCCCAGGGAGAAAAGCTCCACATGATTACATAAGAAGTATATATAAGAAATTGACATAATTACATAATCTTGGCATAAGTACATAGAACAATGTATGTTGATAATAATTTACATTTTAGCAAAATAATAGGAATAAACAGAAAAAAACAAGTCAACATGTTAACATTCTAGAGTAGTATATTGGTAGAGTTGGCATATGAATCTGCAGAAGGCATATGTATCTGCATCATGGCTAGACAGACTAGAGGAGAAGATGATATGGTAGAAAGTTAGAATGTAAAGGTTAAACTGAAGTTCCAGAGGGGGGAATTATTTGTTGGGGTAAGTGGGGTGCAGGAGCATAGCCAGTGAGAGGAGAGATGCAGTTTGAGTGTCTTTTTGAAAGTGGCAGGAGTACTGATTGCTATGATAGTAGTGGGAAGATTATTCCATAACTTGGAGACAGTATGGGAGTACAACATCTGGACTGCTGATAATTTGGGTTTGTTAACTTAAAGTAACATTTTGCTTTCAGACCTAAGTTGGCGATTAGGATGGTGCAGGTTTACTATGGAGGATAAAGAAGGGCAGGATTCAGGTTGGTAGATTATTTTGTGGGCTGTCATTAGTTGTAAGATAATTAAGTTGGTGAGGGGATTCTAGCCAGTTGAGCTGATGTAAAGAGGAACAGTGGTGTGTGTAGTTTTTTGCATTAGTGGCAAATTTGGCGACTTTGTTATAGCAGGAGTCTAGTTTTGTTTTTACATGTGATTGTAAATTTGTAAGGATGGGAGCACCATATAGAAGAGTTGGAAGCAGGAAGGATGAAGCAAGGGCTATTCTAGTTGAGTGGCTGAGAAAGTAGTTAGGTCTGTAGAGGACACCGAATTTCTGGTGGGTTCTTTTAATATTGCTATAAATATGAAGGTCAAATGTTAATTTATCGTCTATGATGACACCTAATAATTTGGTGCTTGGGACCACTTTTATGGTAGTATTGTTTTGGGAATGGATAGAGAAAAGAAGTTTGTCAATATGGCTGGATTTAGTGGGGAGAATACTAGTAGTTTGGTTTTATTGGGGTTAAGGGCTAGGTGGTTTTGGGACATCCATGTTTCAGTGGAAGAAAAGGCTTCTTGGGTAAGATGCTGCAGAACAATGAGAGATTTAGAGGAGCAGAGGATGGTCGAATCATCAGCATATTGGATAACAGTACTGTTGGTTAGGGAATTATGAAAGTCATTGACGAATATGCTGAATAAGAGAGGACCAAGAACTGAACCTTGAAGGACTCCTGTGTTAGTGCTCATGAAAGGAGAGGGGACTGCTGCCATATAGTGGCCTGGTGTCTATTGCTGAGATAGCTAGTAAAACATTTTAGGGTAGGGGAACTTAGGTTAAGGTTGGAGAGTTTAGTTAGTAGGAGGGAGTGGGAGATAGTGTCAAATGCTTTAGATAAATCTAGAGAGAGAGCAGAGACTAAGGAACTGGCATCACAGGCTCTATTTACTGTGTCCAAGAATTAAATTAGGGCTGTGTTGGTGCTGTGTCCTGGTCTGAAGCCGTGTTGAGTCGGAGAGCATTTAGTGCTTTATTAAGTGGTTAATGAGCTGAGTGTGTTTGCATTTCTCCAGAATTTTGGAGATGGGGAAAGTATGGCAATAGGACAGAAGTTTGAGATATATGAATTAGAGCCACCTTTGTGGAGAGAAAAGACAAATGCTTTTTTCCAAATGTCGGGAATACAGGATTCTTGAATAGATCTATTAAGGAGGATACTGACAGGATAGGCTATAGAAGTGGCAGCTAGTTGTAGGTATTCTGAAGGTAGGTTATCTGGGGCGTTAGTGCAAGGTTTTAGTTTGTGGAGAAGTTTTTGGATGGTAGATGTTGGAATGGGTGATAGAGAGAAAGTAGGTAGAAGGGAGGTGCTGGTAGGTCCTGAGGGTATAGTTGGATAGTTGGTGTTTATTGGTGGGAAAGAGGTGGTTAGTTTTGCAATGGTATCAGTAAAGTAAGTGTTAAAGAGTGAGGCTATATCGGTGGGTGTTTTTTCAGGGTTAGGGCAGGGGTTGTTGTTTGTTCCTGGGTGGAGTAAGGAGTTTATAGCATTCCAGAAGGTTTTAGGGTTTTGTCTGCGCTGATTTTGGATGTTTTGGAAGTAATCTTTTTTTATTTTGTATAACTAAGCATTTGGCCTGGTTGCGAAGTTGCTTATTGTGTAAGTGATTAGATGCAGTTTTATTTTTGTTCCAGGCTTTCCAGGCTTTGTCTCTAGAGGTCATAATTTGTTTTGTAGAATTTGTAAGCCAGGTAGCATGTTTTACTCTAATTCTCTTATGCCTGAGTGGGGCTAGGCTGTTTAGTATTTTGAGAAATGTAGAATTAAAGAATTCTACAGCATCATTGAGAGGGATAATTTTTAATGGACTCCAGTTAATGTTCTGGAGGATATTATTGAGGGTATCAGGGGAGAAGTGAGATAGGTCTCTGGTGTAATGGTATTGGTGTATGTGTGGTATACAGGTGGGCTTGCGTATTATATATGGTGGTGAATGGTCACTAATGCAATCAGGCAGTGTGCCAGATGAGGAGATTTTGTCAGGGTCAGAAACAAAGATCAAGTTCAAGATGGATCCATGTTTGTTTTTGTTATCTTGTCTGGTTATATGTGAGATTAGCTGAGTGAATTTGTGTAAGTTGATAGCTGTAGAGGGGTTGTTAGAGATATCAAGCCAATTGATGTTTCCATCACCCAGGATTACAGTTTCATTATGAATGTTATAGGTTCATAGGTTCATAGGTTCATAGATTAGTACTAGGCTAACTGCCCTTGTGAGTCATTTTAAGCCTAGCCAATTATCCCTTGTGAGACTCAAACCCTGCACCTTATGTTTGTAAGGCAAACACCTTAACCATTAGGCCACCCTCCCTCCCATTATTAGTTGTCCAGGCAAGAATTTCCTCCAAAATAGGAATATTGTTGCCAGGGGGTATGTATATGACTATGATACATAGGGATTTACAGTTATTGAGTTTTATTAAGGTGACAAGACGCTCTGCATTGGAAAAAATGGGTATAGGTTTTGAGTACGGAATAACTGTGAAGGTGCTAGGGAATAGTAGTGCGATGCCTCACCCTTTTTTATGAAGTCTGTCACGTCTGAGAAAGGAGTGGTTGGGGGGTAGGAATTCAGAGTCCTTGATGTATGGTTTTAACCATGTTTCTGTGATGGCAGTAAAGTCAGGTTTATGTTGAGTGAACCATGCATGCAGTTGAGGAATTTTATTTTTAATGCTTTGGGTGTTGATTGCAATAAATTGAAGGGATTTTGTGGGGTTGGGGGAGTTGTAGGAGGGGGAGAAGGGCTGGGGTTGGGATGTACATTCCCAGATAGGGCTAGATTGTAGAAGGTAGGGGGATTATTTGCTGGAAATTTTCTGTTTGGCTTGTGGAATGTTCTAGATAGTCTCTTATTAGTTTGGTTATGCTTATGTTTATAGACATGGTTGTGGGAGGGCTGAGTTTGAGGGGAGAGAAGTACCATTTTTTTTCTGTAAGATTGTGTTTGTACTGTAAAGAGATGAACTGATTGCTGAATAGCTGGGAATGGTGTGGGTGTGATTAGCTATGGTAGGGGAGCTTGGGGGAGGTGGCTTAGTCATGTGAAGAGCAGATAGCCTTAGAAGTAAGGAGAGGTAGAAAGAGAGTGTGATGAGGAGGATGTTGGTTAGGAGAGGCATTGTAGTACAGTTAGTAGTGAATGATGCAGTGAGAGTGAGTTTTGCTGAGTATCTAGAAGGATCTAAAGATAAGAGACAGTATGGGTAGAGGATGACAGTACTAGAGGTGTGATGTAAGTAGAAGTAGGGAAGGAGGTATTGTAGGGGGTATGTTAGAGGTAAAGTAATAGGTGGCAAGTAAAGATTTGAGCAAGATATGATAGTGGGTGTGAGTAGTAGTGGAAGGTATGGTTAGTGGGAGGAATTTGTTAGGAGTAAGGAGAGGGGATAGGGGTGGAGTATGTATTAGAAGTGTGGAAGTGTTATGGGGATGGTTGGTCATGTGAGTGTGAGGATGGTTGCTGATGGGGTAGGTGGGGTAAGGTTAGATATAAATGTAATTGACTTGGGGGTGTGTGGGAATGGGGGTAGGGAAGGGGAGCGGAGTGAGCCCGAGTGTAGCGAGGGTGAATGGAGAGGGTTGGCCCAGCTGAAAGTGGCGAGAAGTTTGAAGAAATAAAAACAATCAAGAAGAATAAATAAATAAATAAATAAAATTGAATGCTGGAATGCAGGTAAGTATCCTAATGCACTCCTTGTCTATGTATTATAGTCAGCAACTAGGTTTCTGATGCTATTTTAAGCAGTATCTTTGAATTTAGATGGGACAGGATGGGGGCAGAAATACAGTAGGTGGAGTACACCTTATAGAGATTGGGGTTTATGCGAGTGAATGCAAGAGAAAGTACAAGGGTTATTCCAGGAAAGTTTGTTCTGAATTCTAGTGCTATGTACTTTTCTGTCAGTTTAGCATAAAGAAGGAAGCATTTGAGCTGCTAATGAAACTTAGCCCTGTAGCTAAGCTTCATTTGCCTACTCTATGACTCTCAGAAAGTCACTTAACCAGACACTGCTCTGAGATCACTTCTAGTTAACAAATAAAATAGGTAAAATACCTTGACACTTACAGTAAGTGGATTATTGTGAAAATACTTTCTGTACTTAATGCAAGTCTGAGAGTTGAAAACCACCCAGAATATATAGTCAGCTTACACAAACAGTATTTAAATGAGGTATTTTACAAATATACAATTTTTGGTGTAGTCCACATGAAAAAGTAAATAATAAATAACTATGTATTTGTGCATAGGTGCATCATAGGTACATAGGTACATACACAGGTACTAAGCTATTGGCCATAGGGCCTATATAAGCCTAGCAAAAAGGTACCCTGGCTTTCACCACCCAAGAAAACTATTTTCCTGTGCCTCTATCGAGCAGAGCCACAGAAGAGATCCCCGTGATGAATTTCCTATCCAATCATCATAGGTACAGGAAATGGTTTTGGTGAGGCTTGAACCATGAATGACTACATGCAAGGTGGACACTCTAACCGCTATACTATTGACCTGTGGAGGTCTGCAGAAAAAACAATGTTGATAGAGTATTATATGAGCTATACATTTCCCTTCGCTCTAGCTAAATGATTACTGTTTTTGAATTTGTTAATGTTCCTACTCTCAGCAACAGAATGTACAATTAGAACACTCAAAGGAAATCAATGTACATAATTTCGGTTCAGAATATCTCCAGTAATGTCCTGAACTCTTCCATCTGAGAAGTATCCTTGTGGACATTGATGTTTTGAGAACATCAAGAGACCAGTTATTGAAAGTACGCAAAGATCATAGGATCATAGGAAGTTGCTAGGCTAATGGTCCTAGGGCTCTTACAAGCCTAGTCAAGTTCTTACCCGTATTTACACTATCAGCAGCTATTGCCCCTGTCCAAGATGGGCACAGGTGGAACCCCCGAAGTGAGTTTATGGTCACTCATATAATCATCCAGATTACGTTTGAAGAGGGCCAATGAGGTGCTCTGTTTGACATAAAGTGGGAGTCTGTTCCAATGGTGTGGTAACCTCTGCAAGACAAATTTGTCCCTCCAGCAGGTTATGTTAATGTCACATACCAGGTTAAAGCCTTCAGAGCAAGTAACCCGTGTACCATTTAACTTACAGATAGGCAGTATTTCAAATAAAGCAGGGTCAGAGATTGCCTTGTGTGCAAGGCAGAGATCACCTCTGAGTAGTCTGCATGAAACAGAATAAAGTGATAGTGATTGCAGACGATCCCCATAGGACAGATACTGATGACCTTGAACTTTCATTGAGAGGAACCTTTGTGGTTTCTCCAATTGCTGCAGGTGCTTGGAAAGGTACATACCAAAAGTGGCATTGTACTCAATTATTGGCCTGATGAGGGAAGAGTACAGGGAGGTTATAACTTCTTTTTTTCTGGAAGCAATGTCCTTACTTATGAGATGAGCAATATAGAATGCCCTTCTTACCACTGTGGAGACATGGTGGTCAAAGGTAATGTTGCTGTCAACCTGTGTGCCCAGGTCTGTCACCACTGAGTGCATACTTAAGGTGTTGCTATTGATGTGGTAGTTAGCAAGAATATCGCTTTTACTGAAAGGAATGATAATACATTTTTTGCATTGAGTTTAAGGCAATGACTTTGACACTGATCATTTGTTTATGTAAGACCCTCTTGTAGGATGTTAACATGATTTGGAGATTCTGTGACTGCTCCCAGTTTGCAGTCATCAGCAAACTTTGTCAGCCACAGACCTTTAGTTTTTTCTTGTATTACTGAGGAATAGATTCCAAACAGTAGAGGTTCCAGGACTGATGCCTGTGGAACACCATTGGTTACAGGTCTGCTATTGGAGGTGGATTCCCCTATTTTGACTATATGAGTTCTATCAGTGACCCCATTAGTGACTCATCTAATGATATAAGGGTTGATGCCTAGTTAGGTGATTTTGTCAATGATGCCTGAGTGGAGGATAGTGTCAAATGCTTTGGCTAAGTCCAGGTAGGCTGTGTGCACAGATTTCCCCTCATCCAAGGCCTGGTGACTGTTTCGAAGAAGTCCACCACATTTAACAGGCATGATCTCCCTTTGACAAATCCAAACTGAGTAGGGTTAAGTGTTTGGGGATTACTTATATCTTTGTTGATAAGGTCCATGATGATTCACACCATGGCCTTGCAGATAAGGCTAGTCAGGCTAATAGGTCTATAGATCCCAGGGTCAATGGAAGCACCAGCTTTGTGCAAGGGAATAACAGTGGCTATTTTCCATTCAGCAGGTACAAAGACGGTGCTTAGACTATGTTCGAAAAGAGTACGCAATGGTGTTGCTAATTCATGTTGGAGCCCATGTAGGATATAGCCTGAGATGTTATCAGGTCCCATAGTTGCTGTGTTTTTGGCCTTAGAGAGGGCATTTACAACCTGCTCTTTAGAGATGCAAGGTAAGGGACAGGTGGTAGGGATGTCATGTGGTACATGTGGTGAGGATAAGGGAATAAAGTTTTCACAGAACCTGTTAGCCAACAGGTTATCTATGTCCACAGGCTCAGTATGTGGTATCATTAACTACCAGTTCAGCACAAATCTGGGCCTTTCCTTTTAGGTTACAGATGTAACTATATAATCCCTTGTAGTTGTCCTTTGCTGAGGAAGCCAATTTGGTCTTTTATTTTGCTTTGGAGGACTTCACAAGAAGTCTTATTTTCTTGTTTAAGCTGAGGGGGGAGTGTTTCCAGTTTAGGAGGGCTTGCTCATTCTTACTCTTAGACAGCAATTTTTTTCCTTTTATTGTAAAGTCTGTTAATGGCAGTTGTCCATCAGGCAGGTTTGCTCTTCCTTGAGGAGCTTGTTTTGGTCCTATCAGGTACGGCTGAGTCAATGCAGTTATAAAGATGTTTGTATAAAGCATTAGTGTAGAGCTTGGCATAGTTGGCAGTTCCATCTGAGGGAAGAGGTGCAGTGAGGCTATATATACCATTATGTGCAGTGCAGTGAAGCTATTTATACCATTATTAGGGAAGGGATCTAGCAAATTGCCACTAGATTGGGCTATACTACTTTGAATCAGCCTTACACTCACACAGTGTTCCAGTCCCAAGCATTTACTTTTTAATTTGGTAAAGTAGTTTCGCTCCCTCCTTATTGACAACATTGGCTAGTTTACCTCTAGGATCCAATTAAAATTAGCCTGAAAATTGGTGTAAAATTAAAAAATAATAAAACAAATTAAAGTACAGCCAAAAACATTGCTTACATGCAATCATACAAACCAAACCAAAAGCCCAAGCTAACTCTCAGAGTCAGTGCTAGTCCTGATCAGTTCACCCTCACTGCGCTCGGCTCACTCCACTCCCCTCCCTGTCCCCAAATCTCACCTGCCCCCACTAGTGCTAAATTTAAACCAGACTTTGCCACTCCCTTGCCACTCCCCTCCTGCTAAGTAGCAATCAGCACCTCACACATCATTGAGCAACCCTGCCCCCTTAACCCATTTCCTTCTCTCTCATTCTTCCACACCTTGTTACCACAGTCAGCCATCAAATTTGGCCAGCCCCCTATCAAAATGCAAACAAGAAAAAAAAACACTAATTACCCAAACGCCTATACTGTTTCTATTTTACCATCTCACTGCCTACGAACAAACAGTTGACCATGGTATTTATTTATTTATTTTATTTTACATTTGTTAACAGGGCTGGTCTAGCTGGATACATATCCGTTTTCAGTAGAGGCCCGAGGAGAAAAGCTCCAATACACAATGGAAGTACATATTTAAATTACAAGATTCAAAGTATTGTTACAAAAAAGAGAATATAGCTTACATATGCAGGAATGAAAATTTACATAGATGTTATATAAGACAAAAGGACAGACAGGAAGTTATACACAAAACATTGATTTCGTTACTGATACTGGAAAATAGACTGAAATCAGAGATTTTCCTTATTACTAAAAGGAAAGAGAGATTTTAGAGATCTGCAATTAGGGAAATGGGCTAGGGATATGGGACTAGAAGTTATTAGATATGTAGTTAGTCAGGTTCTCGACATGGGCATGTCCATTGTGTGGAGAGATATTCTTTAAGGTTAGATTTGAACTGATTGAGCGAAGTAGTAAGTCTAAGGTTGTTTGGCAGGGGGTTCCACTGCTTGCCAATGGAATTGGCGTAAAGGGCATCCCCACCTGAGTTTTTTGCTTTAATGGTTAGGATCTGGATGCTGTTTGATGATCGGAGACTGTTGAGGTTAGTATATGGAGTCAGAATTTTGCACAGTGAGGGAATTCTATCAGGATGGTTGATTATTTTATAAGCTTCGGCGAGTTGGCTAAGTTTGAGGAGATTTGGTAGTTCCAACCAGCCAAGTTTTCGCAGATTAAGGCAATGATGGGTTCGATAAGGAGAACCTGTAATAAATCTGGCAATGTGGTTGTAAGCAAGAGAGAGCATGTTAAGTTCATGTTTATTGAGAAAAGAGAGGATCGGGGAAGCATAGAGGAGGGAAGAGAGGAGATGGGTGCGGGCAATAGTTAATTTGGTAGTGGGAGTTAGGAAGTTTTTAATTCTGTACATAGATCCTAGTTTTTTGTTAACAGACTTTACTGTTTGGGTAATGTGTATGTCGAATTTGAGCTTATGATCAATAGTGACACCTAGCAGTTTGGTACTGGTGACAGGGGTTATGAGAGTCCCATTATTGGATTTAATATGAAAGGTTATGTTGTTAGTGTTTGGGAGTTCTTTGCCTAGAGGTGAGAAGACGTTGGGGAAGAAAAGTAATAGTTTGGTTTTAGCTGGGTTAAGTAGGAGTTTTAAGTCAGTGAACCATTTTTCAACTAGTGAAAACAATGTTGTGTGGTCATTTGGAGATTCGAGAGGAGACGCCGGAGCAGATTAAGGTGGAGTCGCCGGCATATTGTATGCAGGTGGATTTAGGGATGACTGATTGAAGGTCATTTATGAAGATGGAAAACAGAAGTGGGCCCAGTATCGAGCCCTGAGGAACACCTATGGTATTAGGGAGCAGTCCTGATATTCTGTTTTGCCACAGGACAGCTTGTTGCCTACCAGTGAGGTAGGCATTGAACCAGTTTAGTGCTGGAGTGTCCAGACGTAGGGTTTCAAGGATGTTGAGAAGGAATTGATGATTGACCATATTGAATGCTTTTGATAGGTCCAGAAAGAGGGCAGAGGATATGAGTTTGTTATTACGATTGTTGTTGATTGAGTCAACAAAGGAAAGGAGGGCAGTAGTTGTACTATGGTGTGGGCGAAAACCATGCTGGGCATTGGACAAGAGATTATTAGAGGTCAGATAGTGAAGAAGTTGTTTGGTATTCACTACCCACATGGTCAAACAGACACCCACAACTTCACACATAACACCAAACACTTTACCTTCCTCAGCACACCAAATATACCACCCTGTATAAAATACCACCCCTGTACAGCCACAAAACATAATCCTAAAGACAAAGACTATATAACGCTTATAAACAAACTCCTAAAGCTCAGAATATCCTGTCACTATAACCTTATAACACATGGAGACATTCATCCCAACCCTGGCCCACCCACATCCAATAACATCCACTCCCATACCACAACCCCCACAATCAAGCTACCCATGAATATTCCCACTAGTTCCCTCCTAACATTTCACCTAAATATTAGAAGTATTAACAATAAGATTCCCAACCTACACACCCTCCTAGCAACCCACTCCCCAGACGTTATGTGTCTTATGGAAACCTGGCTAAAACCCAGTACTACTGACAATGAGTTACTACCTCCAGGATACAATATTCACTGGTTAGACCATGCTACAAGGAAAGGAGGTGGGATAGCAGTCCTTTACAAAAATACTCTAACCATTACTAGAGACACCATTCAACCTCCCCAATTCAATAACGTGGAACTCCTCATAACCAAGCTACAAATTAACCAAAACAAACACTTGAACATCATCTGTGCATACATTCCACCAGGCAACAACCTAAATACCCTAGAAGATCTCCTTTACTGATTATCCACTACCTATCCCCAAGAAACCATAGTTCTTGGTGATTTTAACACCGACTGGCACCCCTGCTCCTCCGACCCCCCCCCCCCACTCATATAAACTTATCTGGGTTTAAACAGACCATAACCTCTCCCACTAGGATAAACAAACCAACCAACAAGGAAAGTATCCTAGACTGGATCCTAGTTAATAACCAACCCCAACTGTACACAGCTGGTACTCTCCCTGATGACCTCAGCGACCATTTTCTAACCTATATCATAAAACATAAGGCAGGAAACCCTCACCAGCTCAAATATAAAACATTTAAAAGCAGGAAAAACATTGATGCTGCTATATTCCAAAATGAATTAAAAGCAGTTGACTGGTCAAAACAAAAACATTAGAGGAGGCCATAGATTACTTTAACACTAAATTCCTAAGTATCCTTGATTCCCATGCTCTAGCACGTACAATAAAAACTAGATCAAATACAGCACCATGGCTCACAAAAGATACCAAAGCTAAAATAAAAACTAGAAACAGCCTGGGCTAGCTGGAGAACAACCAAAGCCCCACTTGACCATCTAAAATACCGTCAGCTCAGGAATGATACAAAAAAATCTATTTTAATGGATAAAAAAAGCTTCTACCAAAATCTCCTACAAAAACACCACAACAACCCTCAAAAGTTCTGGCCAGGCTTAAATCAACTACTTTGTCCAGGTCACTCCACCACCCCAACCCCGGCTAACTGCACCCATAGTTCCCCAGAGACCATAGCTAGCGCCTTCAATAACTTTTTCACTGAAACAATCCAATCCCTAGCAAATCAATTAACCCCCTCTAACTTAAACCACATGCCTAATCTACCTAATAATCACCTGGAATTTAGCTTCCAACCAATATCCACTAGTTTTATCAAAACACTTCTAAAAAAACTAAAACCTACCACCCTCGCTGCTGACCTCCTCCCTGCAGAGTACCTACAAATAGCTGCAGATGCCATTGCATATCCCATATCTATCCTCATTAACTGAACCTTATCCGAAAATGTTATCCCTTCCCTCTGGAAAATATCTCATGTCATCCCACTCCATAAAGGTGGTAGCTCCTCAGACATATCCAACTATAGACCCATTGCCATTCTTTCCCCACTAGCCAAAATAATGGAGAAATGTGTACACAAGCAACTAATGCAATACCTTTCACAGAATAACTTACTATCTAACTCCCAGCATGGTTTCAGGCCATACCACAGCACCACCTCAGCCCTCCTTTCCTTTACTACTGCCATTAATAGCCCTTTTGATCTTGCAGCTGCTCAGGAAGCCAAAGCAATAAAATAAATTATACATGCACATTCTAGCCATTAACTCTGGCCTCAAAACACTAGACAGAATGCCTTTATCTAGATATCTCAGCTCAGAGTTTTGACATCAAAGTATTGACTTATCAGCTTTGTTACAGCAGAGTGCACTGTTGTTACATTTTTGCAGCTCCACATCTAACAGCATTTTCTTCCATTTAAGAGAACATGCCTGTGGCTTATATTAATATTTCCAAATGACAGAATTATGTACAAAATTATATCTGGCTAGGCTAGCAGCCGTCACCTATCTTCATAATAGATGCTAGAAAACTGGATATAGTGGACCATGAAAAGAAGATAAAAGCAACATTTTTCATTGAAATTGCCACACCCGATGACTACAGTGTTTTGCGTACAGAGAGACACAAAGTCATAAAATATCTGGATCTGCAGATAGAAATGTGATCAGTGTGGAAGAAAGACAACCAGACAGTTCCAAAAGTAGTAGGAGCAATGGGTCTTATAAAAAAGAAGCTACAATCGCATTTAGATATGTTACCAATGCATGTAACCCCATACAAATTGCAGAAGGAGTCATTACTGGGCACATTGCAGGTGCTGCAAACAGTACTTTTGGATGACATAAAAGACTGAAACAATATTAATTTAATTCCCATCATGCTATTAGAAACCCAAAAGATTTGGAGAAATTAAAAAAAAAATGGGAATGAATCTATATGTCACTAGATTCACTAGATGGGTAGCCAACTGACTCACCAACAGAATGCCTACAATCAAAGTTGGGAATTCCACCTCTACCAGCAGACCAGTTGCCAGTGGTTTACCACAAGGATCTGTGCCATCCCTTACTGTTTGGAATCTATGTCTCAGAAGTCCAGGTGAAAATAGATAGCCTGAGGCTTACCAAGTTCATAGATGATCGCAAACTGGGTGCAGTCATTGAGTCCCCCAATAATGCTTACATTTTATAGGTTCATAGATTAGTACTAGGCTAGCTGCCCTTGTGGGCCATTTTGCTAAAACTTCTTTATTTTACCCACTGGGGAAGCTTTAGCAAAACCAGTCTGAGTGTGTATGGAGCTGCTTTTTAATAAACTTTGATAATATAATGCAGTTTTGGACCATGACTGCTGGATCCATGCAGCCTGTAGTTACTGCTTACCTGCTGGATTGCTATTTGACATATATATATATATATATATATATATATATATATATATATATATATATATATATATATATATATGTGTGTGTGTGTGTGTGTGTGTGTGTGTAGACATATATATATATATATACACACACACACACACACACACACACACAGTTATACATATATAACATTGTGTGTGTATCTGTATGTAATATATGTGGGTGTGTGTGTGTGTGTGTGTGTGTGTGTGTGTGTGTGTGTGTGTGTGTGTGTGTGTGTGTGTGTGCGTGAGTGTGAGTGCAATCTATTTTATATATAAATAAATACCACTTGTGTCCTCAGGGCTTTTCCTAGCTGAAATCTGATGGCCAATTAATCATTTACATTTATACATACTGAGAAGGCTTGCAATAACTCTGGGAGATACCATCCCATGAAAACAATTGGCGGTTCATGTGTGGTGCAGGATTTAAATGCCAGCTGGGTACTGATTGTAGGATAGCTTTATAAATAGAAGTGAGCTATTTGCTGAGAAGTTGTTCATCCATTAAAAATTTCTCTACACTGTTGAATATGCCCTTTAGTTTTAATATATATTTTGGCAAACCTATACCCTTCTGTATGATACCCCCGAATGTGTGCATTACAGATTCCCTGTCAGTCTTCAACTCGATCTCTCGATAATTCCCCTTTAGACCAAATATTGTGAACTGCAATGATTTATGCTTCCTCCAGGTCTACAGGTGAGCAGTTATGGAAACTGGCAAAGATGTGCATTGTTTTATTTGTGAGAACAAAATGTAACCTGTTACATAGATACTGTTTTAATATTTTTTAAGGTCCCAAGTATGTTTTTCTACTGCAAAAATAGAATGGTTAGTACAGAAGCTTGCAATGAACAAACCATTTAAAAGGTAAATTCCTTTTCACAAAAAATATTAAAAAGGCTCTCACAAAGAGTAGTCCAGGGTTTGAGACCATCAGCATTCATTTGGCTACTGTGTGACTTGTACAGGAGTGGGTGCTCAAGATGAAAATTATATAATACACTGTAGCAGCAAATAAGAAAAGCTTAAGTGCATAGAAATAAGAAAACTGTTTGTAGAACTTAACTAGCCTATTAATGTTACATAGACCATGGCACAAAATATAAACTAACTTTGAAAGAAGTGAGTAGCCACATTTCAGAACTATACAGAAATATTAAGCATAATAAGTGAATATAATCTGACTGCTTTATTTTACACATAGCAGTAATACAAAACAGTAAATAAAAAGTGCTCAAAAAGACTCAAGAGTTTGTGGTGCTACACAATAAATAAAAATCTTAATTTTGACAAGTGCACATAAATTTTCTTGTCTCATATTTTTTTTTTAAAAAATGACATGTCACTTAACCCTAAATAGGTAGAATCAATATATTACATGTCACCTGCAATAAATGCAAATGAGGTAAGAAATATTAATTATAGTTGTAGGTTTGTAAAATACATTAACATAGTCACAGGACCATGAAGGAAGTTAATGAAGAATGAAATTCAATTTAAGTATGGAAACAACACAAGGGCCTAGAAAAACTAGAGAATGGATTGAGCTAAGACACCACAATGTCTCATTTTGATGGAAACAGTGGAATTGTCAGATGTGGGTGTACGCTGCCTAGGATTTGGTGTAATATTAAGTCAGATGCTGAAATGACAATAAAGTCATTGCATATGCCTAGAGATCTTTATCAGATGCTTATTTATTAATTTTATTATTTTTACAGGGTTAATACCATCAGGCATAGCCTATTTTAACATGAAGTATTATTTCTACTAACCAGGGATAATAAGTGCAATAGGATTTTTTCATCCTTCTGGACTTTCTCCATCTCAGACAGAAAGAGACTCACTTTCTCATCTTATCTAAATGCTAGCACCTCAGGAGTGCAGAACCCCCTCATGTTGTACTACACTGCTAGTAATGGGACCTGACTCCAAACCGCATGTGGTCTAATTGAACCCATAGCCTTCTGATCTTTTTGACCTCAAAGGTGAGTGTTCTACCTGCTGAGGAATTGATGTGCTGAAAAAAGGTATAAGCAAAGCAAGCAGGACATTTCGACTGAAATCTGCATTTGTAAGCATTTTCATGTGTATTAGTTTTATAAGGACTTCACATTAATCCCCTTCCTGTACCACGTGGTTCTCCAGCTACCTCACAACCAGACAACAAGCAGTCAAATGGAATAAAGCCACTTCATCCTTCCTTAATACTCCCACAGGTGTCTCCCAAGGTTCCATTTTAGGCTCCCTACTATTCAACATATTCATTAACGACTTCTACCAAGCCATTATAATCTCCAGCCTCATCCAATATGCCAATGATTCTACCATTATCTGCTCCTCCCCTTCTATCCCCACTCTAAATAAGCTTACCCAAACCGCCTTCTCCTCTACTGAGCAGTGGATGCTAGACAGCCATATGGCTCTTAATGCAACCAAAACTAAACTTATGTTATTCACCACCTTCAAAAAATCCTCCCTAGATAAACACTCATTTATAATCACCAACAAAAGTAATACTCCCCTAGAAATAGTCTCTGACACTAAACTACTAGGAGTACTCATAGATGAGCAACTAAAATTCGACAAACATTTACAAGTAAATATTAAAAAAAAAAAACACAAAAAACTTGGTATGCTATACTGCCATAATTATTATATATCTCCTTCCACTAGGCTCATACTAGCCAATACGTATCTCATCCCATCCCTCCTATATGGTGCATCTGTCCTCACCAACCTGCAATCCTCCCTCAAATCAAAACTTTCATCTTGTTATAACAAGATATTGAAATTTGCAGCAGGTCACAGAGCCATTTCTCACCATTGTAATTCTCTTCACCAACTAAACTGGCTTGAGCTACCTAACCTCCTCACTTATACGCAACTCATCCAAGCACACAAACTCATTTACAACCCCTCTCTTTATCCCACCCTAACCACTACCTTTAAAATGTATGAACCAGAACGACTTCTATGATCTAATTCCCCAAAGATAATTAAATTGCACAAACCCATATGTCCAGCTGGGAATTACCTAATGTCCTTCTCTCTTACACACCTCTGGAATTATCTACCATCTCCTATCCACATCACCAGCAGTCTCTCCTCATTTAAAACCTTGCTGCACTCACACCTAGCTTCACAATGGAAGTGCTCCTGTTCCCATCCTACCTAATCCTTCTAATACTACTTCCTACTCTAATAGAACTAAATATGCCATCACTGTCTCCTATAATTCCACAGCCCTATTCAACTATTTGACCAACTACTTAACAGTTACCCTATGCTGCTACTTTTGTGTAAAAAAAGTGTTTTTTATTGCTGTTTTACAAACTATACTGATGTATTCTATCATTGTTAACCTTTTCTTATTATATTTACTTTGTATTCCTATGAAATAATTTGTAATGTAAATGTGCAATGTGTACTATGTATTTGTATTTTTCTGGAGCTTTTCTCGCCAGGACTCCATTGAAAACAGTCTTCTTGTGGTCCAGTTGGACTATCCTGGCAAACAAACTGCAAATAAATAAATAAATAAATAATCACATGTCCCAGACCATTACATGCTATATTCAATAATCCAAAGTCTAGGCGTCCAGTAAGTACTGTCAGACAGTCTTTAGGTTTTAAATCATATAAATTTCTAGTACAGTATAAAAAGGTAAAGTGTACTTTCCTTGGCACTCTGTAATTTTAGAAGATAAAGAAGATTCAGTTTGGATGCATCAAGGGCAGGTCATGCTTACTCAACCCGATAGCATTTTTGAAAAAGTCACCAAAGCAATGGATGAAGACAAAATGGAACAGACTGCATACTTCAACTTGAACAAAGCTTTTGCCACAGCTCCCCCATCGGGCATAGTAGAAAAGCTAAATAAACCAGGAATAAACCTCTATGTCACCTGCTACTTGGATTGCAAATAGGACACATATAATAAAAATAGGGGAAGGTACCGCCACAAAGAGACCAGTCACCAGTGGAGTCCCCTAGGGTTCAGTGCTGAGACATCTCCTGTTTGGCATCTACTTTTCTGAAGTAAAAGCCAATACCACAGAGCACTGGCTGACTAAATTTGCAGATGACTGCAAGCTAAGAGCACTTATTGAATCTCCAAATGACTTAGCCATCCTACAGGTTTGTCTCAAATAAATAACTGGTACCAAAATCATGAACTGAAACTAAATGCCAAAAAATAACAACAGAAAAGGAGTACGGCTGGTATAAAGGCAACAAAAAACAACACAAACCAGTCACCAAGTGCAGGAAACCACAGCTGAATTCCAAACACAAACCAAGAAACTGCCACAAAACGTTTCCTGTGAATAATGAGCTGGGAATGAAGCTTCCAGTTAAAACCAAGTTTTAATGCAGAAAACTGCCACAACACATTTTCACTGTTAATACATTAATGTTGCTAAATATCACCACACATTTTCGTAAGTGTAGCACTCAAACTTCATCAGATGAAAAAATATTCTGAGCATACACCTCCCTTTTTGTAACCTTTCAATTAATCAACTGAATCAACACATCAGTTAACATTTAAAGAAACATGCTGTCATACAGTTAAATACAATGTTAAAATCATCCCTTTCATAGTAAAAGAATTTAAAACCAAGTAGAAAATATATTACTGATAAATACCAATTCATTGCATGTTTAAATATAAACTGAACAGATAAATAAAACTGTATTATCAAATAAACTACCCCCGGGATTCATGAAGCTCGGCGCAAGGCCGGCGTAAGGGCTGCGCCGGCGGTGCAGTGAATAGCCGGCGTAGTAGCGCCATATGCATAGTAATGAGAGCGCGCCGCAACCACAGACACGTGCGTAGTGTACGTGAGCGAGCCCAAGTAGGATGCGTCCGGAGGCGTGGCTAAGCTGGCAGGCGGTGAGCAACCTAATGTGCTGACTGCCACGGTCCGCCCATAATAGTAATGGCAGCAGCCAGGGCCCGTGCAGAATGAAACGCACGTAGAGTATGCAACATAGTACCCGTCCCAACTAAACGGAGAAGCAAATACAACCCACGAAGCCCTAAGTGTACCCGTCCAAGGAGCAAAGGATACGCTTAAGACCATGTTTGTCCCGCAATGCACCGTCAGTGGGCATACCCAGAGAAGGTGTACCGCAGCATGTCAGCGCGCCGCACCGACATAGGAGTAGCGACTAAGGTTACCACCTGTCCCACTTTGTGAGGGGCAATCCCTCTATGGGCAGTTGTGTCCCGATAAAAAATATTAAAAATGGCAAATGTGCTAAGATTGTAGGACATAATGATATCCCGTATTTAATGTAATGGTTGCATGAATTGGTTATTTCTGTAACTGAAATGCCTAAATGTCACAAGAAACAGAATAAGCAACCAAACTGCCACAACAATAAGCTTTTATTTAGGCAAACAAGTGAAGTTCTATGCTATATAGTGACCGTGGGTATGTGTCGGCCTGTAAAATCAGATGTGAGTCCCGAAAATATCCCACCATGGCAACTGGAAAAGGTGGCAACCCCAGTAGCGACATGGGCATGGTCACCAGGGTTACCAGCTGTCCCAATTTGCTATGGACAGTCACTCATTGGACAGTTGTGTCCCGGCAAAGTCGAAAAACTGGCAAATGACCTGAGATTCCCTGCCAAAAATATTCCCACAATATACCTGTAATAGTAGCATAAAACATATATTTTGTATATGAAACACATACATGGCATAAGAAACTGAATAAGGAACCCAAATGCTAACAGAATAAGCGTATATTATGGCAAACAAGTGAAGTTCTGTCAACTCCACTTGCTGTGGGTATGTGTTGTCCTGCAAAATCCGATGTTTCCACAAAACATGTCCCACTATGGGCATTGGAAAAGGTGTCAACCATAATGGTCACAAGCAGTAGTGAGAGTACATAGCCGGGTAGCTGTGTCGACATAACAACAGGAAGGAACCAAGATACCCTAAACACAGGCAAACATGTGCATAGCAACATATCCCACACCCAGCAACGTGTCTGTTGCATACACAGGATGGCGTATGTTTAAGTGTAATATCCAGAAGCAGAACCCATGCATGCAGATGTAATACACAATAGCCTCATTGTAGCATGTAAGTCCCACCCATGTACACCTGTGCACCCAAACCAGCTAGCATCCTTGTGCAGCTATACACCTACACACAATGTGCATACCTGAAATGTGGTAAGAAGTTTGTGTTAGGCAGTGCCAGGCGGGCAAATCATTCCCACATGTCACCAACCCACCTCAGGTACAGATATGGAAATGGCTGCATGTGAATGTGTCTGCAGAATGTGTACATCCCGCATGTGGTATGTACCCGTCAAACCATATAGGTTTGCACATGACACGGTGCACATAACTGTACACATGTGGACAAGTCGGGTTGTTGAACCACCGCATCGATGATTAGCTATGCA
>NC_056725.1:1696626042-1696697051 GCF_019279795.1 Protopterus annectens | reverse complement strand
TTAGCTGTGCCCCTCTGACTCCCTGTGAAATGTACTAACAGTAGGCAGAAAGGTGGGGAATCTCACTTAATGACAAATGTCAATAAGTGAGAGTAGATGCTGCTTGCACGTCAGAAAAGGTGTAGTAATACATATGCTCTGAATCCCCCAAAGTCTGAACTGAAAAATGTCTGAAATATATCACAGGTGTATCCCAGTTATATGTACCTTTCCCTGAGGCTTTTCAAATATATACGTGAGAGTATCTGAGGCCTGGAAGAGTCAGAAACACACAGGCATATCAGCTTGTCTGCTGTTACACATTCTGCAAATAGCTGTAGAATGAATCTCACAAGCATGCCCTTATGTAGAAGTACATCACAGAAATATCAAAGGATGTAGCCATGTACTACTAGCAACCACCTGTGACAATGCCATTGTTCAGGTGCTGAAAAGACTGCTGTGGTGCTGAGTCAAAGAATACTAGGTTGACCTCTGTCTACCATCTGGATATGTCCACAGGTGGGAGCTACTCAGACATACTACTAGCCTTTATAGACTTACAGGTACACAGCAACTCTGCATGTTCAGTAAGATAAGCATCACACGGTAATAAATAATGCACTCTGCACTTCTGCACCCCTACCCAAAGGTACTATATACCCGTGTAGTCAGGCACAGCCAAGGGTGTAGGTAGGCATACACAGTAGTGAAATATGTCCAGTTGTCCTGAGCAGATTGTGCTAATGTCAACACAAGCAAACCACAAATTGTTCAGAAGTGAGTAACGTACTAATGACAGTGTAGCAGTTCACATACAGTGCATGTGCCTGATATTCATAATTGGTAGTACAACACACTTAGTTGTCCTCACCCCTCTCTCAGGGGTGGAAGATTTCAAATATCCCTCCTAATATATTGCATATACACAGCTGTTGCTGGTAAAGAAATGGGCAGCTATGGACTCTCCACACCCATCCTGTACATCCAGAGCTGGTTTCCCTACTGTCTTCCCTCTTTGTGCACCCTGTATCACCACATTCCTATCTCCCCATTTACTTTTCTGTCAAAGAAATGAGCTTAGGGTTAGCGGGAGTGAGCACTTGTAAACAGTAGTAAGCGGGTTTGCACCAGTGTGTGCATGTGTGCACTTAGCTTAGCATTGCTAAGATATGATAAGCTAAGCCAAGCTTGGCTTAGTATTGCTAAAATAAAATAAGCTAAGATAAGCTTATCTTAGCATCGCTAAGCGTCGTGCAAACCCACGCAGACCCGTTTACAACTGCTTAAAAGTGCCTTAGTCACTCTGTATGACAAGGCCCTTGTACTGCTCAGCAGCAAAATAAAATACCCTTGTTAGTCTCAAACCCGGGACCTTGGGCTCATCAGTCTGCATGAAGTACCACTACACCACGGCAGATATACAATAACGTAGTGCTGAAAGCAATATATCATGCATTACCATGAGTGAATGTAAAGGGAAAATAGGAATGGCATAACACAAATCTTGTTCTGTGGGCCTTAACCAGCAGGTGTTTTGGAATTGCATGACATGACTGTGAAAAGAGAATCAGCCATGCTAGTAGGGAATAAAGTTACAGTAGCACCTTACAAACCCCACACAGTATCAGAGCAGGATAAACACTGGCATATTTGCATAGGTCACAGGCCAGACCTCCCAACAGTGACTGCTCTACAGTGATGACCCTGATTTGTAAACAAATGTTAGCTGTGCCCCTCTGACTCCCTGTGAAATGTACTAACAGTAGGCAGAAAGGTGGGGAATCTCACTTAATGACAAATGTCAATAAGTGAGAGTAGATGCTGCTTGCACGTCAGAAAAGGTGTAGTAATACATATGCTCTGAATCCCCCAAAGTCTGAACTGAAAAATGTCTGAAATATATCACAGGTGTATCCCAGTTATATGTACCTTTCCCTGAGGCTTTTCAAATATATACGTGAGAGTATCTGAGGCCTGGAAGAGTCAGAAACACACAGGCATATCAGCTTGTCTGCTGTTACACATTCTGCAAATAGCTGTAGAATGAATCTCACAAGCATGCCCTTATGTAGAAGTACATCACAGAAATATCAAAGGATGTAGCCATGTACTACTAGCAACCACCTGTGACAATGCCATTGTTCAGGTGCTGAAAAGACTGCTGTGGTGCACAGTCAAAGAATACTAGGTTGACCTCTGTCTACCATCTGGATATGTCCACAGGTGGGAGCTACTCAGACATACTACTAGCCTTTATAGACTTACAGGTACACAGCAACTCTGCATGTTCAGTAAGATAAGCATCACACGGTAATAAATAATGCACTCTGCACTTCTGCACCCCTACCCAAAGGTACTATATACCCGTGTAGTCAGGCACAGCCAAGGGTGTAGGTAGGCATACACAGTAGTGAAATATGTCCAGTTGTCCTGAGCAGATTGTGCTAATGTCAACACAAGCAAACCACAAATTGTTCAGAAGTGAGTAACGTACTAATGACAGTGTAGCAGTTCACATACAGTGCATGTGCCTGATATTCATAATTGGTAGTACAACACACTTAGTTGTCCTCACCCCTCTCTCAGGGGTGGAAGGTTTCAAATATCCCTCCTAATATATTGCATATACACAGCTGTTGCTGGTAAAGAAATGGGCAGCTATGGACTCTCTCCACACCCATCCTGTACATCCAGAGCTGGTTTCCCTACTGTCTTCCCCTCTTTGTGCACCCTGTATCACCACATTCCTATCTCCCCATTTACTTTTCTGTCAAAGAAATGAGCGCAGGGGTTAGCGGGAGTGAGCACTTGTAAACAGTAGTAAGCGGGTTTGCACCAGTGTGTGCATGTGTGCACTTAGCTTAGCATTGCTAAGATATGATAAGCTAAGCCAAGCTTGGCTTAGTATTGCTAAAATAAAATAAGCTAAGATAAGCTTATCTTAGCATCGCTAAGCGTCGTGCAAACCCACGCAGACCCGCTTACAACTGCTTAAAAGTGCCTTAGTCACTCTGTATGACAAGGCCCTTGTACTGCTCAGCAACAAAATACAAAGCCTTGTCAGTCTCGAACCCAGGACCTTGGACTCACCAGTCTGCATGAAGTACTACTACACCACAGCAGACATGCAATAACTTGGTGCTGAAAGAAATATAACATGCATTACAATGAGTGAATGTAAAGGGAAAATAGGAAAGCCATAGGAATACATTACAATAACTACTGTTGTATGCCAGTTAATTCTCTAATTCGAAAAGAAAGTACATACTGCCATGTATCCAGTGTTAGCATTAGGAGGTGTGAGTAAACCTACACACTGAGAAGAGTGTACTGGAAGAAGCAACAGTCAGGTTTCAGTACAACATGCATTTCACTGGCTACAACCCAGCTTCAGATATGAGACATATACCAACCTTCTGACTGAGACAACAGTGTCCACAGCAAACAAGCATGGTCCCCACCTTGCAAAACTGAAAGGGCTATGCCTACCTAACCTATCATTTTATAGCAGTGTCCTGAAATCACAGTGAGAACTGCAATTACCACACAGCAGGCTGCATGCAATTACTAAATGGTGGGCAACAACTGGTGCAGAGGCCATCACATGCACATGTACAGATACCTAGAAAAGTAGCCTGTATCTTCTGTCCACACATGCAATAATATAATTGCAACAACTGGGAGAGAAAGAGAGAGCACAAGCGAGAGAGACAGACAGAGACAGACAGACACAAACAGGCAGAAGGAGACAGACACTGACAACAAACAGCAACACACAGAGGAAACAAACCCCCCCAAAAAATAAATAAACAATAAAAAAAAACCTACAACAGACAGAGGTGAGGAATACAAAGGTAAGGTATGTAACAGATATGTATTTGGTGACACCCAAAAGATGTGTCTAAAGGGTACTCTACATACTGTGAATCATCCATATGTGGCAGCAGTCCGTATCTATATGTACATGCACATTTGCATAGGGCAGGGGACATACTGCAACTGTTAGTGAAGGCTGGACATAAGTATGTTGTTGAAGGCTGCTATGTGCACATATGTATGTAGGTTGTAGTGTGTGGCATTGCAGAAAGCAAGCAGTGCTGGTATATGTCATGTGGTGTTAAACGCTGTGGGACTGAGCTACAGCAGTGAGGCCTGCAACAGCTATATGACCTGAGGACAGCAGAATGCATTCTGCACAACATTGTGCAATAGTATTACATAACCGTATGTCTCACAACTATTGCATAATTGACATCCCCACCATGGAAGATGGGCAGTATATGTGCCTATATGTGCAGCTATATGTACAGCAATGGATGTTTACATGTATGTGTATATATACATGTATATATACATATATATGTGTAAATATATATATATAGTTAGATATATATGGATATATATAGATAAATATAGATATATATGGATATATATGGATATATGTAGATATATATAGATATATATATATATATAGATATATATATAGATATGTATGGATATGTATGGATATGTATAGATATGTACAGATATGGATAGATATGGATAGATATGTATATATGTATGTATGTGTGTATATATATATATATATATATATATATATATATATATATATATATATAAGAGAGAGTTAGGGAGACACAGGGTCATATGTACTGCAACAGGTGCCTGTTGTCCAAGGCATGGACTGAACACAAGTGTTGATACCGCAGTGCCATACCCCATTCCAAAACACCTTACGCAGTAACTGCCACATAGGTGGTAGCCTGCCTAACACTGATGGTGTCAGAAGGGTACACGGGACACAGGTGGACAGTAGGCTCCCTTTTGATAATCACAGTGACAACAGTAGTAATGTAATCTGTCTACATGGTACATGTCATCACAAAAGGTGGGTCATCTAGAGAAACATAGGTCGGTGTTCCCCTCTACTCATCACAATGCCCCATGTGGTATGTACCTCACATGACAACTACAGCAAGTGGAAAGGCCACAGACATACCTAACAAAGAGTAATACTGCCCTCAAACACATGCCCTATGCAGACTGACTCACAAACCACAGCTAGAGTGTGTTGCATACCGCCCACCCAGAGGTTACCACTGCTGGACATACAGAGGTATGCCACACCCATAGCAGTCGGCCAACCACCATGACAACACCTCACAATCCCTCTGGACTACATGACCTAGGGCCCTAATCCTTGTCACCTCACTAAACAGCACATGCTGGAGGTACAGGTTCCTATCCACAAATATGCCATACTCTGGATTAAACCACCCAGCATGAACAAACAAGGCTTCTCATTAGCAGATGTCATACATACCCCTGATGATTGTTTTGGAGATAGGTAATATGCCCTGGGAGTCACCTCTGTGTATCTGGTTGACAGGAGCAAGTGAAATCACATTACATGTGTGTCAAAGGCCAGGATAGCATATGGCTAGGCTGCTCAAGGCCCTAGGACCAATAGCGTATTACCTACCTATGACACAATGCACACACACACATGTACTCAGTGCAATACCTGCTATGTGAGGTGGAATGAGTGTGACAGTGACTGTGTGCAAAGTTTGTAAAGGTGTGATAGCTTAGTGTGAGGTTGTGTCTGCCATGGTAGTTTGTTTCCTAGGTGTGAGGCCACAGAAAGATGTGTCAGTTATTGGGATGCAGACATAGTAGGATGGCATATGTTGTGATGTAGTTCCTTGTGTACGACTGTGGTGTCCCAATGTAGGCTGAAGCAATACATGTATGCTCAGTAAGTGGTACTGCTGGTGACTCCAGCTCACATATGAACTGTTGTACTACCTGAAGCTGTAGGCCTAAATAGCACAGTATGGTGTATGTTCACAGTCCCTGGTAACACTGTCTTGTGTGTTTCCTGTAGTCTACATAGATTACATACTGCAGGCATAGGTATCTGTAAGTAGGGGCACACAGTACTATAAGGTACACAGGTAATGCTCATCTGTGTCAGCATACATCTGTGTGTTGTATGTATGTCCGATGTGTGTTTAATGATGCCTGTACCATGCCCACAATCACATGTGTGTTACAGGGTATGTGTGTGTACCTAGCAACATGTATACTCTGTTACAGCAGTATGCCAGCTATATTAACAACCGTGCACATATGTTAGGTAGGGGTATGGCATCAAAGACTAGGGTGGTTTACCGTAATACTGTAAATGTAGATGACATTCATTGCATTGGATGACATATTTCTTCATGCATTAGCTTGATATATACCCCCGGGGCGAGGTTGTGCATTGTATCCCAAACAGTGTGCTGACTACTGATGTATACTGGTGTGTTATATGGAGTGTTGCAGGCACTGTCAGTCAGTTGTGGGCTGAGCACTGATATGTGGTATTGAATGTGTGTATCCTCTGATAGACAGATAGATGCTATATATGGCAGTTAAGTGATATCTGTACTTCATATTGTTAAGTGTGCCACATGACATGCTCACACATATCATTTAATTGTCGTCCAGGGTTATGGCTCATCAACGTAATCCATTGTATTCAGCTGCGGAGGAGCAGGAAATTCTGAACAGCCTGGTGCAGCACTATAACCTGCTTTTTTCCAGGGCCAGCAAGCACCAGCATGACCGTACTGCACTGTGGCAAGACCTTGTTCGCCGGGTAAATGACATAGGCATGCATAACCTGACATATGAGCAGGTACGCCATCACTGCAGTGACTTAATTAGACATGTCCGGCGGCGTGCATCTGATATCCATAGGCAACAGCTTGCCACAGGTGGTGGGGCAGCCATACATCCCCCCTCACCAGAATGGAGGAGCTGCTCCTAAGTGTGGTGGCTCCTGGCCTACAGCAGCAACAGCATCACACATGTGTCATCATGGAGGCCGGAGCCACCCAGCAGGATGACTTGGAGCATGTAGGTAATTCGCCCTAGCTGTAGACTACCGTTACCTGTATTGTTAGAATATGCATATGTGAGATGTGTACTGTGTGTTTAGCAGTTGTGCTGCCTAACGTGTGCAATACTGATATTTGGAATATTATCCGTACACCTGTGACTATTGACTGTTGTTCCACTGACATTTAGCACACTCACAGTAGCAATACCACAGTTGTGGCCACTGACAAACTGTGTCATATTCTTCTAGGTCCCTCTGGTGTGACAGCAGGGCAGACAATACATGCTGGTGAGTGTGTTAACACTTTAATATTGGTAACGAAATGTGCATGTCATAGGTGAGGTGTAGGCCATGTACACGTAACACACCTACGCATAATGCATGCTGTGCATGTTTGCTGTGAGACATCAATCATCTCAGTAAAGTCAGTAGCTGCCTCATTCACATGCAATGCACAGTGCACAGACACAATTGTGGCAACACTGTACTGCACATTGGATATGCATAGTTGCTACAGCTGTACACAACAGAACACGTTTATCATACGCAGTACACGAAAACATGCTACATTTGGCATTACCACACATCCGCTGTAAGGTCACACTGCAGTATCCCACATGTCATGCACACGCACATGATGTACCACAGGGGTAGAGGCCTATCATGGGGCTATGCACCACTCTGCAACACATAACACAATCATGTTAGGCAATGCTCCCTATTGGGCACCTCACACACCCATGTACAAGGTGGCTGTGTAATTGTGAATGTAGCCACGGCACTGCAGTTCAGGTACAGCATGCTAGGTGGTGGTCTTGCACACATTAGTAGCTGTGAGTGACCACAAGATGCATGTTGATGATGGCACAGGGTACCACACCCCATCCAGTTACAGTGACCACAGTACTACTCATGGCAGTCATTGCTTTGCACCTCAGTGTTGTGTGTGTGCAAACATATGCACCTATACACAATATGCATAGCATGTTGTCTGTGTGCTTACATATGTCAGTATACACAATATGCACAGCAGTCACCATCCACACAAAGTGTCACATATATGTCCTGGAATGCTAGTGGGTGTATAAGTAACTTGACACACATTGAGTATGTGTGGTGTTTAATGTTGCAGTCATGTAGCTTGCCATGCCATGTCTGGCATCCACATATCTGCAATATGTCCCACACTCACCATAACCACTGTATACTGACCATGTCGAGCATTGGGATTCCTTCACATCAACATGCACAGCACATCCCATGTGTGTACATAGCATGCATGTGCTACACCCGTGCCCACTATTATCTGCCATGGATACAGACACTGCACTCAGACACGGATATCTATGTGTCACACAGATAACACATGCAGCCATGGCATGTATACTTGTGAGTGATGGTGCACAGGGCATTGCAGAGCTGATAATACCTGCACAGCAATGTTGTGTCCATGTACACATTGTGTTCCAGGGTGTAGCCAATCACTGAACAACTACACAGTTGCATCAAAGCCATGTATACTGTCATTTAATAGGGGCATCTACACTTGCACTGCATGGTCTTGTGCAACACATATTCTGCATGCTGACATGTGTGTGGTGACTGTCTACCTTGTGATACTGACACCCATCTTCACCCACTATAGAGTATGTGTTGGATTGCTGGTATGTGTGTGTATGTGCTGTAGTGAGGTGTGTATTAGTGTTCATGTGTGCATGTGTGCATGTGTTCATGTGTGCATGTGTTCATGTGTGCATGTGTGCATGTATGCATGTGTTCACATGTGCATGTGTGCATGTGTCCATGTGTGCATGTGTGCATGTGTTCATGTGTGCATGTCTGCATGTGTTCATGTGTGCATGTGTGCATGTGTGCATGTGTTCATGTGTTCATGTGTGCATATGTGCATGTGTGCATGTGTTCATGTGTGCATTTGTGCATGTGTGCATGTGTGCATGTGCAGACCATAACATGTGTTTCCTGTCTTACTCTCACAGGTGCTGAGTTATGGGTTGGCCAAAGCAGCAGGCAAACTGAAGCCACTGCCACGAATAGTGGTGATGGTGACACATGTATATTGGCACAGGAAGATTTGACAGGGTCTGTCGTTGGTCCGCCAATTGACAGTACACAGCGTTCAACCCCATCTATGCGTACACTCATACTGTCAATACATCCCTCACCACCAATGGCCATAGACGAGGGACAGCATACAGTTGGCATTGACCAGGAGAGTGTGGTACCCATGGCACTTGCATCCCCTCACAGCAGCCATAGCCATAGACCTGGAATGGTACCACATAGGCAGAGGTCCAGGGGTTCTCGAGGGAGCACCACTAGTCGTATTGCTCCTGGCAGGCGTGCCCTCACAGGTCTTACGAAGACCAGTATGTTCTGGGCTGTAATGCAGGTTCAGGCACGTATGGAACGGTACACCAGGCAGGGACTTAGGGCGCAGAGGGCACATTACACCGCTATCAATGACAGCATCCGTGACCTTGCCGGTGCCATCCGGACCTACACCGAGGTCATTGATAGACATTGGGGGGAGACATTAGATGCCCTCCACAACATGTCTTCCATGAGCCAGGACCGTGCGGGATGGTTGTGACGTCGACACGGACACATGCCAGCAACAGCAACAGCTGGCAGTGGTCGCAAACGGCTCACAGTTCACAGCCACTCCCGTAGTGGCAGTACCAGCCCCAGCAATGCTGGGGCTGGCCTGTCCATTGACCGTCCCAGTAGACCATGTGCACATGGCTCTGGCCAGTCCCAGCAGGGACATGGTTCCAGTCGTCATACCTCTGCCTCTGATGACAGTACTCAGTCAGGGTTGGTACGCGATACTGTCCGTAGCACCCCTGCCAGGCACAGGTACTGTGTCCATGGCTGGAGACAGTGATCTGTACAGCCTAACAGGTACAGTCTGTGGCTGTCCCACAAACTACCATATATGGCAGTCACATGGTGGAGCTGTGTGCATGCAGACACACACACATTAACCAAACAACTAGGGATCACACATACACACACACATTACATCAACATTGGCCCATGCTGTACTGTTGTCCCACACACACACACGCACACAGACATGTCGATTGGATGGGTCAATGTCAGGCTCTGGCAAACAGCATAACGCCCTGTGCATATGATGATAGCTGTGTCACCTTCTGTCATCTGCATCATTGATGGTGGGATGGGCTAACATGGTGCTGATGCACAAGGTGACACTATAGCAGTGTAGCAATAACAGCAAGTTGTCAACAAGGAAGTGTAACGACATCCTTGTAGGTATATCTGAGCGGACATTATGCATCAAAGCTCTGATTGTCAATGTAGCATTGTTTACACCACTGTTAGGTCTGAGTATGTATTGTCCACCCATGTGTAATTTGGCTGAAGTGTAATGTGTTGCCAGCATGTGTTAGTGAGTGTACAGTACGTGTGTGATGTGTGCAGTACAGATTAGCAATTGTACATCTGTGAACATGGTGGGTGCACACTGTCTGCATGTACGTGCATAGTGGACACATGGGACGTGTGGCATACTCTGTCGTACACATTGTTAACATCTCATAGTATCTTTCAATGGCCAGTATGCATTCTACTACAGTTAGGTACTAACATGGGTAGTCGTGTGTATGACATGGGTTGACACTATGCTGTGGGTGATACCGTTAATATCTGTCAATGATTTGTGGTCTGGTAGTATACACAACCTCAACAGCATGACTTTAAGCAATCATTGGATGATGTCCTGACAAATGACACACAGTAGTAGGGAACCCAGTAACAATTGGATCCTTCCGGTGCTACACTATAATACTAACCAGTGGTAATGACCGCCACCCATTCCTGTGACCACACCTGTTTGGCATATAGACCCCTTAGGTACATGCAGACACACTAGGGATATGTCCATCCAAATCTGGAAATGCATAGATTGGCGTACAATGCATTCCCTGGATGGGACGCATATCCTACACAAGGGAATCATACAGACAGATACCTGTTGTCTGATACTTGCTGTATAGCAGTAAGCCGACTATGGCATAGTCATCATCATGTACTATACATACTATCCCGTCAGTACCACACAGGTGGTAGTCCTCAACATGTATGTTGGGTACCAATGTGTACATACAGCCTCATGTTATGTCATGTGTCCCTTGGTATCCACATATCCATAGGTATTGTGGAGTCCCAAGGTGTATCACATAAGACATTAGAGGCCCGACTGCATATCCACAAGGCAGTCGTACACCTATAAAGACTGTCCATTCTTGGCAGTCTTTGTTGTGTATGGCCATGTCTGACATATACCCCAGGCATATACCCTCACTCACATTACTCTTAAGTAACTGTCATGGGTGTGTGTGCCACAGATGAACTTGGACACAGAACACGACTGTGGACAGCCTTGTCACATACATACATATGTGACCTATGATCTGAGAAGCAGCGGCACAATCTGTCAATGGAAACAAATGTATACATGTAGTATGCAGGTTTCACACCTATGTACTGATTGAGGGGACGTGTACACATATATATTTGCCATGCTGATACCTGATGTGTGCAATGCATTTACTGTTGTAATCATATTATGTCATACCATAGTAAAAGCAAAACCCACACTGCATTGATCAACAGTAATACACACACACAGTCAGCATTTGCAGGATTCAAACCCATACCTAGCTATGTTATGAAAGTAGAAAGCCATGCATTAGCACGGCACGCTATCTGCTTTAGTGGAGGGTGCTTCTTCTCCGGCTATATTTGTAGGATGGTGACATCATCAGTCTTTCCAAAGAGGAATGTACCTCTTTTAGTGAGTTTTCCCAGTCTCCAAAAAGGGGACACACCTCAAATGAAACTGCACACATACACACACCCCCACAAACACACTCACTGCTTGCAGGATTCAAACCCCTTCCTAACTATGCTATGACACCAGAGAGCGACGCATGAACACAGTGTGCTATTGACTTTACTGGCTGTTTTGGTTTCTCCGGCTGTATTGGTAGGATGGTGACATCATCAGACTTTCCAAAGAGGAATGTACCTCTTTTAGTGAGTTTTCCCAGTCTCCAAAAAGGGGATTCCTCCCAAAAGAAGCTGCACACATACACAGTCAATGCTTGCAGGATTCAAACCCCTATCGAACTATGTTATGATATTAGAGAGAGAGAGACACCTTAACAAGGGACGCTATCTGCTTTAGTGGCTGGTTTCTCTTCTCTGGCTGTATTTGTAGGATGGTGAGATCATCAGACTTTCCAAAGAGGAATGTACCTCTTTTAGTGAGTTTTCCCAGTCTCCAAAAAGGGGACACCTCTCAAAGGAAACAACACACATCTCCCAACACACACAGTTTGTAGGATTCAAACCCCTCTCCAACTATGTTATGATATTAGAAAGAAACACATTAACATGGCGCGCTATTTGCTTTACTAGCTGGTGTCGCTTCTCCAGCTGTATTTGTAGGATGTGACATCATCAGACTTTCCAAAGAGGAATGTACCTCTTTTAGTGAGTTTTCCCAGTCTCCAAAAAGGGGATACCTCTCAAAGGAAACTACACACATACCCCCCCCCACACACTCACTGTTTGCAGGATTTAAACCCCTACCTAACTATATTATGATACTAGAGAGAAATGCATTAACACAGTGGGCTATTTGTTTTACTGGCTGGTTTCTTTTCTCCGGCTGTATTTGTAGGATGGTGACATCATCAGACTTTCCAAAGAGGAATGTACCTCTTTTAGTGAGTTTTCCCAGTCTCCAAAAAGGGGATGCCTTTCAAAGGAAACTGTACACACGCACACACACCCCCCACCCACAGTTTTCAGGCTTCAAACCCCTATCCTGCGATGCTATGATACTAGAAAGAGATGCATTAACACAGCACACTATTTGCTTTGCTGGTTGGTTTTCCCTTCTCTGGCTGTATTTGTAGGATGGTGACATCATCAGACTTTCCAAAGAGGAATGTACCTCTTTTAGTGAGTTTTCCCAGTCTCCAAAAAGGGGACACCACATGCACACACACCCCCCACCCACAGTTTTCAGGCTTCAAACCCCTATCCAACAATGTTATGATACTAGAAAGAAATGCATTAACACAGCACACTATTTGCTTTGCTGGCTGGTTTCCCCTTTTCTGGCTGTATTTGTAGGATGGTGACATCATCAGACTTTCCAAAGAGGAATGTACCTCTTTTAGTGAGTTTTCCCAGTCTCCAAAAAGGGGACACTTTTCAAAGGAAACTGTACACATGTACACACACCCCCCACCCACAGTTTTCAGGCTTCAAGCCTCTATCCAACAATGTTATGATACTAGAAAGAGATGCATTAACACAGCACGCTATTTGCTTTGCTGGCTAGTTTCCCCTTCTCCGGCTGTATTTGTAGGATGATGACATCATCAGACTTTCCAAAGAGGAATGTACCTCTTTTAGTGACTTTTCCCAGTCTCCAAAATGGGGACACCTCTCAAAGGAAACTGCACACATCCCCCCCCCCACACACACAGTTCATAGGATTCAAACCTCTATCCAACTATGTTATGATACTAGAAAGAGACGCATTAACACAGCACGCTATTTGTTTGATTGGCTGATTTCCTTTCTCCGGCTGTATTTTTAGGATGGTGACATCATCAGACTTTCCAAAGAGGACTGTACCTCTTTTAGTGAGTTTTCCCAGTCTCCAAAAAGGGGACACTTCTCAAAGGAAACTGCACACACACTCACTGTTTGCAGGATTCAAACCCCTACCTAACTATGGCATGATACTAGAAAAAGACGCAGTAACATGGCGAGCTATTTGCTTTATTGGCTGGCTTTTCTTCTCCTGCTGTATTTATAGGATGGTGACATCATCCGACTGGACATGGTGATGTGTTTACACTTTGTTTTCTGCCATTCCAGGAATGGTCCATGTGGGTCAGCAGGTGTCAACAGCTTGAACAAGTCATCAGAATTCTTACCTTGTGTGATCTATCTGTGGACACATTGACATTCTGTCATATGTCAACACATATTTATGCACAGCTTGTTGGTTTTGTGGATACTACATGTGTCTGAGATGTTGACAAAGGGCTATTCAAAGTCTATGTGACACATGTGTAGATGTGTTCATTGATGTATGTTCTGGGTGGCTGCCTTGCAAACAGTCTAGCATGTCTGGGAACCATGATCCGCACATGAACATACCACAGTTGGTAGGGTTGTGTGTATGTCAGCTTCCAATACCTCTGTTTATGACTGCAACCATGATGGACTCCATGACCTTGCAGATCAGGGTTCATAGGCGTACTGGACTTGACTTCCCATGGTGTGTTGTGCACCAACACTTGTGGGGAGTGCCATATGTAGCTGTGACACATTCAACGGTTCCACATCCTGTGTAGGGGGTGAGGCTCAGCTGACTGTTCAGGTGCATGATCTGTTTGTTCTGTAGTTTGTACATGACACATATTGGGAATCAATGTATTCCACTTCCTGCCATGCTTTTGGCAGTGGGGGTAGCTGCTCATCCATTCTACATCTGATATCTCCTGGTATGATGATATGGACTACTGTCAGGGGGAGGTGGGTATGTACATATGGGCCTGTCTATCATGATGTCGGCATTGTCACTCAGGTACAGTTGGCCCTAACTCAGGACATATATGGGTGTACATTGCTATTTATGACATAGCTGAAGGAGGTGTCATGATTCAGTATGGACTCCTTCTCAGCTACTCTTTACAAAACACCAACGAACATGAGCACTAATCCCTGTTATACTCTTGTACATGCTTAACACCCTACTGATCCTTTGTGACCAGGCTACAGAGTATGTCATGATAATATCCTGGCATGTCCAGGGGTCAGTTTCGTGTGTACTCTCCAGTCCAGCTGGTGGATATTGTGATATTGACACAATGCCACATCTGCCTCATATACACAGACAACCCTCTCCTCCTCCCGACAAACTCAGATATATGTGTGAGATGCACCTATATAGACATACAGGGTGCTGAACTCTCTTGACCCATGACTGATACAGTCTATCAGGTGATGAAGGTAACCACACACACCACATATCAGTCTCACATATCCTCTAGCAATAGCACTCAATCCACATTGTCACACGTAGACATACTCAGATGCTGTAAATGTACTCTACCTAAGCAGCAGGGACCTCCAAAGCAGACACACACACACCTGCTACCCCACTACAATACCCACATATCACATAATTCACAATGTCAGTGTGCCACACAGTCACTGCCCTTCAGGCTAAACAACACACCTAATACACTTGTAATAGGCGACACTTATTGTCAGACACACTGACGTACCACTCACCAGCCCTAACAAGGGAATAGTCACTTTGGGCTGTCTGTTGGGTGCCAGGATCTGCCGCATAACACAGGCATAACACAGGCAGTCAGGTCACACCAAAGCAAGTACAGGACTGGCACCATCATTATCCAAGCTGGTGTGTATAACCTCAGACGTTACTCCCTGGACCACATGACATGATACATGGAGGAACACTCTGATCATGTAGCCCAGGCCAGTATGATCCTGACCTTGTCTAGCATCTTACACCCACCAATTATGATGTCACAGTAAATGGACACACATATCACATTTAACAGTTGCCTAACAAATTTGTTTAATTCATAGGGGATACAGTGTCTGTCAGCCTATGTTGACATGCTCACTATAGACAGCTTGCACCTGTCACCCTTGGACTTTGGAATGCTGGCTAAGGCTCTTGCTACCACCATAGTGCCTTTTTTAAGCAGGGCTCAGAAGACAAACCCACCTCCATAGACATTACAGGTTAAATGAAACTAAGGGTAATGCTGCTCAACAACAGTTGGGTTAACCTCATATTGCGGCCACTCAGGACTCTCCTCAGTATGGAGGATAGCGATATCTGTGCACTGACAGACACCTGGTTCAGGCTCGCTTATTCACACCAGCACTACCAGATTATGTTTCATACCATGCTGTCTGACAACAAGCCTTGGAACAGACAACACAACTAGGGGGAGTATCCATATATATCACAGATGCACACATCTCTGGGTTAGTAGCACTGCACAAAGCATCACAGACCATACATATACAACCACCATTGTGCAATACTGCCTTTCAGTTTGTTGCCTGCTACAGAACACACTCCAAACTCAGGAATCACACTCGGCTTTTGTGGGAACTATGAAGAATATGAAGGTCTCCACAAACACCATTATATTGTGTGAATTCATGTACACAAATATTGACTGGGGGTACTACTCAAGCCCCGACACCCTCACCCAACAGTTGCTACAATTTGTAGACTCATATGCTATGGCACAACCAGTCAGCGCAGCCACAAGGGGGAATCTATGTTCCACAGTAGCGATATACCCCTCATTGGTAAGGTCAGAACATACATGTGTCTCACTGGACGTACATATACCCTCCACACACCCATCCTGGGTAATCTTGGTGAACTTCTCATGAGCCAACGTCTCACTTCACCGCAGCAAGGTGGTATCCTTCAGAGACCCTGAGACAATGGCAAATATGGCTTACACTGCTGCATCCTTTACATACACATTCTATGGACACCTAGTGGACTGCATGGATTGTGCTATCCCAAATAACAACAGGACTCACTACTCTAATGGCAGGAGACCTGTCTGGTAGACACCAGCCATTAATAAGCTGTACAATGTCAGGAGGAAGCTACTACATGATAGAGCACAGGCATCTGTAATCTGTACTAGAAGACAGCTACGATCACTCATGAACTTTTCTAAGGGCCGCTTCTACCGGACAATTGCAACAGACACATAGGACTATCACACGGCCTTCTTCAGTTATGTCAGGAACCTGGGTGGACACTCACTGATATGCTGTGAGTTACTGCATACTGACTAAACCTACCCTGAACCCATTGGCATTGCCAACATCCTGGCAAACAGGTTCAGTGCAGATGTCTCCCACCCATCCCTCCTAAGGAGCAACTATCCATCCCAACAGAGTATAACCTCCCTGACATCACACAGTAGCATACATCACAGTATCAATGTGACCAGATGGTGTCCCAGCCTGCATCTTACACGAGCATCATGACAGACGTAACCCCCACATTACATCACTGTTCAATATTGGAGTTACCACAGGATATGTACCCAAGGAATGGCATACAGCTACAGTGGTCCCGCTCCACAGAGTTGGTGCCACAACAGACCACAGACAATATTGCCCTATAAGCCTAAGTAGCCTGTTCTGCATAGCTATGGAGTGTATTGTCATGGGACTCATACACATAGACATTGGGAACCTACGGACACTGTATCCTACACATTTCAGCGTTGTTGTGGGCAGATCTTGCCTCTTGAACCTGTTCATATTCTTTAAACAGCTAACAGGTCCATCAACATAGGGACGGCTGTCCACACAGCCTACCTGAACCTTGCAAAACCCTTCAACACAATAACCCAATAGGCCATTATGCATAGGCTCACCAGCGTCGATATGGACATATATCTCACACGATGGATTGATACCTGGATCAGGGATAGCACGCACATGGTCAGACTTGCAGGTGCCATGTCTGACTATACACCAGTTACACGTGGCATCCCACACGGCTTGGTCCTGGGACCTCTCTTGTTCAGTATATATTTGTCTGACGTACAGGCTACCACAGGGGGAATATGACTGAACATGTTTGCACTTGACTGCAAACTGGATGCCATGATCAACTCTCCAGCTGCCACATGCATACTCAAACAGGGTCTCACAGAGATGGATGACTGGTGTCTGAGCCATGGCCTACAGCTAAATGCCATTAGTTGCATAGTCATCCCCTTTGGGAATAACAACATGCCCACACATTACCACATAGGTAGTACTCCATTACATATGGTAGGAGTTGTTAGGGGTTGGGGACATGACATGTTCGTACTGTCGCCTTTGACATTCATGTTGTCAAAGTGGTTGGACACACCTTCTATGTGGGCCACCTTATCCCATATGGTTTCACATCTAGCTCGAGTGAGATCATTGTGCCCCTATACTCATCACATCCATGCTTGGTTACAATGCCACATTTGGGGTGTACCTTACCCGATACCTGCAGCAATTGTACTGGCCATGGAAGTTCCTCACCAAGCAGATCTAGGGACTCACACAGATCCCCTGCACAGTTCAGATGCAGTAACTCCAGCTCTACTCAGTCACTTACCACCTACTCAGATATGATGTGTGCCTGTTGTTTACAGATATACCCAACCCAGAATTACTGGACATGCTCCACCTCAGGATATCCGACTCCCTTGGAGCTACACACTCTAGGGACGTATACCTCAGCACAGATGTTAATAGGGCATAGTGGAGGGACAGATTCTTATCCCAGAGGCTCCACTCACTCCAGAATGTAATCCCACTTTCACATAGGCAGAGCCACCCACTGACCACCTACTGGAGACATCTTGACGACTGTATGTGTGATCGTATGTTTACCCCTGGGATATCTTCTGTGTCTCTGCTAGACAGGGGCACACTAGCCTAAATGTACATGGGCTATCTTGTGTGACCTGCTATTCACACACACAGTGTAGTAATCTGACCAGGTTACGAATGCCAAACACACTCTGGCTAGGCTTGTACATGCCCTAGGGCAGATAGCCTAGTATCGACCTCTGAACCTATGCTAATGTTCAAGATGCACAATGTTTATTGCTGATACTGTTTGCAGGTCTTTATCATCTTTGCTTTACCAGTTTCTATGAACAACTTCTGTATCTGCAGAACATATTTGATTATGACAGGGTTCCACTATATTATAGATGTGTCTGTTGTCATATAACTGTGTGCACAGGGCAGATTGCTGTATAGTGACAGGTTCCTGGGTTAACACATGCAACTGCCAGATATTCGTGGCCCACTGCTGTACTCAGACATGGCCTAAGTGTGTGAGCATGCCCAGTTCTGCCATTCCGTGTTTTGTTGTCTGACATTTGTTTCATTTATTCAAGTGTGTGAGCTTGCCCAGTGTGACCTTTCAGTATGTTGCTGTCTGAGGTCCACTACATTTGTTGATGTGTGCGAACATGACCGATATTAACATTTATACAGTGTGTGTTGGAAGTCAGGTTCTGTTCTCACTGCAGGACTCACCTTTGTGTCATAACACAACAAGGATTATGCTGTGCCTGCAGGGTTTCCATGAAATACTTTGCATAGACTTATCAACATTCCTTCATACAGGCTGATCACTGCAGTGCTGTTATGGTTTAGTGGTTCAGTACTTTGGCTATAGTGCGCAGTATCCTGGGTTTGAGGCCCATCACTGCTTTATATTTTCATACTGAGCACACCAGACTGCTTAAGGGCCAGTTAAGCAATATGAGCATGTTGGCTTTTGTTCAGCTATGTCCTTAGACCAGGCTTGTCCAACATTGCTCAATATTCACCAACATTGCTGGACGTTGCCCAATATTACTGAACATTGAACACAGTTGTGCTACTTGGTGTGTGGTATTTTGTTTGCATATACTACATGGTGGTAAATGCTGTTTAGCAGTGCTTTATATTGCTTAACACATGGCAATCATGCTTAGGTGGTGCTGCAGGGCTGCCTATGTCGGATGCACATACTACACTCCCTGTACATGTTTGAAAGCAGGTTGTGTTAACTTAGGCATCCCTTTTACTATATGTGCGAGTCGGAGAGAGGTATCGTTTCCAGAGTTCCTACTGAGCCAGTGTATGTGCTATGCGTTGCCTCTTTGCCAAGGCCAAAGCATACTGGGCACACCTCCTTCTGCCTACTGGGGCAGGCTCAAGTTGTTCCTCCTCTGAGTCACGCTCTGCCTGTGATGGCCTTGGCAATGGTGGGGGACTATTTGGCCCAGGCCTATGCTGGTCCTGCTGCAGCTGTTTTCGCAGGATCATATTATGTAGCATAGCACATACCATGACAATTTGGGTACATGTAGTTGGTGAGTACTGCAAGGCTCCACCAGATGTGTCCAGGCACCGGAACCATGACTTCAGCAGCCCAAACACATGCTCTATTACATTACGTGTTTGTGCGTGTGCCTCTTTATGGCATTCCTGTTCAGGTGTGTGTGCGTTTCTGATGGGTGTCATCAGCCACGGCTCCAGTGCATAGCCAGCATCCCCCACTAGGTGACCATGTGGGATGTCCCCGTTGGCAAATGTCTGGTACAGCTGCATCAGATGCCAGATATGGGAATCATGGTAGCTTCCAGGGTAACCTGCACACACATTCAGTATTATGCCCTGGGCATCACACATGACCTGGCAGTTGATGGAGGGGAAGCCCTTGCGGTTGAAGTAGACCCTACCCCGCTCACTGGCTGGTGCTTTGATGCATATGTGCGTGCAGTCTATTGCACCCACTACCTCAGGGTATTCCACTATTTGCTGGATGAGACACATATTGCTGGCCAATACCTCATGGGAATTGGGGAAATATACATGATCACTGACATGTGCTGACATGGCATCCAGGAACTGGTGTAGTACCCTGGATGCTGATGCCTGTGATATCCCCATCATATCACCAGTTGGTCTCTGAAAGCTACCTGTTGCTAATATTCTTAGGCCAACACATACCTTGGTTTCCACTGGGATGGGTTCCCCTCTGTTGGTTCTGTGTGTGAGGCGTGGCCTGCACAGCTCAAGAATTTTCTGCAGGAGGTCTCTATCCACTCTATAGTGCTCCACTATCTCCAGCTCATGTAGCCCCTGGTAGGTTACCCTGGGCCTGTACACTCTTCTCTGTCTCCTCACTGTGGGTTGTCCAGCAGCACTTCCTTTGTCACCACCCTCAGCATGTTGCATATGTCGCTTTATAACAGCAATGTCAGCCCCTAACATTTCTTTGTCTCAGTGAAGCTTTTATAGTTTTCACTTCTATTAGCTTACGGCAGTGTTGCAGTGTCTGTTGAGAGAAACATAATGGACTGTTGTTTGCAGAGTTTTAAGTGCTAGGTTGGGCTGGGCTAGTGTACTGCCTGTGTAATTGCCTGATTCTGATTGTCTTCACCTGCTAGCTCTGCTAGTACTCCCTGGTAGCTTCCTACTAGTTGTTGTGCTTCCTTTTTCCTTTCTGTTTCCTCAGGGGGGAGCGCCGCGCACACAAGCGCAAACACACACACAGCAGCTAACACGCGCGCACACATGCTTACATGGAGTAAAACTTGCTTATTTGGGTTAAAACGTGCACACACCAGCGCAAACACACTTACAACTCTTTAAACATCCTTATACATGCTTACTCCGGCTTAAACGCGCGCACTCATGCTTACACGCGTGCACTCTGTCTTACTCGGGTTTACATGTGCGCACACGTGCGCATAACCACTCAGCAAGAAACTTTGGTGTTATCCACGGCATACACCTTCCATTTCTTGCCTTTCCCTAGCCTACCTGTTGACACACCTCTTTCCATGATGTGTAAATGACAGCTGACACATGCCACTCTGCTCCAATGAGCTTCACTTCTTTCATACATGCCCCCCTCGTGATGTCACCTATCTTCTACTCTGTTACTCCTCATATCCTACTCCTACACGCCACTGACTGTGCTCATTTGCTATGTAAACTTGTGATTCACTATCCTAATGCTCATTTACATAGGATTGCCTACTAATGCTTGGTTACATGTCTTAGACTGAGCTTCCCCTCTTGGCAACCTCTACTCGGTGGCCATGTTGTCTTCAGCCTGCCATTCCCTTGCATTGTACATTGACAATTTCAATAAAATCCACATTTGTGGGTTTTAATTTTTAGTATTCTGGGTTTTAGAGCGCAGCCCGTTTGCGCGGTGCTGCACTACGCTTAAACATCGGAAATCGGCGAAAAAAAATATTTTTATTTTCATATTGCATCAGGAAACATTTCACATGGCCGTATATTTGGCCATTGGCATGCTTCCTTCACTGGATGCAACCTTTATTTGGAGCTGTCACGGCTCTGTTTTGCTATTTGCAGAACGGTACTCAGTTGTCAACTGAGTACATTTCTGCAAATAACACTGCTCTTACTCGGACAGGTTTGGGTTTCCTGAATTGCAAATCTACCTCATTTGCATGCCTTTTGCCTGCAGTTGAGGTAATTTGCATATCCCAGCCCTGTCCATGTAAGAGCCATTTTAGGAGCTCTCTTACACGCCCTTACAGGCTGTTCCTGGATCGCTCGTCGGACATGATGGCTGCATGGAGTCTTACTCTACTCTAAGACTCCGTGCAAGCCTTTGTGAATCCAGCCTGTATTCTATTTACACTTTGGTTTATTATCAACTGAGTCTTCCTTTTACAGATGGCAAATATTTAGTATAAGTGTGTGGAAAATCATTGGTTCTATTCATGTTTACATATGTGATGTTTGATTGTTCCTACTACACAATAACCATGTTGACAGTATCATGAGTTTAACTGACAGCTATACACTATTGTATTTTGTGTGCAGTTTGCTTGTAAGGTATAATGTTATATGCTTTTCTATTTCAGTTTCACGTAGGACAACTTGAGTTTTTTTATCATTTTCGTTAAGGGGTTGTTGACCCACATATATTTATATTCTATTTCAATTTGAAAGTATGTTTTGGTCAGTTATGGCAGGATGAACCATGCAATGTTCACTTTTGATGGTTTTGGTAAAATATAGTATAATTGCTGTACTTTGCACCCTGTTTTACAGCTGTGAGGCTTTTCTCCCTTTTTTAATCTTTCCAGGTCTTTTGGGCATCTAATACCATAATGGGAATGGACCCCATTCCTAACCAAAGTATGATTAAAGTTCATGAAATTAGTATTGTTTCAATCTTTGATGTCAGCCAGAAGTGCTCTCCGCAGTGCCTGCAATGTGCCCAGCAATGAGTCCTTTTGCAATTCATATGGGGTTACATATATCGGTAACAAATCTAAATATGATTGCAGATTCTTCTTTATAAGACTCATTGCTCCTACTACTATTGGAACTGTCTGGGTATCTTTCTTCCACATTGCTCTCATTTCTGCCTGCAAATTCTGATATTTTCTGACTTTGCGATTCTTTGTACACAAGACACTGTAGTCACTGGGTGTGGCAATTTCAATGATCAATGCTACTTTTGTCTTCTTTTCATGGACCACTATATCCAGTTTTCTAGCATCTATCTTTTGAAGTGTTGGTAATGGGTGATCTCATGTGATGTAGACTTCATCATTTTCTACGATGCTTTGTGGCTCATGTTTCCAGTGTTTTTAAGTCACATCAGTACCATAATGTTTGCACAATCCCCAGTGCAACAGTCTTGCCACATTATTATGCCTTTCATTATACAGTCATTCTGCAATTAGTATGCCACAACCAGCAACAAGGTGTGCAACTGTTTCCAATTCTGTTTTATAAAACCTACATTTGTATGTTTCTCCCATATATTCAATGAACTTTGTAAACCAATGTGTGCGTAGCCCACTATCTTGGGCTGCCAATATTAAACTTTCTTCTCTTGGTTGGAATCTGCCTCTTCTTAACCATTCTTGTGTTTGATCCTGATCAACATGAGGTTCTTCCAGAAGTTTTCTATACTTGCAACTATAGTTATACATTTTCCACATTTCTTGCCTTCTCATCTGGTCCTTCACCTTATATTCTTTCTTGTGTTTTTGGCACATTCAGTTGCCGCCTGATTTTTATCTACTTTTGGTTTGATTTCCATTCCTGCTTGACCGCCGATATGATTCTGCTAGACTAAGCAGAGAAGTCATCTTAGATTTATTCTCCTCATGTTTCAAAACTTTCACTATGTTTGGGTCTTGTGTTGCTGTGAAATTGGTTGGATTAGAAAGAGCTATTACTGGTTCTACACCTGCAGATCGAATGAAGAGTTGTAGTGGCACCAACTGGCCAGTGAGGATTGTTCAGGTAATACTTTTATTATTTTTAATGTTATGTGGAAATTATTAAGGCACTGGTAATTTCTCACCTGATATGGAGGATTGTGTGATTTTGCTTGTGAGTAAAATGAATAAAACGATCATACATATTAAAGGAACTGTAGCAGATTTTGCAATTGATAGACCTTCCCTGATCTAATTATTTTGAGCTTATAGATTTATATGTGGGATAAACTAGTTGCAATATCTGTGGGTCATGATTAGAATTAAAGTTAGTCAGTGAACCTGGTTTATGTCTGTAAGATGAGATATGAGGATAGAAGTTTTATGCAAAGCCTTCTATTCAGTGAGAAAGGGGTTGGCATGATCTAATGACTGATCATATATGAATAGCTTATTTTTTGCCTGGCTATATCAAACATCTCACAAAGTGTATTTTTATAAAAGTCAGACAAGGAAAGGATTAGCATGGATATAAAGATATATATATATATATATATATATATATATATATATATATATATATATATATATATATATATATATATATATATACATACATACACACATATACATATTAGGATTAGGGTCCCTTAAGCTGAAAAAATTCAGGATGATTCAAGGCAGATCTTTTATGGAGAGTCATTAGGCAGGGGGCCAGGAATATTGGTGGATAAGTTCCACTAAAGGTTATTAAAATGCTATTTAAGGGACCCATTCATTTGTGCTGGTATTATATGCATATCACTTGGATGGTATTTTATTAGAGTATGGAGGTTATATTAAGTCTATGATGGCAGCATTTTAAATGTAAACTTAGAATGATGATTAGTTATCATGGTTACTCAAGTTAAATCTGTACATGATTGTTATTAGACTATTTTAAGTTTGCACCGCCATAAAAACATTATAGTCAATTTATGGAATTTAAGTCAGAAAACATTCTAATTATTAATGACAAAGAATCTTATTCATTCATATTAAATAGTTAATGAAATATAATCAATATGATTTATCCTATATTTAGACATTAGTGGACAAGTGATCCGCTGTGGCGACCCCTAACCGGGAAAAGCCGAAAGAAGAAGAAGAAGAAGAAGAAGATTGCTATGAGGACTTTATTTTCACAGAATGTAAAGAGAGTTAACATCATTATAAACTGTTTATTAGGTAGGGTGCAATCAGTTATTATGAGGATGTATTTAGTCTCAATAGTGGAAAGGATTCCTATGAATTTAACTAGAATGATAAAGGGAAATGACTGGTTTCCTTAAAAGCTGCTATCAAATTAATAGATATAGAGGCTGGTAAATGTGGCTCAGAAGAAATTGAATGGCCAATGGGTTCTTGTCCCATATAGAGAAATTACTCACCTCCACCTCCATTAGGGAACAAAGGAGCTGGTCCTCATACTGATGGATAATTGAAGCCTTGCACATTTTGTGACTATCCTGGAATAGAAGTGTACATGATGTAACTGAGTCAGGGTAATGGGAACTAAGTTTTTTTTAAGTAGATGGCACCAGAAGTTAAATTATTAAAGGGAGGAGTGTGAAAGCATATTTCTTCTGCTGAAGTCATGTCTAGAGAAAGTCACGTCTAGAGAAAGTAATGTTTAATATTGGTGGTATACTTTCTTGGTGTTGGATTGCAGCAGAACATGATAAACAGTACATTAATCAATACATTTCTTTGTTGATAGGCAGAGAGACAGTGGAGGATGGGAAGATACAATCTGTATTCTTGGGGAAGTACTGAACACTGAGTCTAGTAGTGTATTCTTTAAGAGATGCTTGTGTTGGCATCATTTTTATATGTTGTACAGGATCATGAATTTATGATTTGGAGGACATCCAGAAAGGGTATATTGTCTGATGGTTATATTAGCTTTATACTGTATTGGAAAATCTCAATTCATGTTTAGTTACTGAAACAATAAGGCTAAAAGGAATGATAAAATTATGAAGATCCTGCAAATTTACAGTTAGACGATAGTGGTAGCAACAGGGAAGATAGGATATGTGCCTAGTATTTGAGTTATCATATGATAACAGTGCACCCAATATTACTCCTGTAGGTTGGGTGTGTATCTATATCTATAGATATCTATATAGCTGTGTCTACATGAAAATATCAAAATCCCAGAAGATCAAAGAGGACATCATCAAGGCGATATCAGAGAAAACTCATTTCAGTGAAGGACCAGATCGGCGAATATATTCCCAGGGTAAGTAACCTGTTGGCCAAGAAGGGACACTTTGCCCTTTTCCCAACTGTAGTGCAATCTCGGAGTTGGTATATTTAGTTAGGGGTGTGTGGGGGGTGTGACAGACATGGCTCACCACTTGGGTGGGTTGGGGATGGTGTAGTTTCATTTTTGTGACATTTGGTGTTAATGGTTACTTACAGTAGGAAGATATTCATCGATTCAGTCTTTCTCTGATGTGGGTTTTCACTGATTTCATCTCGACTATGTCATCTTTAATGTTGTGGGACTTTGACATTCTGAAGTAGACCCATCTATCTATCCATATCTATATCTATATCTATATCTATCTATCAATCTATATTGCTGGATGGTATGACTTGTCAACATGTCCATTTCTTTTTTTATAGAAATTTATACCCATTTCAGACTGGTTTGTTGTCCTATGATTTTAAAAAGATATCCATGGTGGTGCAGCGGTAGCATTGTTGCCTCACAGCAAGAGGTTCTCCCATTTGATTCTCGGCTGGAGTGCGGGGAGTGCCTTCTGTGTGGAGTCTGCATGTTCTTCCTGCGGTTGGGTGGGCTTTCTAAAGACATGTGTAAATGGGCGTGCCTTCATTGAAGGTTGAACGTCGAGCTGCCACCTCGGCATTCATCAAAATCTACTGCCAATCATTAGCGGACCGGAGTTCCGCTGTGGCAACCCCTAACCGGGAAAGGCCGAAAGACAACAACAACCTTTTAGGATGTCTCTCTTTCTGTCTTATGAGTCACAGCCAGCTCCTAGAGTGATCCCAGGGATAGCCACTGCTATTCACAGAGTTTGTAAGGAAAAAAAGAGGAAATTGAAGTCATTGCCATGTGTTTCACCCATATCTCTCTCTCTCTCTCTCTCTCTCTCTCTCACACACACACACACACACACACACACACACACACACACACACACACACACACACACACACACACACACTTACACCTGTGGATGTTTAGGGTACATTTTACATTATTTTCTTCTTTGTACAGCTGGAATCCAAGAGTAGAAAAGCAGTTATTAAAGTACACTGTAGGATGAGTACTAATTATATCATACGGGACAAAAACAACTATTTGACTGAAGTTCTGTGAAGAAGATGATCATTTGTAAAACTGCATTTTATTTCAATCTATTATTTTATTATGGAATGTGCATGTTAATGTATAATGTATAATGTATAAGTTAAAGTATGTTTATATTAAGCACGTTGGCAAAATGATTTTGCAGTGTTTGTATCTAACAAGTGATTGATAAAGGCAGCATAAATGTAGGATGAAAATGTACTGGTTATACCTGTAGGCTGATAGATGTTCACTTGGCTAACGACCACAAGGGCCTTTTTAAACCTAGCCATGCATCCCAAATCTCTGACAAGTGCTGGTACCCTTGAGAACTGTAGGGGCTTGAGAGATGAAACATTTACAAGCAGAGGCCTGGGGGATGAACTATTTCCAGGATGCCTGTGTCCATTAGAGACATAGGTGTCAAACCATGGATGAATTTCTTGTTACCCATTCAATTGTCCAAGTTACACTTGAACTGGGTTATGGAATACCTCTGCTTCACAGTGTTTTATTTGCTGTATTTTTATGTTTAATTGTTAACAAGGCTAGAATGTTCATCCGTGTATGTTTTCCCATTGCAAAGATGCAACAAATAAAATAGCGACAAAACAGTAAATAAATAAAATTCAGTCTCACAACTGAAAAGCATGCTTGTCTATTTGGTGATGGACTGAATCCAGCAAGAGTGCGGTTTTATTAGTGGCAGTAATGACCTCTAATAAATATACTCATAGACAGAAATTGGTATAACTAGCTACTCTTCTAGTGATCATAGCTTTCCAACAATTCCCCTCACCACATGGGTTGTATTCAGCTGAACCTACTGTTAAATATTCAGGACAGCGGCATGACCATAGCCTTCCAACAACTCCTATGACCACATGCACTGTGTCCAGTTGAACAGTTGAACCTATTGTTAAATATTCAGGACAGTGGAGTGCTAGACTGGAGAAAAACTGTTTTTCCGGGAAGATCAATGCATAAAACACACACAGGAAAATTCCTAACCATCTACTCTCTGCTCTTACAACCCCTGCTCCATACAATTCACATCAAAACTGATACTGAGTGCTTTCAGTGTTACAGAATCGTTTATTTATGTTCATGATAGCAGAATGGTAGATTCTGGCTCACCAAATAAAACTGAATTTCTAAAGGTGGCTGTACAAAATGTACAGATGAAATGAACTGCTTCCCTTGGCCACCCACTAGGCTTTTTATAGTCATGTCTCAGCTTTCAGTATTTACAGCAGCACTTATATGGATGCATCCTGTCCCCAAGTATTAGTCAATTATACTGAAGATGATCGTGCAGTATATGCTGCCTAGGAGACTACAACTACAGTCTGAAATCAAATAGGGAAACCATATGCATGTAAGTGCACAATACATAAACACACAATAAATACAATTCTTCCATGCTTGTCCATTACTCACCGCCTCCACCATATACTCTTCACATTAAATTAGTAATGGATATGTCCAATTCCCCAGTATCAACTTATTAAATTCAGGATAGCTGAATGGTGGATGCTGCCAATTAGCCACAGTCATTGTTTTACATTAAAGTAGAGAAGGCATATGCCTTTATAAGTGCATAATGAATACAACACAATAAAAAAACTCCTCCCCATTTTCACTCACTGCAGTACAACCCATCCAATAACACTCCCTCACTGATTAAATATTTTGCATAACTGACTGGTATAGTTCTCTTAGCCAAAAAACAAACAAAAAAAAAAAATGTTCCTCTAAAAATCTAAAGATGGTTCATCATCACCTCTCACACATCCCCCTGAACTTCATGTAGCAACACTGCACAGCACCCCAGCCCCATTCTTACCAGAGACAGATCAGTGGCATTGTTTTCCTCACAGCATTCCAGCCCCATACTTACCACAATCAGATCTGTGGTATGGTCTTCCTTCCAGTACCCCGGCCCCATAATTACCAAAGTCAGATCTGTGGCATGCTGTTTCTACCAGTACTCCAGCCCCATACTTACCACACTCAGATCTGTGGCATAGTCCTTCTCCCAGCACCCCAGCCCCATACTTACCACAGTCAGATCTGTGGCATGTTTCTCCTTCCAGCACCCAAGTCACATTCTTACCAGAGACAGACCAGTGGCATTGTTTTCCTCCCATCACCCTTGACCCATACTTACCACAATCAGATCTGTGGCATGGTCTTCCTACCAGTACCCCAGCTCCATAATTACCAAAGTCAGATCTGTGGCATGTTTTACCAGAACCCCAGCCCCATAATTATCACAGTTAGATCTCTGGCATGGTCCTCCTTCCAGCACCTCAGCCCCATACTTACCACACTCAGATCTGTGGCATGGTCCTCCTTCCAGCACCTCAGCACCATAATTACCACAGTCAAATCTGTAGCATGGTCCTCCTTCCAGTATCCCAGCCCCATACTTACCACACTTAGATCTGTGGCATGGCCCTCCTTCCAGCACCTCAGCCCCATACTTACCACACTCAGATCTGTGGCATGGTCCTCCTTCCAGCACCTCAGCACCATAATTACCACAGTCAGATCTGTGGCATGGTCCTCCTCCCAACACCCCAGCCACAAACTGACCACAGTCAGATCTGTGGCAGGGTCTTCCTACCAGTACCCCAGCCCATACTTACCACAGTCAGATCTGTGGCATGGTCCTCCTCCCAGCAACCCAGCCCCATACTTACCACAGCCAAACCTCTGTCATGGTCTTCTTCCCAGCACCGCAGACTACTCTCTATACTCTTTAACCTCCTGCTTGTTAGAAAATGACAAATTTGTAGTCTATTTTCTTGTTACTTTTTGATGGGACTTTGAATAAATTAACATAGATTCATTAATTCATCACATTCTGACTCAAAATTTTCAATTTAGTGCCTATGTGCCCATACTTCACAAACAATGCTAATATCATTTCTGCATAGTTTTGTTAGAAACTTCCATTTCATACAGTGAAACCAACATCAGGTTTATTGCACAATGGCATTTCTGAATTAATGTCATAACCCCTAGGTTAAGTAATTAGATGTTTATCCATCTTAAAATATTACTACATGACAAAGTAAAATATTTATCTTTAATTTAATGAATATTCCTCATAACATTCATTTGGTGAACATTTCCTCATAACATTGGTAAGTACAACATTTTACACCAGATTTACAAAATGACATCTATGAAGCCTCACCACCTGAAAAGCTGCACTGTTCTTGCAGACTTCTATCCCAAAAATAGCTTAGACATGAAACTTCATTTCATGTGATATATAGAGTCACTTTTTAAGACTGAGTTGTACAATGCCTTGAGACATACCTCCCTGGACTATATGAAGAGAGACATGATTGAGCACGCTGAATAAGTGTCCCAGGCAGATATGTCCCTAGCCTTTAGCAGCATCCTACTGTCACTCAGAATGGTGCTTCTGTACAAACAGAAAATGATTGACTTTAACAATTGCCTTAGTTTCTGGTGTAATTCCAATGGGATCCAGTACATGACAGCCTGGGAGGACACAATTGACAGACGTTACTTTGCCAGAGATGACCATCATCTGTCTCCCCTGGGCTTCAGGCTTCTGGCAAAGGCTGTTTCCTCCCCATAGTGCCTTTTTTTAGGTAAAGTCATAAGCAAAAAATCACCAACGTGAAAAATTCTTCTAAATGAATTTTAAAGGTCATGCTGCTAAAGTCTGGGAATCTTAGCATGAAACTGCACTCATTGCAAGCTTTCCTCGCCCTGGAAGATGCTGAGATTTGTGCAGTCACAGAAACCTGATTCAAAGCTATGGAGAGCATCCCAGCCATCCTACCATACTTTCAGACCCCATACGGAGGGCTACAAAGCCAAAGGAAGTGGAGTTTCAATATTTATCAAAGACATACACACCTCCAGGCTGGTCAAACAATATGATGCACAGTAGACACTCCAAGTGCAGTTAACTGTTGATAGAACACCTATTCAAATCATAGCTGGCTACAGACCCCCAATCATGACTCAGGACACCCACTCCACCTATCTGGACTTACTTGAATCCATCAAGATTCAAACCTCTACCCTGATCCTGGGTGACTTTAACTACCCAACCATGGAGTGGAAGACCTATTCTAGCCCAAACATGAATGCCCAGAGATTCCTCAACTTCGTCAATGCCAACGCATTGGATCAGCTGGTCAACATCCCCACGATATGTGAAAATATCCTGGACCTGGTATTAACCAACATGAGTAGCCACTGTAGCACCCCTACAGTGTCATTATCCTTGGTAAGCTCTGACCATAAAGTGATTGATTTCAAAGTCACCATCTCCCCTGACCCCCCACTTGTCAGGGTCAAACAAAAAACTTTTCCAAATCTGACTACAGTCTCCTGAGAGCACATATAAGTAGCTTCATAGCCACCATCCCTTCAGTTGGAACTAGCACTAATGTCCAAGCCTACACCATAAAAGTATATGAGCACCTACATAGCTGTATGGACTCAGCAATACCTGACAGGACCAAATCATCTTCCCCAAGGAAGAGTAAACTGGTCTGGTGGACAGCAGCAATAAACAAACTTTATAATAAAAAAGAAAACAAAATGCTGTCTGGGACCAAGAAGGAGCAGGTGCCAAGTTGGAAGCAATCTTTCCTTTGTCTGAACAAGCAAATAAGGTCACTGGTGAAATCCTCTAAGACTTACTTTGAATCCAAATTGGTCACATTCTCTAAGGACAATCACAATCACAAAGCCTTCTTCACATATGTCTGCAATCTCAAATGTAACATGCAAATTTGCTTTGAACTGGTGGTCAAGAATACCACATACACAAAAGTCATAGATATGGCCAACCTGCTTGTAGACAGGTTCAGTGAAAACTTCACCCCTGTTTCACCCCATCAGAAAACCAGAACATCCACAGCACCACATCACTAGGGAGCAGGTCTTTAATGCCCTCTCAAAGGCAAAAAAATGTAGTCTCCATGGGACCTGATAACACGCCTGTCTGTGTCCTACATGAACTCAGGCATGAGCTCTCGGCTCCATTAGGCATCCTATTCAACCAAACCCTGAGCACTGGCTTCATCCTAGCCAAATGGAGGACAGCCACTGTTATCCCTCTACATAAAGATGGAGCATCCACTGACCAAGGCAATTATAGGCCCATCAGCCTAATTAGCCCGATCTGCAAGCCCATGGAACACATTATCATGGCTCTTATAAACAAGGACATTGGCAACCTCCAAACTCTTGACCCCACACAGTCTGGTTTTGTCAAGGAGAGATTGTGCCTGTTAAACTTGGTCGACTTCTTTGAAACAGTCACCAAAGCCATGGACAAGGGGAAGGCAGTGCACACCACCTACCTTGACCTAGCCAAAGTCTTCGACAGTATTCCCTACTCTTGCATAATAGATAAACTCTCCCAGCTAGGCATCAACCCGTATGTTACCAGATGGGTTGCTAACTGGCTCAGTGATAGAACCCACTCAGTCAAAATAGGGGAAGCCACCTCTAGTAATAGACCTGTCATGAGTGGTGAACCCCAAGTATCAGTCTTGGGGCCTCTACTGTTTGGGATACACTTTTCTGAGGTGCAAATCAAAACTAGTAGTCTGTGGCTGACCAAGTTTGTAGATGACTGTCTTAAACTGCCCTAGTGATGGGAACATCCTCCAAGATGGACTTACCTAAACTAATGACTGGTGCCAGAAGAATGGCCTGAAACTGAATGCCAAGAAATGCACCATATCCCCTTTGTGAAAAATGGGGTCCCCACTAATTATCACATTAATAACAAAGTACTAAGCACGCAATCAGTTGTGAGGGACCTGGGCACCCAGGTTGATAGCAGCCTGACTTTTGACCAACACATTGCCTCCATTGTATGGAAGGCTTTCTAAATGGCCCACATCATAAGCAAGGGTATTTCAGGAACAAGGAGGTCATAACATCCCTGTACTCCTCCCTCATCAGACCCGTTATTGAGTACAATGCCCCCTTTGGCATGTACCTTGCCAAGCACATGCAGCAGCTGGAGAAACCACAGCGGTTCATGACCAGGAAAATCCAGGTTCTCAAACATCTATCCTATCCTATACAGATAGGCTAAAATCCCTGCCCCTCTACTCAGTCCCATACAGACTGCTCAGTGGTCTCCTGTGTCTGACATACAAGGCCATCTCAGACCCAGCCTTGATGGAGTTGCTGCATATCTGTAAGTAAAACTCCATTCACGCAACTTACATGCAGGGCCTCAACCTGATCTGTGACATTAATAAAACTTGTTGGTGGGATAGATTTGTGTCCCAAATACTCTCCCATCAGTGGAATAGATTCCCTCTCCATGTCAAGCAGAGTACCTCACTAGCTCTCTTTAAGGGGAACCTGGACGACTGGAAACAGAAAACACACCCCTGGGAACCCACCTGTGTTCCTGCTGGACAGGGGAAACAGGTGCTGACTTTGTGGGAACATGGGCAAAATTCTTGTCTACGCGTATAAGGGCCTCCAGTCCAATAGACTAGTATCATACTATGAACCTATGAACCTATAATGACATTTCATACTTCACAATATAGAAAAAAGATAAGTATTCTGAAAGTTCTGGAGAACACTCCCTTGCACTTAACAAAAATTCATCATTTTAATTGCTACATTTGAAAAATGACATTTGGAGACCTCACTGGCCTCATAATATAAACTCTTAATACAACTACCCAGAAAATTAATATTATAATATTACTTAATATTAAAGTTATGGGCCTGCACTACATTAGGCAAACGTTTTCTTATAACTTAACTGAAACTCAGCATCTTTTCATTAGATTTGAATCATGCTATCTGTGAGAGCTCTCCTCTTGAAATATTGTACTGATATTGTAGATTTCTATCACACATTGTGGTTTCAGACAGGCAATATCATCTTGTACAGCAACTATAGAAGTCATAATCAAAGACAGAACCACACAATTTTTATTTTATATTTCTATTTAGTGTTTGGTAACCAGGTAGGTGGAGTGGTCCAGAGGGTCTTTTCAGCCATGACCCAGGCTCACAGGCAATAAATAGTGAAGTAAACTTAAGTTCGATACTTCAAATATGATATACTATTAGTTTTACATTGTTACAAAACTTTAAAAAGTTCACAATACAATTACTATACCATTTTTCTAAAGTAGAATGTTATACCGTTCTTATACATTTCTATTATAGTATCAAGTTTATATTAGGTTTTATCAGTTTATATGGGTTACAATAAAGTTTTGCTACATGAAATTGGCCCTTAAAGGTTTAACACTTAATTTATTGAACAAAAAAATGTAAATGGAAGAGAAGAAATGAAGAGATTATAGAGATAGACCTAGAAACTAAGAAAAGAATACAGGACTAAGAATAGTTAAAAAGCAAAGGAAAATAGTTGACAAACTGTAAACATGTTTAGAATTTTAACCCTTTTAAAGAGTTTATCCATTATCCTTAAAGCATTTACAAGCAACATCTTAAACTAGTTGAGTAGTTAGCTGCAGAGAGCTGGGCCTGTTCGTCAGAAGGCTCTTTTACCAATGACTGTTTTAAATAGGGGAGGTTGAGTGACATATGGAATTTTTTTGGGGAATTTTAATGCCATTTCAGAGTTCAAGATAGAGAGGCATATAATGGGTATACTGAAACTTTTGCCTGAAATATCACTAACCACCAGATATATGACTCTCCATCCAATTTGATGAGCAGTTTCTAGTAACATTACTTAATGTCAGTGCTTCAACACCAAATTTGAGTATGATATTTATGAGACCTTACATCTTGAAGAGATACATGTTCCTTGCATCCTGCCTTACCTACTTCTTTCATGTTCAGTGCTTGTCCAGGGGCTTTCCTTTCCATCTCTAAAATTTCATATTCAGGGTTTGACGTCCAGTGTCACCCCACCCATCTCTGACAATTTTGTTCAGTGTTTACTGTTCAGATTCAGTTCAGTGTTTGTTGTCCAGGGCTGCATCCCTCTTGTTCCTGAGTTCCTGTTTAGTTCTCATTGTCCATCTGTTACACGTAGGGAATGTCTGCAAAAGAACTTGACTGAATTGAGTATTTGGGCACAGGAGAATAATATACTGATTAAATATTTGGGATTTGGGAGACATAGTTTGAAGGTGAATAATGATTAATACAAGACATAGTGATGGACAGTGTGGATTTATTTAAGGACCTGATAATGGGTTGATCCAGCTTTGGGTATTTCTGATTGTATCATCCAACTGGTTAATGATAGTTGTAGAGCAATAGGCTGTATAAAAATGATAAAATCTAAGAAATCAAAAATGCTAAAATCGTTGCTTGTAAGTTACATGAGCCCCAGACTAGAATATTGAATAATAATATGGAAAACCTTATAAAAAAACTAGCATAAGTAAACTGGAATGAGTAAAGCAGAAATATACCAAGGACATCCATGGATGTCGAAGTTTAAATTCTTATGAAAGATTAAAATATCTAAACTTGTGTTGCTTGTGCTATGTCTTGAGGTGGCAGTTGCTTGGGTGTCTGCTTTGGAGGCCTCTGTTGTTTTGGTAGATTTTTAATCAGCGCCTCCGAGTATGTTTTTGTGTGTTTATATGTTTGGTTTGCAGTTGTGATAGTTCTATGTGAGACTGGGTTTGTATCCATTTAGCATCTTTGTTATGTTCCACAGGATCTTTATAAATACTTCTCCAAAATATATCTATTTATTCTTTTTTGGTGGTCTTTCAATTCCTTTTGCCTTGTTTCCTAATTCTATATAAAACTTTTTTGGGTCATCAATAAATTTCTTATTTTGTACTTTTCCTTTATATTTATCTGCATATCTTCTAAGTTTGCCTGCCTGTGCTGAGATTTTTAGTTTGTTATTTGTAATAGTGCATGATAGATCCTGATCTGTTCTAATACTGCACATTGCTTTTATCACGTCTATCTTTCTAAGTTTTTTGGGTGATCTGTTCCCTCTTCTATACTCTTCTAACAGTGCCGCATCTTATCTTAATTGCTTTATAGTTTTCTCTATTCAATACTTCCATGATGGTATTCGATTTCTCCCCTTTCTCTCCCTCACTACCCTGTGTTTTTGTGGTAGAACTTTATCAGTTATTACTTTAGCTGCACAATAATATATCCTGTTTACTTCTGTTATATTGCATGAATCTGTATGGACAGTCCTAACTACTGTGTTCATTTGTTTTATCAAACTTTTGACTTTTTGGGTTTTATTGACTTTCTGCAGTCTATTTCTTTCATTGATCTTAATATGTCTATCTATCTCTATTAAATCAACTAACTCTTCTCTTAGTTCATTTTCTTCCAAACTGAGGGCACATTTTCATTGTCCATTTCCTGTGGGCATTCTATGCAATGTTCTATAGCATCTTCCTGTGGCACATTCCCTTCAATTTCAGCCTGTGCCATCCATTGCTCTGTCATATGGGAACTCACTGGCCTATCACTCCTCAACCTTGACTGTATCCGAGTTTCCACAGTTTCCTGTTCTTTCCCTTACTGTCCAGCTTCAAGTGAGCATTTATACTGGTTTCCTGTGGAAGGCTCTAAAATATCTTCAAATGGCAAAAGACCAATTGCTTCCTGTTCCACTGGTTTCCCCTTAATTTGGATGTCCATTCCTCTATCCTGTTGTGGTGCTTTCCAAATTAGATTTTCTACACTGAGTCCTTCACTTTGCAGGTACTCCATAACCTCAGTTTCCATTTCTTTAACTTCTCCATTACTAATCTCCTTTTCTGCTTTTCCTCTTTGTCTTCTTAATTTTTGTATTGTAGAGTTTTCCATGTCCAGATTCCTTTGCCTGTATTTCTCTTCAAATTTCTTTGGTGCTGCTCTTATTGTATCAATTAGTTTTACTTTCTCCTTTGCATAAATATTATACCATATTAAATCTCTTTTTCTTTTTCATGTCCATATTTCTTCTTCAGATGTCTCCTGCTCTTCCTGTTTCGGCTTACTTTGGGGACTCGTTCCTTCATGCTGTGATGTAACCTGTGTTAGACCTTCTTCACCAAATCCTTTACTTTGCAGGCACTCCATAACTTTGACTTCTATTTTTTTTTTAAGTTCTACTTTACTAATCCTCTTTTCTACATTCCTTCTTTATGATATTATATTTTTATTGTGAAATGTTCCATATCTGAATGCTTCAAATATCTTTGGGGCTGCCTTCTCTATATTGATTAATTTGGCTTGTACCCTTGCATAAATATTGCACCATATCAAATCTCTCTTTGTTTCCCATGTCCATGTTTCTTTTTTATATTTTTGAAAAAACCTCTAGGTTTTGTTGTTTATATTTTTGCACTTCCTCAGATACTTCTTTTTCCAAACAGATCAAAATATCTTAGACTATATGCTGTTTTTCACAAATCTGTTGTATTAATGAAAACAAATTTTTATTTGAGGCTTCTGACAGTTTTTCTTGTAGAAATATTTTTTCTTTCCTCGAGTTTCTCTCTTAATCTTTTTGTATATCTTTTATCTAGACATTCTGGGCTTTATGCATAATAGTAACAATACATAGTTTCTTTCTTGTCCTCAATAGTCTACTCTATCATCTTTATGGCTCTTCTTTAGATTATCAGTTTTTGTGATTTTTATGGACTGCTACTTCCTTCTACAACAGGGGGCATCCTCCCCCTGGGCCTGGCCAGGCCCTGTTGTAGGAATGTTTCTGTATGCAGAGGATTCTACACTGTCATTTTTTTCCAGTCTTGGCACCACTGGGTCTTGTGCACCCAGCTATCTTTTTTAATTTTTGACCTACTTCTGTCCATGATATATGCTATATAAATATCAATATCATTACTCTCTTTTGCTTGCTGACTTATCATCTCTCCATTCAGACCCTAAATAGGTTGTCTGATGATTCTGCACTGTACTTTCAGTGTGCTAAACAGTCACAGCCCTTAAGGCCAAACAACATGCCAGACACACTTGTAATAGGTGGCTCCATAGTCAGACACACTGACGTCCCGCTCACCAGACTGAACAAGGAAAAGGTCACAGTAAGCTGCCTGTCGGGCGCTAGAATCCGCCACATAACACAAGCACTCAGGTCACTCCACAGCAAGTACAAATATGACTCAGTCATTGTCCATGCCGATGTGAACAACCTGAGACGTACCTCCCTGGACTACATGAAAAGAGACATAGAGGAGCTACCTGATTATGTAGCCCAGGCCGGTATGACCCTGACCCTGAGCAGCATCTTACCCTCACCAAGAATGATGTCACAGTACAAAGACAAAATGATCAGTTTTAACAATTGGCTTAATTACTGGTGTCATTCTAAGGGGATCCAATGTCTGTCTGCTTGGGATGACATGCTTGACAAGCCACGCTGCTTTGCAAGGGATGGCTTGCACCTGTCACCCCTGGGCTTCCGGATATTGGCCAAGGCTCTTGCCACCCCATAGTGCCTTTTTAGGCAAGGCTCAAATGACAAACCTACCTCCCTAGAAAACACAAGTGGAAAAAAACTAAGGGTAATGCTGCTCCATGGCAGAAGTCTAAACCTCAAGATGCATGCTCTCGAAGCCCTCCTCAATATGGAGAACATCGATGTCTGTGCAGTGACTGAAACCTGGTTCAAGGGTCCTGAGAGCACCCCAGCACTATCAGGTTTTACCTCATATCATGCTTTCTGGCCCCAAAACTTGGACCGAACCACAAAAGGAGGGGGAGTATCCATATTCATCAAAGATACCCACACCTCCAGGTTAGTGGCAACGCACGAAACATCGGAGACCATCCAGGTGCAACTAACCATAGGCAAAACTGCCCTACAGTTTGTAGCATGCTACAGACCACCCTCTCAAACTCAGGAACCCCACACAGCCTTCCTGAAGACACTGGAGAGTATGAATGTCTCTCCAAATACCATCATATTGGGAGACTTCAACTACCCAAACATAGACTGGGAACATTACTCAAGCCCCAACACCCTAGCCCAAAGGTTCCTAGAATTCATAAACTCAAATGCGATGGAACAACTAGTCACCATTCCCACAAGAGGAGATAATATACTATACCTGATCATCACAAACATGGGGACAAAATGCTCCACACCGGAAGTATATCCCTCATTGGTGAGATCAGACCATAAATTAATCTCACTGGAAATCCACATCCCGCCCCCACCCCCTGCACAAAAGACCACAGTGAAGAACTTCTCAAAAGCCAACTTCACACTTCTTAAGACTGAAGTGGTATCCTTCAAGGCCCCTGGGCCAGTGGAAACCACAACCCACAATGTTGAATCCTTTACAAATGCCTTCTACGAGCACCTTCAAGAATGCATGGATCATGCAATCCCAAATAAAACCAAGACCCATTCCCCCAAAGGAAGGCGCCCGGTCTGGTGGACCCCAGCCATAAACAAACTTTACAACAGGAGGAGGAAGCTACTACATGACAGAGCAAAATCCCTAAAAGGGAAGGCATCTCTGATCAGTACTAGCAAAAAACTACGATCACTCATAAAATCATCCAAGGCCAACTTTGAGAGAAAAATCGTAAAGACACAAAAGACAATCACAAGGCCTTCTTTAGCTATGTTAGTAACCTGGGTGGAAACTCCCAGATATGCTCAGAGTTAGTCCAAAATGACACAAAATACACTGAACCCACAGACATTGCCAACATTCTGGCAGACAGGTTCAGTGCAAATTTCTCCTCCCCCTCCCCCCCAAAAGGAGAAATATCTATCCCAGCAGAGTGTAGCCTCCCTAACATCTCAGATGCCCAGGTGAGAGCCACCCTCTCTAAAGCTAAAAACACAGCATCAATGGGACCGGACGGTGTCCCGGGCTGTGTGCTACATGAACTCCAAGAGGAACTAAACCCACACATAAGGCTGCTGTTTAATCTTAGCCTTACTACAGGATATGTACCCAAAGAGTGGCAAACGGCAACAGTGGTCCCACTCCACAAAGGCGGTGCTTCTACGGACCCTGGAAATTACCGCCCCATAAGCTTGATGAGCCTGATCTGCAAAGCTATGGAGAGGATCATTATGGAACTCATAAACAAAGACATTGGGGACCTACAGACATTGGATCCTACCCAATTTGGCTTTGTTAAGGGCAGATCCTGCCTTTTGAATTTGGCCGACTTTTTTGAAACAGTCACTAAGGCCATTGATGAGGGTAAGGCAGTTCACACAGCCTACCTTGACCTTGCAAAAGCTTTCGACACAATACATCACTCAGGCATTATAGACAAACTCACCAGCTTAAATGTAAACCCATATGTCACAAGATGGGTTGCAAACTGGCTCAAGGACAGAACCCACAGGGTCAGAGTTGCTGGAGCCATGTCAGACTCTAAGCCGGTCACAAGTGGTGTCCCACAGGGCTCAGTCCTGGGACCTCTCTTGTTCGGCATTTATTTTTCTGAGGTGCAGGCAAACATGGGAGGATTGTGGCTGACAAAGTTCGCAGATGACTGCAAACTGGGCGCCATAATTGATACTCCAGCAGACACTAGCATCCTACAGAGAGGCCTCATAGAAATGGATAATTGGTGCCAGAGCCATGGCCTCAAGCTGAATGCCAAAAAATGTATAGTCATACCCTTTGGGAAAAACAAGGTACCCACAAATTACCACATAGGTGGTAATCCATTAAGTACGGAAGAGGTAATCAGGGATCTAGGGACCCAAGTTGACAGTAACCTCTCATTTGACACTCACATTGCCAAAGTGGTTAGGAAGACCTTCTATATTGCCCACCTTATCATGAAGGGATTCACATCTAGATCAGGAGAGGTCATTGTGCCCCTGTACTCTTCTCTTATCAGGCCAATGATTGAGTACAATGCCCCATTTGGGATGTATCTTACCCGACACCTGCAGCAGTTGGAAAGACCCCAAAAGTTCCTAACCAAGAGGATAAAGGGTCTCAAACATATGTCATATGCTGCCCGGCTGAAGAAACTCCAGCTCTATTCAGTCGCATACCGCCTACTCAGAGGTGATCTGTGCCTGACGTACAAGGCCATGTCCAATCTGGAATTAATGGACATGCTCCACCTCAGAAAATCCAAATCCATCAGAGCCACGAGAGCAAGAGACTTGAACCTCAACACAGAAATAAATAGGACGTGCTGGAGGGACAGATTCATAACCCAGAGGCTCCCTACACTCTGGAACAGAATCCCAGTCCATGTTAGGCAGAGTCCCTCACTAACTCTATTCAAGAGAAATCTTGACGAGTGGATGGGAGATCATAGGTTTACCCCGGGGGTCATCTCTGTGTCACTACTAGACAGAGGCACAGTAAACTAAACCCTAAATGGGCATAGTATTCTCATCCTAAGGGGTGGTGTAAGCCACACACACTCTGGCTAGGCTTATAAATGCCCTAGGGCAGGTAGCCTAGTATGAACCTATGAACCTAAGAAATAAAAAAACTCAGAAAGCAACACAGTGAGCTGTTTGGGTCAACTCAGAAACACGAAAAAGGAACACCACCACAAACAGTTCCTTCCACTCAGCAACAGATGTCAAAGTAACAAGTAGCGTCAGCAAAATAAATCCACCGGAATGTAAAAACAACCAAATTTATTGTAGAACAAAGTTGTTGGTTTAGCGCTTTCACTCGCAAAACAAAAGCGAGCTTCCTCAGAACAATTCAATCAGATCATTCATTTGCATATATAGTTAAAATTGGCGCCAAAAAGCACTTATTTATAAATTCAAAAATTAAAGTGATAAGAACATCTTAAATCCATATGTATTCTGTTATGTTAAACCTGATAGTTGTTATCAAATAAAATTGTATCCTTATAGATACTATTTAAGGCACTGTATATAGTTTATATGAATATTTAAAAAATATGTATATAAAAAAAGGAAAATGTATAAAAGTGTATTTTAAATAGACATAACTGTTAGAAACTGTTTGAACTCTAAGTCACATAATGTACATGTTCCAACATCTTATTACAGTTGTTAAAACTTTTTCCAGTTATTGAAACTTTTTTCAAATGTAAAAAATGGGCTGCTTAATACATTTATAGCATATCTAGTGTATAATGTATAAATTAATTTCTTTCATTTAACATCAATAATGCTTTTATAGACATGTAGTCATTTATGGCAGGTGGGAAAGTAGCATCTGTATACACCTGCCAATACAATTCCCTATAAGCAAGATAATTTTTAATATTTCCCCCTCTTGGGTTGTTCTTTATAGTCTCAATAATAGAAAATTTGAAGGTATGTTCTATACCATGGTCGATGATATGTCGAGCTAAGGCGTTTTTATTATCTCGCCTTCTTATACAATAGTTGTGAGAGTAAATCCTTTGTTTAAAATGCCTCTCAGTCTTCCCGATGTAAAATGCAGGACAGACTGTGCATGTAGCAATATATACCAACATCTTAGTTTGGCAATTCCCTTTAACTGTGTAAATCAAAGTGCTATTTGCATTCAGTAATTTAATGGAACTATTTTCATTAATATAACTGCACTGTTTACATGCCCCACATTTACTGGTGTGTGGGTTCACTTCATTCTTACCTTGTTTGGGCAATTCTAATAAGTGCTTTAAGTTCTTTCCCATCCTATTTACAAATATTGGCTTACTACCCACTTTCTCCAATACTTCCTGTTCAGATGTTAGTATATGCCAATTTTTTGTTATAATGTCCTTAATTATGTTAGTGAATGGTCCAAATTCAACAATGTAAGCCTTATTATAGTTATTAGTAGCCCTTGATGTCAAATTGTTAACTGTTTGATCTTGTCCTAAAGGGAAAGTGTCCATTCCTAGTAATGGTGTATATCTGCTGTCCCTTAGTTCCAATATATATCTAGATATATCATCCATCAATTCTGCTGTATACCCTCTTTCCGAAAATAAAGATGTGATATATCCTATTTCTTCAATCATATCATCATTTTTGGATGTCATACGCATCGCTCTGATGCATTGACCCTTGTATATGTTAGACTTCATCTTTCTAGGATGGTAACTATGAAAGTCTATGTATGAGTTAGAAAAAGTATTTTTTCTGTAAATGTTAGACTTTATACATCCATCATTGACAGTAACCAATGTATCTAAATAAGGAACCCCTTGTTTGTTGTGAACTTCAGTGAATTTCAAATATTCACTGCTAGAATTTATGTAAGCTATAAAGTCACAGTATGATTTTTCTTCACCTTCCCACATAATATAGACGTCATCCAAAAATCTTGAGTAATACCTAATAGAGTTGAATAATGTGCTACAGAAAATTTTGGTGTCCTCCCATTCAAGCATGACCAGGTTAGCGAATATGGGCGCACAAGCGGCACCCATAGCCACTCCCCTGGTCTGCTTGTACAGAGCTCCCTCAAAATAAATGAAGTTGTTTTGCAGCACTATAGACATCAAATCAACTAAGAGAGTGATGGTATCCCACGATAGATTTGTATGCCTCCTCAAGCAGTTAGTAAAAGATTCCAGACCTTCATCAATTGGTATGCTGCTAAACAAATCAATGACGTCTATACTGCTAAAGATAATATTACTGTTGTATTTTGAAACAGGGTAATTTTTTAAAAAATCCCATGAGTCTTTTACCATGTGTTTGACATTCTCAAACAGGGGTTTCAACATATTATCTATTACCTTTCCGATAGGGAAGGTCTTTGATTTACTTCCAGAGATAATTGGTCGGAAAGGGGGGTTAGCATAGTCCTTGTGGACCTTTGGTATGCCCACAATAGTGGCCAAAGTGGGATGGTCCACTGACATGTAATGATATAAATCTTCAGAAATTCTCTGGTCTAAGAAGTATTCTTCCAGATACATATCTATTCTTCTATAGGCTATGTTAATCTCATTTTGTGAGATAGGTGTATAGTTGCCTGATTCATGAAGAATTTTGTGTATAGTTTCACTATATGTGTTAGCATTGTAAATGACTATGCCACCCCCCTTGTCCGGCTTCATAACTCTGATATTACTGTTATTCTGCAGTTCAGATAAAGTTAAAAGCTCCTTCTTGGTTAAATTAGATTTTGTTATTTGTCTCTTAGAGGTGTGGCTGACAGCGTATAGATCTCTAGTAACTTTGTTGTCAAACTTTTGAATACTAGAGTTACTTGTTGGTATAAAAGTGCTTTTCTTTTTCAAACTACATATACCGGTCGTTAGTTGTCTTTCATTGTTTCCAAACATCATGGATAGGTTCAATTTTCTAACATATTTCTTGAACTCTAAAATATTGTTAACCATATTGTATTTGGGGGTAGGGATAAATTTAAATCCCTTAGATAATAAACTGAAATGTGATTTGTCCAATTTCAAACTGCTGTAATTGTATATTTTAAATTTATTAAATGTACATATTATGTTGTTTGTAACAATAATTTCAGATTTCTCATTACTCACTAATTCACTAGTAGAGTTGTGGGGGTGTTGGTCGTCAGATGTTATTACTTCTTTTTCCATTTCCCCCCTTTTTTCCACTTCCCAAAATGGCTCCCCCCTTGTTTGGGAAAAAACTGTTCAGTTTCAAATTCTCTGTTTTTGTCTGTCATGTCATATTCTGTAGTGTATTCTTCACCTTGGTGTGTGCTATTCCACCCATAGTTAGTGTGCCTAGTATACTGTTCCCTGTCTCTTTCCAACTTTTTCTGTTTACGTTCATGGGCCTTCTTTGCCCTAAAATCTGCACTGTCAAATTGTTTGTAAAATAAATTTTCCCATTGAGGGAAGGCTAAATCTTGAGTTATAATGTTATATAACTTCTCTACCTCAGTTAATACTTTACACAACTTCATGTCATTGTATTTGATTAACAGTCTCATGTATTCAAACCCAAAATTGTCAAATAGGGAGTTAAAGTCCATTTTAACATCATTATCTATGTCTATTCCCAATGGTAATTTATAAAAACGCAGCCCCATAGGTACAATATTAATAGATATACAAAAGTTTAAATAAGCGTTGTCTAATTTTAAACCATTAACAATGTTAAGTTTTTTGCCAAACAGATAAATAGAATCTTTCAAAGTGCCTTTATGTCTAAAACAACTGTCGCTTTTAACATTTTCAAAGTTACAGTCATGACCAAGAAACTCCTGTAAAATATTTTGTTTCCGGTCCTTATTGTTGTAAATTACAGTACCTTTGTCCTTTTTATTGTTGCTAGTAATGTTAGCATAAGTCCTGACAGGTTGGGTGTTTTTAGGTCTCGTGCCCACTCTTTTAATTTCCTCTGACAAATTTCCAAATGAAAAGTCAAACGTAAAGTCAGTCCCTGCCGTTTTGTTATTGAAGTTAGATGCCGAAAGACAAGGTAAATCAATGGCGTGTTCCTGTGCAAAAACTGCATTTTGTCCATTCGGTATTCCAGGGGAGGATGTCTCAGGTATCCTGTTGGTAGTGAGATTCTCACCAGACTGTGCAACATTGCCGTTAGCGTTAACGGCGCTAGTTGAGGCAATCCTGTCATTTTCGGTAGTCATTGCACTGACTCGGGAGTCAATCAAACCGGGGATCTTGCTGAAGAGTTCCGCTAATTTAGTAACTTCATGACGTAAAGCGGAAACCTCTGCCTTCAGTTGGTCCATCTCCGAACCCTGATTAGATGCAGAGTCCGCTGACGAGTTGTTGGTGGAATCCATAAACAACTCAGAAAGCAACACAGTGAGCTGTTTGGGTCAACTCAGAAACACGAAAAAGGAACACCACCACAAACAGTTCCTTCCACTCAGCAACAGATGTCAAAGTAACAAGTAGCGTCAGCAAAATAAATCCACCGGAATGTAAAAACAACCAAATTTATTGTAGAACAAAGTTGTTGGTTTAGCGCTTTCACTCGCAAACCAAAGCGAGCTTCCTCAGAACAATTCAATCAGATCATTCATTCACATATATAGTTAAAATTGGCGCCAAAAAGCACTTATTTATAAATTCAAAAATTAAAGTGATAAGAACATCTTAAATCCATATGTATTCTGTTATGTTAAACCTGATAGTTGTTATCAAATAAAATTGTATCCTTATAGATACTATTTAAGGCACTGTATATAGTTTATATGAATATTTAAAAAATATGTATATAAAAAAAGGAAAATGTATAAAAAGTGTATTTTAAATAGACATAACTGTTAGAAACTGTTTGAACTCTAAGTCACATAATGTACATGTTCCAACATCTTATTACAGTTGTTAAAACTTTTTCCAGTTATTGAAACTTTTTTCAAATGTAAAAAATGGGCTGCTTAATACATTTATAGCATATCTAGTGTATAATGTATAAATTAATTTCTTTCATTTAACATCAATAATGCTTTTATAGACATGTAGTCATTTATGGCAGGTGGGAAAGTAGCATCTGTATACACCTGCCAATACAATTCCCTATAAGCAAGATAATTTTTAATATTTCCCCCTCTTGGGTTGTTCTTTATAGTCTCAATAATAGAAAATTTGAAGGTATGTTCTATACCATGGTCGATGATATGAAGTAACAGCCAGAGAGATTGAAACAAAGTTAAGAAAAGCCTCTAATTGGAAAACCCCAGGCACAAATGTGATACCTAACTTCCAGTTAAATGTATTAACATCTTTGCATGAAGATTTAGTCATGAGTAAGGATTATTTATATGCACACCACAAACAGATTCCAGCCTGGCTAACAACAGGAAAAACAATGCTCCTACTTGAGTGAACATGCAAGCTACCCTCAGAATTATAGACCAATAACTTGCCTTCTGATTACATATAAGCTATAGAATGGAATTGATGCCGACAGACTTTATAGTCATTTAGAAGAAAACTCAATTATGGCCATAGAACAAAGGGGTAATAAAGAAAGTCATATGGAACAAAGGATCATTTGTTGTTAAATAAAGTCATCATAGTGGAGAACTGTAAAAAGGGGAAGAATCTAAGTATGGCATGGATTGACTACAAAAAAGCATCTGATAGTATCCCACATACATGGATAAAAGAGTTCTTAAATTGTATAAGATACACCCTACACTGATCAACTACATTACAGTGACCATGAAACAGTGGCAGACCACTTTGTAATTAAGCCATGATAAAGGACAAATTATTATTCCAAGGATAAAAATTCAAATGGGGATATTCCAGGGTGACTCTCTATCACTGCTGCTATTCTATCTTGCCCTTAACCCATTAAGCTGTTTACTTAACAGCTTAAGTCGTGTCTATAATTTGGCTCTTACAAATCAATGAAGTATAAAGACTTTGCATCTTCTCTTTGTTGATAATTTAAAACTGTTTAGCTCCTCAGATGAGGAAGTGAAAGCACAACTGCAAGTTGTCAAAACTTTTTCAGATAATATAAGAATGTCATTTGGTCTTGATAAATATACAAAAACAACCTTTAAAGCAGGAAAACTGCAGCACCAATAAAACATTATTTTGGGACAAGAATGTGATATAAAAGAACTTGAGAAAGAAGGAATGCATAAATATTTGGGAACTGATGAAGGATCAACAATAAAACATGAAGAAACGCAAGTAAAACTTAATAAGGTATACTTTAGAAGACTTAAATTAATCCTGAAAACAGTGTTGACATCTAGGAACAAAATTCAAACTATAAACCAATTTGCTCTTCCTGTCCTAATTTACAGCTATGGAGTGATTAACTGGTCCCAAAACGCATTGGATGGATTAGACAGGAAAACCAGAAGGATGCTTCATGCTCACCAAATGATTTATAAAAATCAGTGCATACCAAGATTATATATTCCCTGTTCTAAAGGAGGGATGAGCCTCCTTGAAATTGATTACATGTATAGATCTGCCGTCGTGGGACTGCACACATATCTGTTGCTTACAAGACCCAAACGTAGTGAACATTTTGAAACATGAGGAGAATATATCTAAGATGACTTCTTTGCTTAATCTAGCAAAACCATATCGATGTCAAGCAGGAATGGAAATCAAACCAGAAGTAGGTAAAAAATCAGGCAGCAACTGAATGTGCCAAAAAACAAAGAAATAATATAAGGTGAAGGACCAGATGAGAAGGCAAGAAATGTAGAAAATGCATAAATATAGTTGCAAGTATAGAAAACTCCTGAAAGAACCTCATGTTGATCAGGATTGAATGCATGAATGATTAAGGAAAGACTAATTCAAACCAAGGGATGAAAGGTTAATATTGGTGGCCCAAGATAGTGGATACATATACATTGGTTTACAAAGTCCATTGAACATGTAGGAGAAACAGACAAATGTAGATTTTGTAAAACAGAATTGGAAACAGTCGCACACCTTGTTGCTGGTTGTGACATATTAAAGACAGAAGGACTGTATACTGAAAGGCATAATAATGTGGCAAGACTGTTACACTGGGGATTATGCAAACATTATGGTACTGAAGTGGCTGAAAACGCTGGAAACATGAGCCACAAAGCATCATAGAAAACAATGAAGTCTACATCACATGGGATCACCCATTACCAACAGTTTAAATAATAGATGCTAGAAAACCAGATATAGTGGTCCATGAAAAGAAGACAAAAGTAGCATTGATCACTGAAATTGCCATATCCAGTGACTACTGTGTACAGAGAGACACAAAGTATGAAATATCAGAATTTGCAGGTAGAAATGAGAGCAATGTGGATGAAAGATACCCAGACAGTCAAATAGTAGTAGGAGTAATGGGCCTTATAAAAAAGAATCTACAATCGTATTTAGATATGTTAACAATACATGTAAGCCAGTATGAATTGCAGAAAAAGTCATTACTGAGCACAATGCAGGTGCTGCAAAGAGCACTTCTGGCTGACATCAAAGATTGAAACAATATTAATTTCATGAACTTTAATCGTACTTTGACTTAAGAATGGGGTCCATTCCCATCATGGTATTAGAAACCCAAAACACTTGGAGAAATTAAAAAAGAGATTATGAATGAGAGATGGACTTATTAGTTGTCTGAGAGAGAGAGAGATAGAGAGAGTTAAATGATGCATAGAATAGAGTCTCAAATGTTATTAAAGCAAGCACTAGTTGAAATATTTTAAGAACTGGGACACATATTATGGGAAATGGCTGTCTTGGTATATTGGCAGACTACAAATTCATTATTGCATGTACCTGAAATATTTGTATTTATTTTTCAAGCTGAACAATGTAACACATCCTTAATTCATGTTCTGTGTTTTCTATTCACAACTGCCATCCTCCACATCCCACATTCATGTTTGTTTGTTTTTCTGGGTCACTTGCCTTCTACTTTTCAAATTCATCTTCATAGCTTGTTATCAAGGATCACTACACACCCTTCAAAAATGTATGTTTTGAGAGTGTTGTCCAGTCCATACTTATTGACTATTGTCCAGATTTACTCTTGTCTACTTACTGGATTTATTTTTACATGTTATTATCCTTTGATGCTTTTGTAGTGTCATCTCTAAATTTATGTTCCTTGTTTTTGCCCACAGTAGCCATTTTCCACCTCTCAAATTCATCTTTGGTACTTGTTTCCCAGGGACACCCTCCAAGCTCCTAAAATTATGAGCATTGCTTTTCCTTCAGTGAGTATCACAGTGGCTAGTGTTGGTGTCTTACAACATTAAGGTCTGATGCTTGCTTCTGATCTCCCTTTACTGCATTTGTGACTGTCATGTACTAATCTGTCCATGTAGGTTTATTTTAAGTGCCCTGCTTTTCTCCCACTTCTCAAAGAGTTGCTATTTGACTGGATACTCCCTAGACAAACAGTCCTTTCCTTTGCCCTTGTTTGTTTTTACTGTTGCTGTCTGGGTCGTGGTTGAAAGTATCAGTCAACTTATGCAGTTATCAGACAATTAACTACATAAACTTGTCTGTAAAAGTCAAGTCACTTAAAGTTGTAGTGCAGAAAATGTTCCCTGCCACCATTCAACTGGCAAACATTTTAGTTGCCAAGAGAAAAAGGACCACATGTGAAAAGCAACTTCTGTTTAGTATTACCAAACATTGCTGTAGTAACAGTGGTATTTGGTAACTGGTACACATGTTCCAGTATGTTTTCTGCTGTTACATAAACATCCTTAACATTATTTAACCATAGGAAAGAAAGCAACTATAATCAGTGCATAAAATAAGGCATATATAAGGCCATATTACTCTGTCATTCATGGGGTTATAAAAAGAAATCCACATCCTGTAGTGCTGTGTATAAACTGTCTAAGCAGTGATTTTATAATGGTAATTGATGTCACACTAGCTTATGTCAGCATAGATTTGTCTTGTGCTTTAAACAGAGACAGATGTGCTATCAGTGTCACATGTGGGATCTTACTTCATGAAAAACTGCACTGTTCTTACACATTTCTTCTATTCCACAGTATGATATTTAGACAGGAAACCTTATTTTGTCTGTAGTCAAATGAAATGCCTTGATATTTAAGTACAAGTACAAAACTTCATTCAATCACAAATGTGCTTCTGTGTATGGCTTTTTGTTTCGATTTCCACATGGTTTATATTCAATATATAACATTACTTATTTTGACTTAGAGCTGAAATACTTTTTCCTATTTGTTGAATTTCTTTTTTTGTCTTTAGCATATGACATTTTGTTTAAATTTCCATATGGTTTACATTCAGTATGTAATGTTACGTATTTTGTTTAAAAATGCAATATTTTCCTATTTTTCTCTTGTGTGATTCATTTAAGCTGCTATTTCAGACAAATAAATTAAAGCAAAGAACAAAACCACATACTTGGGGTACTTTCTATTCAGTGAAATTCCTAAATCCCACATGCGTGACAAAGTAATGCTATTCCATTACTTAATGCCTTTTATGCTGTTGTCTGATGATGTATCCTGTCTTTAACCTCCTTCTTCTGTCAAATTGTTGCTGCTGATTTTCAGCTCAAGTAAACATTCAACTTATGCCATTGTGTACTTGTTAACCAGTAAGCTGACTAGGCTTTAAGTGCCTCTTTGTAATTGTGGCCTGTGAGTACTATTTGGTCATTTATTTTTTTTTTAGGATCATTTATTTCATGATATAAAACAATACAAAGCAAAGCATTTCCACATAATTCTTAACTGTCAAAACAATAAAAGAGCTTTTTAAACTTCTAAGTAACTATCAGAATTGTATACGATTACACACCCCAACTGCATCATTTCCTATATGACTGAAGTCTTATTAGTAGCTACCGGTGGAGTTCATGGAGATTTTTTACATTTCTCTTGGAAAATTGGTAGTGTGCATGACCATTTGGCACTTTTGTGTAGTTTTTTTTTTCAAAACTTTTTCATGCATATAAAATCTGGTGGGCCAATTCATTTAGTAAACTTTCAGTTTTGAATTTGTCAGTTTTTTAGTGTGTGTTTAGGTGTGTATGTATGTATGTATGCATGTACTTTATATATATATATATATATATATATATATATATATATATATATATATATATATATATATATATATATATATATATATATATACACACACACACACACACACACACACACACATATATATATATATATATATATATATATATATATATATGGGTCTACTGCATTTGACTGAAAATACACTTCACTAAAAATTAAATTACTAGGACCACTTCACTGAAAGCCTACTTCACTGAAAAGTCATTTGACTGAAACTCATTTCGTTGAAAGTTATATATGGCCTTTTCCCCACTGTAGTGTGATCATCGAGTTAGTATATATATTAAGGGGGGTGGCACAGCTCCCCACATTGGGGGGTGTGGGGGGTGAAGCCCCCACATATGTTGGTTATATATTCTCTTCTGGAAACAGTTATTCATTGTACTTGTAAGTATCGATATGTATAGTTTAAAATGTTTATAATATGTGGGGGACTACACTCCCCACACCCCCCAATGTGGGGGGCTGTGTCCCCATCCCCCTTAATATATATACTAACTCCAGGATCACACTACAGTGGGAAAAAGGCCATATATAACTTTCAATGAAATGAGTTTCAGTCAAATGAGTTTTCAGTGAAGTGAGCTTTCAGTGAAGTGATCCCACTTATTTCATTTACAGTGAAGTGTATTTTCAGTCAAATGCAGTTGACCCATATATATATATATATATATATATATATATATATATATATATATACAGAGAGAGAGAGTAAGTGAGACACACACACACACACACACACACACACACACACACACACACACACACACGCACACACAATCATGCACACATGCACATGTGCACATGGTTCTACGGTGACATGATCAACTGCAAAATCCTAAGCATCAGAAATACTAAAAACTAATGCCCATAACACAAAAAGGTGAAAAAATAAAGTGCAAGTGTTTTGTAAGGGGAACAACCTCCCCATACCCCAAACCTATTAATACCAACTCCCCAGCTGGACCAGTAGTTCAAAGAAGGGAGAACTCTCCCAAAAGAAAGGAATCACTACAGCCACATACCTAGAAAGCAGGAAGCATACCAACAGCAATTTGTTATAGAAAACAGAGGCCAGCGTTGTGTTTCTTGGCATTGTGACAATCTTGTGCTTCAGACAACTGACAGTCAAGGAATTTCTCCTTGGGCAACTGTAGATATAGCCATGCAACACCAATGTATGCACAGACACACTTGTTCACATAATCTACTATAACAGACATAGGAAATCCTAGTCAAGACTTTATTTAGCTTAAGAGGGACTTAACCGAATCCTAGCAATGGAAAGCAAGGAAATAGCACCAAAACACTTTATTGAGACTAAATTTGTCATTAATGTATCTCAAGCTTTTTTTGGTGTTGTATTATTTGATTTTGTTTTGTTGTTTGTTTGTACTGCAATGCTGTTGATGCTGTTTTGGAACCATTCATATAACAAGGTCATTGCTAAACATGTCTGCCTGTGGCTTAGTCTGCCTATACAAATAAATAATGCTCAGTGATAGTTGTACATTTTCTTTCCTTAGGAGTGAAGTTCAGGTTCCCAGGAGGAATCCTACACAATAAACAATCTGATGTTTACTGGGGCATCCTTAACCAAGAACTCAAAAACAATTCCTAAATTCTGAGAATATGCTGGGCTTCATTCTAAAAGAATAAACCAAATGATCATAGTTAGTATTTCTCTTGACTCCATCAATTACTTCAATGAGTCTCCTGGTTTGCTTTTGAAGCATTTTCAGTAGTCACTATTATCACAGTAATACGTGCTTTAAATGGGCAAAGAAGTTCTCATTCATTGATCTCAGAAGGGATACTGTATCCTAGAAATGTAGACCGCTCAGACTCCTGTCTATTTTATATCTGAAATTGTCATTTCAGTAACTAGCTCTATCCACCAGTAACACTGGGATGCATGGTTCTTTATATAGGATCACAGCTTTCTTACACAGCCACAATTCAAAGCTCTCATCCAACCCCCCAAAAAAGGCTAGCTGTCACCTGATATCCCCCACTGTTTCAGTTAAGTCTTTGTGCATACTGTAATCCCATAGTGGGTATTATTTATTTATTTATTTTTACATTTGTTGACCGGGATAATCTGACTGGATACATGTCTATTTTCAGCGGATGCCCGGGGAGAAAAGCTCGAAACTTACAAACAGATAAAGACAAGCAAGTTACAGTATACGTACAAACATATTGTATCAACATACAAGTTACAGTCTCACATTTCAAGCCTATGAAGAATACAGTTTATATTCAGAAATATATACAATTATGTTACAGTTTCTCTTATCAAACCTATAGGTGCAGCTATATACAGAGTATCTGCAAAGATGTTACAGTTTCTCTTTTCAAACCTTTTAGTGTAAGAGATTAGTTGCTGTAAATAAAAATTGCAGGGATATGGAAGTAGATGAGGCTTTAGTCAGGGTTAGAGCAAGGACATAACCAATGAGTTTTAAAATACTCGGTTAGATCTTTTTCGAAATGTTAAGGAAGGGGTTCAGAGTAAGGTCAGATGGGAATGAATTCCAGGTTTTGCCTACTGAATTTGCAATCAAAAATTCTCCAGAAAGGTTGTTAGCTTTAACAGATTGAACCAAAAGTTTTGTAGTGGAATGAAGTGGCCTAGAGTTTTTGTAGGGATGGATAATGTTTTTAAGGGAGGGCATTTTTTATGGATGGTTAAGAACCTTGAATGCTACAGTAAGTTGATTATATTGAATTAGCCTAGGGAGTTCTAGCCATCCTAAGAGGTTTAGGTTTTGTCAATGGTGTGTCCTGTAGGGAGTTCCTGTGCAAACCAGACAATTTGATTGTAGCAGCTAGAGGGTTTGCTGAGATCAGTTTTGTTCAAGTTAGTGAGTATTGGCGAGGCATAGAGTAGAGTTGAAAGCAGATGGGTACGGGCAATGGCAGTCCTAGCTAGAGGGGTGAGAAAAGGTTTGTTTTTGTATAGGGAGCCAAGTTTTTCATTAACAGTTTTAATAGTTTGGTTTACGTGCATATCATATTTGAGGTTGCTGTCTATTATAACACCCAGGGGTTTGGTATACATATCTGGTGAGATTATGGTCCCATTGTTAGATGTTATAGTAAATGAAGGTTGAGAGGATTTGTGAGTAGGGGAACAGAGCAATAGCTTTGTTTTATTAGGGTTTAATATCAGCTGTTGATTAGTGATCCAGTTTACACTGTATTAAAGGTTTTTCGGGTTAAACTAAGGAGGTCTGTAGGGGTAGAGGCTGAGTAAATCAGGGTGGAGTCATCGGCATATTGTATACAGGTTGTGCCTGGGATTACAGTGTGAAGGTCATTGATAAAGAGGGAGAAAAGAAGGGGACCTAATATGGAGCCTTGAGGGACACCAAGGGTAAGTTTGCCCTGCCAAAGGACAGCCTGCTTTCTTCCACTAAGATAAGACAGAAACCATTGTATGGCATGGTTGTTTAGGGATATTTTATTTAGGGTAAGTAAGAGTAGCTGGTGGTTAACCATGTCAAAGGCCTTGGAAGATCGAGAAACAAGGCAGAAAATAGTTTGTTGTTGTTACGGTTGGAATTTATGACATTAGAAAAGGAGAGGAGGGCTGAGGTGGTATTGTGTTGTGATCTAAATCCATGCTGAGAGTTGGCCAGAAGATTATGTTGAATAAGGTAGTGTAAGAGTTGTTTATGGATACACTTTTCCATAATTTTAGCCAGAGGGGAAAGGATAGCTATTGGTCTATAGTTTGATAGCTCAATGGAGCTGCCTCCTTTGTGGAGTGGTATGACATGATATTTTCCAGATAGAGAGAATAGAGGCTTCAGTTATGGTTCTCTTTATCAAAATAGAGACAGGGTATGCTTTTTGCAGGTAGTCTGCAGGGAGGAGGTCAGATGAAATGGTGGTTGGTTTGAGTTTTTTAATTAGGGCTCTAATGAGTGAAATCAGAACTTTTTGGAAGCTAAAGGAGAGAATGTCACTGGATTTAGGGGGTTGAGCATTAGGACAAGTGGGTTTAAGTTTGCTACCAAGGGCCTGGATGGTTTCTGTAAAGAAACTGTTGAAGGTATTAGCAATGGACTCTGGTGATATTTTGGTTGGGGCTAAGGGGGTTGCAGTTGTGGATTGGCCTGGGTGAAGGAGTTTGTTAATACCTGCCCAGAACTTCTGGGGCTTGTTGTGGTGTTTCTGTTTAAGAGTAGGGCAGTAGCATGCAAATGGGATCAGGGGGAAATAAGAAAATAAACCTACAATAAGCATTCTAACTAAAATCACTATTCTGCCATTATACCCAATGGCAGGCAGAAGACAACATGGCCAGTGAATAGTGGCTGCTAAGGGGGGAGGCTCAGTGTGGGACATGTAACTATGCATTAGCATGCAATCTTATGCAAATAAGGGGAATGATAGTGAATCCCAGATTTCCCCTGCATGCTCCCAACAGTGTTAAGAGCAGGAATAGCTTGGTGCAAGCCTAAGACTTAGCAGATATCATAGGGGTGTGTGTCAGGCATACTGTAAGTGGATTGGAGCCCTGTGGCTCAGGTTTGCTCCTAGCTTAGCACAGCTAGGCAAGGGTGTGTGTCTGAGGCTGCCTAACACTCTTTACATTGCCTAAGTGGGTGTGCATGCTGTGCTCCGGGTTTTAAAGAAAAAAAAAGTAAACCAGGAAATAGCAGCTCAGTGCACATTTGAGCACTGTGCTTGCATGGTGCCCCCCGGGCTTAAACAGGAAGGCAGTGGGAAGGGAAAACAGCAATAGGAAGGTAATCTAGAAGAACTAGCATAGCTGGCAGGTGAAATGTATCAGAATCAGCCAATTACACAGGCAGCAGACCAGCCCAGCCCAGAACACTACTATAAACTATGCAAACACCTTCCCCTCTGGTTTTTCCCATACTCTACACCACCGGTGTATACAAGCAGGGAACTTTTAACAAACAAAACAACAAAATGATAGGGGCTGCAGCAGGCATCATACAACATGTGGAAGAGGCTGAGGGTGGTGAGGATGTGAATGCTGTCGACCAACCCACAGTGAGGAGACAGAGAAAAGTGTACAGACCCAGGGTAACCTACCAGGGGCTACATGAGTTGGAGATAGTGGAGCACTATAGGGTGGACAGGGACCTCCTAAAGCAAATTGTTGAGCTGTGCCGGCCACTCCTGGCACACCGAACTAACAGAGGGGAACCCATCCCAGTGGATACCAATGTATGTGTAGGCCTAGGAATACTAGCCATAGGTACCTCCCAAAGCTCAACTGGGGATATCATGGGGATCTCACAGGCATCGGCATCCAGAGTATTCCACCAGTTCCTAGATGCCATGTCAGCACATGGCGGTGATCACGTATATTTCCTCAACACCCATGAGGTGTTGGCCGGCAATATGTGTCTCTTCCACCAAATAGCAGAATACCCTGTGGTAGTGGGTGCTATAGACTGCATGCACATATGCATCAAAGCACCACCCAGTGATCAGTGTAGGGTCTACATCAACTGCAAGGGCTTCCCCTCCATCAACTGCCAGGTCATGTGCGATGCCCATGACATTATAATGAATGTGTGTACTGGCTGCCTTGGAAGCTGTAACGATTCCCACATCTGGCATCTGATGCAGCTGTACCAGAGATTTGCCAATGGGGACATTCCTTACAGCCACCTAGTGGGGGATGCTAGTTACGCACTGGAGCCATGGCTGATGACACCCATCAGAAATGCACACACACCCGAACAAGAATGTTATAATGAGGCACACGCACAGACCAGACTTATAATAGAGCATGTGTTTGGGATGCTCAAGTCACGGTTCCGGTGCCTGGACACATTGGGTGGAGCCTTGCAGTACTCACCAGCTACATGTACTCAAATTGTTATGGTATGTGCCATGCTACACAATATGATCCTGTGGAAACAGTTGCAGCAGAAACAGCACAAGGCAGGGCCACACAGCCCCCCACCAATGCCAAGGTCTGCACAGGCACAGAGTGACTTGGAGGAGGAACAACTTGAGTCTGCCCCAGTAGGAAGATGGAGGCGTGCCCAGTATGCCCTGCCCTTGGCAAAGAGGCAACGCATAGCACATACACTGACACAGTAGGGACCCAGGGAATGACACCGCTCTCTGACTCACACATACAGTAAAAGGGATACCAAACATGACACTACCTGTGCTCAACCATGTATAGGGAATATACTATGTGCATCTGACATTAGTAGCCCTCCAGCACCATGTTCAATACTGGCACACCCACAAGGAAAGTCAATCAACCTACCAATTGCCGAATGGAGTAGAATGTATCGTTACCTGTATCTATGGTATGGATTTGAGCATGCAAGGGAATCAGGTGATTGAATGGTATGCCAGCAGATAGTAGACACCCATAGTAGCACCATGAGATCTGTAACAGATACTGGAGTCACCATAGTAGCCAGTACTACACAGGGTGACAAAACCCACTGCAGGAAATGCTGGGCGACATGTGTGTCCATATGTCTCACACATGCCAGTACGGGAGGTTCACATACCCAACAACAGTCTCAGGCAGTAGGGCAGGTGTAGACAAACACAAACACAGGCTGTGCTATGGCCTCTGAATGATGCCTATGGCTACCTCCCCCCCAGGCCTACACAGACAGACTATAGCAGGTCAGGCAGTGGGATGTTAGTTCTGGAGGGTAGGAAGTCAGATACTAATATGTAGGTCAACCAAAGCTAACACCTGTAGTACACTGATAGGCATCTAGTCAGCATGATAGGTTAGAATAGAGAATGAAATGGAGTACCTGACATACCAGTACAGTCATAGCAAATGTGTACAAGTGCTAGGTGTCCCCCACATCCTATGTAGAAATGTAGAAACAGTCAGGTGTGCCCCCCAATCCTGTGTAGAAATGTAGAAACAGTCAGGTGTGTCCCCTCCAATCCCGTGTAGAAATGTAGAAACAGTCAGGTGTGTACCCCCACAATCCTATGTAGAAATGTAGTAACAGTCAGGTGTGCCCCTCACTTCTATGTAGACATGTAGAAACAGTTAAGTGTGCCCTTTCCCCCACTCCAGCGTAAAAATGTAGTAACAGTCAGGTGTGCCCCCCCAATCCTGTGTAAAAATGTAGAAATAGTCAGGTGTCCCCCCACTCCTATGTAGACATGTAGAAACAGTTAGGTGTGCCCCTTCCGCCATTCCAGCATACAAATGTAGTAACAGTCAGGTGTGCACTCTCCCAACCACAGTGTAGAAATGTAGAAACAGACAGGTGTGCCCCTCCCCCAATCCTGTGTAGACATGTAGTAACAGTCAGGTGTGCCCCCCTCCCTCAATCCTGTGTAGGAATGTACACACAGTCAGGTGTGCTCCCCCCAACCCAGCCTAGACATGTAGTAACAGTCAGGTGTGCCCCCCAAACCTATTTAGAAATGTAGTAACAGTCTGGTGTGCTCCCCACAATCCGATGAACACACGTCGTAACAGTCATGTGTGTACCCCCACAACCCTATGTAGAAATGTAGCAACATATATGTGTATGTATAATACCAGTGGAGCACAGATGCCCAGAGGTTGCCAAGGTAACAAGATAGGTTGTAGCATTTGTACAATATGCAGGTCTGTGTGTGTTAGGTCGGTATGTTTCATATTGTGTGAGAGTGTATGTATGCATGTTGAGGTAAGACCTGGTGGCCATTGCCCACTACTGCTGCTGACAGGGACAAGCCCTCACAACTACAGTGCTGAAGACAATTCCCACCAGTATAACACATGCTAGCAGTAAGCCATTGTAAATGTATGGTGGTAATATATGTCACCATCTGAAAGACTGACATGGCATAGATGTTGGGCTAGATAAACAAGCAGTACACAGGAAAAGTACCCCATACAATATATATTGTGTCACTGTGAAATAGAGACACCCTTGGAATTGTACATACAGGTATGCATCACATTAACTGGTCCTGTAGTAGGGGATACTGGTGATGTCTGCCCGAACACTTGCAGATCACAAAGGAGGTAGGACTGATGTATTGGGAAACAGCTGATGTACCTGCACATGCCAGCATAACTGGAATGCCCCATGCATATCTGTGTGTCAGATGCAAGTAGTGTCCATAGCACACATGCACCCAGCTCACGCAAATACCATCCACAGGTACCTCTCTGGTCATATCCCTGCTGTGGGGAATGGATACAATATGACACCACCTGTATATGGCAATAGTGGAAGAATGCAGCATGCAGTGCAGGTGTCCCATGCAGGTGTGTCCTTAGCTGTAGGTAGCACCCTGCCAGCATCCACACCACCTGATCAAGACTGATAGAAAGTATTGGTGTGAGCATCTATCACACCTACCCTGTCACCCCGGGGAAATATACTCTATGGTGGTCTGAGACTGTAGGACTGACAGAATGCAACAACCTGCCACATCTGGCCTGCAGCAAAACCTAATGGCCCACAGGCCCCTACCAAAGGCCTGTGTCTCACATGTACTGCCAATGCATGTTATGTCATGGACACCCAAATAACATAAAACACTCCACATAAGCCATATGAAAGGCCATGTGGACAAACCACAGTAATGTCCACCATATCCCACTGCATGAACTGTGGACCAACACAAACACACACCTGTGATGTGGTGATACCCTTAGGGAAAGTATCAGAGAATGTATGCATAATGTATGGAAGAGGTTAGAATAACAGAGGGGGCGATGGGAGCATGGGCAGCATGGAATGTGCAGGGTCCGACACCAAGCTGTGTGCACACACTACCCCTGGCTGCAAACACATAAATGGGTGGCTACACACCTGCCCATACACCACAATAGGGGTAATGTCCTGACCCATGGCCCCTGCCTCTGGGTAACCTGTGTGAATCTGTACAGCTGTGAGGCATTGCCACAGCAAGATGAGGCCATACTGTCATGTCGATGGATGTACAAGTATGGGATCCTCTGCCAGCACTGTACCAAGGTGCTGAACCGGATACATAGAACCAGCAGCAAGTGCCTGCAGCTTCCCCTCCAGAATGGCATAACTTACCATGAATATGTAGGTATCTGCCCACAATACTGGGCACAGCTGCAGTCCCCCTTGTCCCCCAAGACATCAGTGTGAGCAAGAATGTTCACCTGACAGTACATAAGGACAGAACACATCACAGTGTATGTGATGACCGTGCTCTGGCCCAACAATCAAGGAGTCTCAATCCTCACCACTAACACCATGGATGTCATCTCCTAGAAGATGATACACTCAGTAAAGTACAATTTCCCTTAAGTGCACACAGAGATCACAGTCAGTCTGGGGCTGGTTGCTCCCTTGCTCTCCAGGTCCCCAATAAGATTCCCCACTGGCACAGATATAGGGTCCAGATCTCAGCCTAGCTGGCAAGCTAACCTCCAGTACCCTCTCTGTCCAACCAGTGCTTCATGTCCTTGCCCAGGTAGATGACACACAGACACACATCTTTACAGACACTCCTGGGAAAGCTGACACAGATACTCTAGCTGTGCCCCTTTACCCAGACTATATGGTAGTAATTCCTGCCACCACCAGCTAATATAATTATCAGCTACCCAAAGGCCCTTGAAAGGGTGCCCAATTATTACTGTGCAATATTATTATCCAATTGGTAATGTGAATATTCAGTCTTAAGGCTTATTAGAGTGGCTTATTACGATAACCTCTATAAATAAGCAATGTACTCTAGGCCTAACTTGTCTCTAAACAAACCAGCCACAGGTAAAGGTTTTTAAAATATTTAATAATAAATAATTAAAACACAAGACAATGCTACTACACCACAGAGATATCTAAGAGTTAAGAGATCACACAGAAACTTAAAACAATACAGTAGGACAGGTCTGATGTCAAAGAAAAACAATCTAACTTTCTAATACTTAGCTACTCTTAAGAGAAAACACAGTGCTATAATCCTACTTACAGACATATAGAGCATAAGCAGTGCTGGGTTGATGGTCCAATACAAATGCTTTTAGGCTCTCACTGAACAATAGTTTTTAAAACACTAACAAACAGCTCTGCTAAGGCCCTCCCAAATTACATAATTGTGGCACTTAGGTTTTCCCAGTATTCACATTACATCATCTTGACACTTAGTCTGGTGTTCCCAGGCAAACAAACTGCATTATTTAGTAAGCTAACACCTGTTCAGGAAACAACAACAATAAAAGACATTTCACATGTATACTCTAACAATTATTCCTTAAGTTAAGACAATAGAAAGAATGTGTTCATCCAGACGCTTCAGCCTCATTTTTTAGATAATTGTAACTTCAAAGAACATTTTAAATGCTTGGTTTGATTTTCCTTACAGCAGATGGCAATGTTGCAACAATCTTGAAGTTCACATTTTACAGTGTTTCCTTTCATTTAAAAACACAAGTCTGTATTTTACATTTATTTATACAAATGATAGAATTATGTATCAATTTCTGTTTGACTAGGCTGGCAGCCTTTCCCCATCTTTCCTCAATCTTAACAGTGTATAACAGTGCACATGTCTGAATATCCTTGCTAACAGCAGTACCATGCAGCTGAAGCAGCACAGACAGAATCACCTACAGTACACACTATCACCTGCACAGTTTGTCCCCATATTGCCAAATGATTGACAGATACCCTGCAGAAACAGCTTGCTACCTGTAGGTGTACAAGACAAAGGTCTGCACTGGAGTACAAACTACCTGGAATCGATCCACACATTCAGTGCAGAAGGAACATACTGGGCATGCTCACACACTTAAACAAATGAAGCCCATGTTTGCAAACAACAGTGGACCATACATATCTGGCATTTGCAGATGTTAGTGCATACACTCCTCAGTATGCACCAGTCATGCATTGCACGCACAGTGGATAGGAATACAGACAAATATCCAAGGACAAAACACTATAATAAACCAAAAGTAGACATACATAGATGTGTGGAAGGGAGTGACTATGACAAGGAGCCATCCATTATGAGGTCTGTCCCACCCAGCACACAGCCAAATGGCTATAACCACATGAGGTGTAAATGTCACTCACTGTAGACATTAGCCACCGGTATCTGTCAGCATTGCAGACTATGTGATGCAAATGCTAGCTGTGCAACATGACTTTACAAGGAAGTAGTCATCTAGCAGCTGTATACATGTACCTGTGGAATATAACCCTGCGTGTGCCTGCATGTGGTGTGTCAACCTCTAGATGGATGGGTTATGGCCCAATGCACACACACTGCCCTTCCCATAGTCCTACTATGACAAGCCTGCTGTCATTCACTTTTCAATACACTTTTGGGAAAGGTGTAGCCCAGTAATCTCCGAGGCGCATCATATAACTGCATACTGCTGTAGTGTGATAAACTAGTTAGGTAGGAGTTCTAAGCCCAGACATGGCAACTATGTGTGTGTGTGTGTGTGTGTGTGTGTGTGTGTGTGTGTGTGTGTGTGTGTGTGTGTGTGCCTCATTCTGTGTAGAGAACAATGCGTTTTAGGCTAGTTACACTCACTACAATTCAAATGCCCTACTTTGGCAAGGCTGCTGATGTCATTCACTGTGAAATACACCTTTCAGAAAGCTGCAGCCCAGTAATCTCCATGGTGTGCCCTATAACTGCGGACTGCTGTAGTGCAATAAACTGCCTAAATAGGATTTCTAATCCCAGACATGACACCTGTGTGTGTGTGTGTGTGTGTGTGTGTGTGTGTGTGTGTGTGTGTGTGTGTGTGTGTGTGTGTGTCTGTGTAGGGAGCAATGCATTTTAGGCTTGTCACACACACTACAATTCAAATGCCCTACTTTGGCAATCCTGCTGATGTCATTCACTGTGAAATACACCTTTGGGGAAGGAGTACTGCAGTAATCCCCGTGGCGAGTCCTAAAAGAGCTTAATGCTGTATTGTGATATAGAACCCTGGTAGGGGTTCGATTCCCACACTTGGCAGTTGTGGATGTTTTTGTGTGTGTTTCTATGCCTGTGTAGGGAGAAATGCATTCTAGGCTAGTCACACTCACTGCAATTCAGATGCCCTACTTTGGCAATCCTGCTGATGTCATTCACTGTGAAATACACCTTTGGGGAAAGAGCATTCCAGTAATCCCCATGGTGTGTCCTATAACAGCTTCATGCTCTAGTGTGATATAGAACTCTGGTAGGGGTTCTATTCCCACACTTGGCAGTTGTGAGTGTTTCTATGCCTGTCTAGGGAACAATGCATTCTAGGCTAGTCACACTCGCTACAATTTAAATGCCCTACTTTGGCAATCCTGCTGATGTCATTCACTGTGAAATACACCTTTGGGGAAAAAGAGTAATCCCTGTAGCACATCCCTGTAGCGCATCCTATAACAGCTTAATGCTGTAGTGTGCTGTAGAACTCTGGTAGGGATTCTATTCTAGCCCAACTGAAAAAACTCTGGCTGTACTCAGTGGCATATCGCTTACTCAGAGGTGATCACTGCCTGACTTACAAAGCCATGTCCAACTCAGAATTGATGGACATGCTCCACCTAAGGAAATCCAAGTCACTGTAAGCCACACACTCTAGTGAGCTAAACCTCACCACAACAATAAATAGAACATGCTGGAGGGATAGATTCCTGTCACAGAGACTCTCCATGCTTTGGAACAAAATTCCAAACTACATTTGGCAGAGCCCTTCACTAACACTCTTCAAGAGAAACCTTGACGAGTGGATGGGTAACAGAAAATGCACCCCTGGGATCACTTCATTGGCTCTGCTTGACAGAGGATCAGTTAATTAATCCATGGAGTGGCAAAAGCTGACACACTCTGGCTATGCTTATAAATGTCCTCGGACAGATAGCCTAGTACCTACCTATGAACCTATTCCCACACATGGCAGTTGTGGATGTTTTTGTGTGTGTTTCTATGTCTGTGTAGGGAGCAATGTAGGCTAGTCACACTCACTACAATTCAAATGCCCTACTTTGCCAATCCTGCTGATGTCATTCACTGTGAAATACACCTTTGGGTAAAGAGTACTCCAAAAATCCCTGTGGCGCATCCTAAAACAGCTTAATGCTGTAGTGTAATATAGAACTCTGGTAGGAGTTCTATTCCCACACATGACAATCATGGATTTTTTTTTGTGTGTTTCTATGTCTGTGTAGGGAGCAATGCATTGTAGGCTAGTCACACTCACTACAATACAAATGCCCTACTTTGGCAATCCTGCTGATGTCATTCACTGTGAAATACACCTTTGGGGAAAGAGTACTCCAGTAATCTCTGTGGCATGTCCTATAACTGCATTGTCCTTGAGTGTAATAAACTAGTTACATAGGAGTTCTAATTCCAGACATGACAGGTGTATGTGTGTTGGTGTTTGTCATTCGTATCCCGTGTGGAGATGGTTGTGTGTGTGTAACAATTGGACTCAATGTAGAGTGGGTTTTGCAAATTCCTTATATGGTGGCACTAGTATATATCACAATGTCCACCATACAGGGATAACAGATGTGAAATAGCTGATAGGCTGGGGTACAAATCCATATGCCTACATGTGATATCAAGGCCAGGTGAACAAAGTTAGAAACCCTTATATTACCCAGAAAACACTCTCAACCCATGTGTCATACACACACACACACACACACACACACACACACACACACACACACACACACACACACACACACACACACACACACACACACTTGCCTAGGCAACAGTCACTATGCTGGTAGTACCCTGCATATTGCCCACTGATAGTAACCATTAACAGCTCCCACCACATGAGGCCAGGACTGACACATCTGATGATAACAATCTGTATACACAACATGGGCCAGAAACCACAGGTACAGTTCCACATGTCACTGTACATGCATGTGGGAGGTGTGCACATCTCAGACACCATCCATATCATGGACTAAGGAACACATACATAGCAAGCAATGCACAGCATTGGCCATACACAATAGTTACCCATGTGACTGGATGGTGAATACAATACCCACCTGTGTGGGCAAATCCAGACACTACACCCCTGAGCCACACTGCAGACCATTGTCATGTGGCCTGATGCCAAGGTATACCCATCACCTAGCCTTGTATAGCCATCTGGTACAGTCGACCACTACACACCCATGAAGCAATGCACCCATGCATGTCAGTACTGGCACCCTGTGTCTGTGTGTGTGTTGTATGATGCCTACGACCACATTCACACTCACTACAACCCCCATTGGCATACTGAAGCATGCTGTTGAATGTCAGACACCTCCACATACCCTTTGCCTATATTACCTCCATATGACCCCTGTGGTGCATGTGATACCTGCACAGTACTGTGTTTTGGAAATCTCACTAGTGATGAGTTGTATTCCTGGCTATGCCAGGTGTGTCAATGTGTGTGCATCCCTGTGAGAGTGTGGCTGTGTTAACGCTGACACCTGTTCATGCAGACCGGCATGCATACTACACCTACCGTATAGCTACCATATCACTGTTGCAGATGTCACTCACCATCACATATACGTTTAGAGGGCTCCTCAACATGTAATCTATGTAGAGCATCCAGTAACTTCATAGACATGTGATAGCACTACATAGTCATCAGGGGTTTGATACCCTGTACTGGTAGGTGTGTAACACAAACATGCTTAAGTTTTTCTCTCCCACCCCTCCCTGACTTATCTTTCCCTCTGTCTGCCTCTTTCACTCCCTCTCTGGTGGATGTGGAGACTTACACCTGCTTTGCTTAGGCAGCAGCATGTGTATTTTAAGTGATGCTCATGATCAACTGATGGCCTCTGCATGAATTGCAGCCCTCCTCTAGCTGATTGCATGTGGAACAGCTGTGGTAACATTCCCATAGCCAATTGCATGGAAACACACTCCAGTATCTAGGAACATCATGTTAGTGTTGGGCCTTTGCATTCACTGTGAGCAGGAACTCAATCTGTTGTTTGGCAAACAGCATCACAGATGGATTGGGGATTTACCTCTAATAACATACACTGTGGAAACAGGCGAACACACAGGAGGCGGATGTGCCTGACCTGACTACAGACTGTAAGTATTGCTATACTGCATTTGGAGTAATGTTGGTTTAACAGGGTGTGTGTGGATATGGCTGTCCTACGTGTTTTAATACCTGTCATGTCAGTGTTATGTTTATGTGGAAACCCCCATCTGTAGGGTCATCTGCAGACTGAGCAGTGTGTAGTGCCTTTTGTTTCATATGTTACCCACAGAGCACCTATCTGTGAACTGCAGAAGGTAGTGTGAGGATTGCAGTCTGTAGATGGTGACAACTGTGAGAGTTACTGACTTCATATCCCACATAGGACATATATTGCAACAAACCCTGTTACAACAGTAAATGTATGAGGTTATCACAGCAACATGTCAATATTGCCCCTGTGTTTGTGCCTCCAGCCACAACTCTGTCAACTTTTGTACATATGTCATGCAGTAAGAGGTGGATATGTGCTGTACACCATATTTAGTGACATCATATCTGATAACAAGCCAGTGAGATATCAGAATGCTACACATGTTATGTATAGTAGGGGTCATATGTGATGACATAACCTGGGCATTTTGTGGTTGTGTGTACAGTACTGAAGTCTGTATAATTATGGTAATTGTCAACAGTGTGTGTATTTTATTTATTTATTTATTTTTATTTACATTTGTTGACCTGGAGTGTCCGACTGGACGTAGGTCCATTTTTAGTGGAGGCCCGGGGAGAAAAGCTCAACAGTTAAAATAAACAGACAGTAGTTACATTGGATTGCATAGCGATTAACAATTTAACATAGCAATTACTTACAACATATTTACAGATGAAGAACATAGTACATCAGTAGACAACTAGAATCTTTATCTGTGAAGTACATAACAGACATTAACAAATGTTATCATAAGAAGTTCCTGCTGTATAATAAGTACTAGGCTTATGAGCATCTGAGCTTGCTATAATCAAGGTAGTTAGTGGAGTGGAAAGAAAGGTAGTGGTTGGATGGGGTGGGTGATATTAGAGTGGGAGTTGCAAGGGCATAGCCAGCATGTTTTTAGGTGCGCATTTAGTAAAGTTTTGAAGTGGGTGCATGATGGTATGGAGGTAATTGTGGGTAGGAGGGAGTTCTATAATTTGACTATGGTGCAAGAGAATAGTGCTTCACCAGCAGAGTTATTGGCTTTAGTGATCTGCAAGTGACTTTTGTTGCTGGATCTTAGTGGTCTGGTGGTGTGATAGGGTTGGAATAGATTCTGGAGGGATGGGACATTTAGTGGCTGGTTTACTAGTTTGTGGGCGAGTGAGAGTTGATACCATTGAAGGAGGTGAGGGAGTTCAAGCTAGCCCAGTTCAGCAAGTGAGAGACAGTGGTGACTATGGTAGGATGCCCCTGTGGTGAATTTGTTGTAGCAGGTCTCTAGCTTGTTTAGATCGCATTGCCTTAGGTTGGTATATATTGGAGAGGCATAAAGTAGGGTGGAGATCTGGGAATTTGCTATTGAAATCTTTGCTGCTTTGGTGAGAAGTTGCTTATTTCTGTATAACGCTCCTAGTTTTTTGTGGACTGTTTTTATGGTCATGGATATCTGAATGTCAAATTTTAGTTTATTGTCTATTTCCACTCCTAGCAATTTGGTGTGTTCAGTTGGGTATATAGTGGTGTTGTCTTTTGCTGTGATGTTAAAGTGAGAGTTGTTTTGAGTGTGTTTGGTGGGTTGGAAGATGATTAGTTTAGTTTTGTTTGGGTTGAGTATTAATTGGGCATCGGATAACCAAGTTTCAACAGAGGAAAAGGCTTCCTGTGTGATTTTTGCAGTTTGGGTAGGCACTGGGTTGAGCAGGTGATGGTTGAGTCATCTGCGTATTGTATGAGCGTGCCATGTTTGGTGGCAGAGGCTAGATTATTTGTGAAAACAGAGAAGAGTAGGGGTCCAAGGATGGATCCTTGGGAAACCCCTATGGAGACAGGTAGTTGGGGAGATATGTCATTCTGCCATACAACGGATTGTTGGCGGTCAGACAGGTAACTCTAAAACCAGTTGGTAACTGATTGAGAGAAGGATAGGTTATTGAGGACAGAGATAAGTTGTTTGTGTGGGACCATGTCAAATGCTTTAGATAGGTCTATGAAAATAGCAGAGGAGAGATAGCCATCGTTTTTATGCTGAAGGATAGTGTTAGTAAAGGAGAGTAAGGCAGTGGTGGTGCTATGGTTTGGTCGGAAACCATGCTGAGTATTGGAAAGGAGGTTGTTAGTAAGGAGGTAGTCTGAGACCTGACAGTGTAATCATCTCTCTAGTATTTTGGAGAGTGGAGAGAGTATAGCTATGGGGCAGTAATTGATTAGTTCTGTGGAGGGTCTGCCTTTGTGGAGGGGAATTATATGCAATACTTTCCACAGTGTGGGAACATAACTTTCTGACAGAGATCGGTTAATCAAGTTGGATACTGGGTAGGCCAGAGCATCAGCTGTGATCGGTAGGCATTCACTAGGGAGGTTGTCTGCTGCTAATTTGGTGGTCTTAAGTTTAGTTAAGAGTTTTTTTATGTTGGAGGTAGGTACAGGAGAAAAAGAGAAGGCAGTGGGGAGATTACTAGTTGAAGGTGTGGGTTGGAGGGGAGGGGGGTTGTGTTGTTTAGCTAGTGATTTTATGGTTTGTGTGAAGTGTGTGTTGAATGAGGTAGCAATATTTTCTGAGGAGTGAGGGATGTTAGGAGGAGTTTACCTGGGTGGAGGATGGAGTTTATGGAGGACCAGAATTGTTTGGGGTTGTGTTGTGAGGAGTCTAGGGCAGACTGGTAGTATTGGAATTTGTCCTGTTTTATTAGCTTTTTGACTCTATTGCGTAGTTGTATGAATTTATGTCTACTTGAGGGGGTTTTGGTTTTGTGCCAGTGCTCTCAGGCTTTATCCCTGTTTTTCATTTCTGACTTAGTGGTTTTCTGTAGCCATGAGGAGGGTTGTGCTTTGGTTCTGGAAATTCTTATGGGGGCATGGTAATTAACAATGCTCAGGAAGGTAGTATTAAAAAATTCAACTGCGTCATCAAGACTGAGGTACTTTAGAGGATGCCAGTTACATTCTTTGAGGGATGAGATGAATGTGAGTGGGGTTAAAGTTTAGTTTTTTACATATTTGACGGTAGATGACAGGTTTAGCTTGGTATAGGTATTTTTTGAGTAGGAATGTTGGGGAGTGATCACTGAGGATATCTGATAAGCAGCCTGTTATATATGACTGGGGGCTCTTACTGACTAGTATCCAATCCAGAGTAGTGTGCTTGCTGGAGTTTTTATTTATCCTGGTTGATGACTGGACTAGTTGGGTGAAACCATGAAGGTTTACATGATGGGTTGGATGGTTGCCAGAACAGGATTGCCAGTCAATATTGAAATCGCCTAAAATTATAGTTTCTTGGGGGATATGGTGGATAGACCAGCTGAGGAGGTTTTCTAGTGGAGGGATGTTTAGGCCAGGTGGGAAGTAGCATCCGATTATGTTGATGGTTTTGTTTTGGTTTATTTTGAGGTTGGTATATATTATTTCTTCATTGCCTATTTGTGGAGCTGATGATTTTAAGATCTGGATGTTTAGATGCTGTTTAAATATTATAGCTACACCGCCTCCTTTCTTGTTTAGCCAGTCTACTCTTAGTATGCCGTAACCTGCAGGGAGCATTTGCTCACTGGTAATGTGAGGTTTTAGCCAGGTTTCTGTCAGGATGACTATATCTGGGGAGTACAAGTCTATGGTGGCATGGAGTTCATGGACTTTGTTGGATATACTTCTAATATTTAGGCTTAGTAGAAGGAAGTCACTTGGCTTTCTATTGGCTGTAATATGGGAGAAGTTGTGGTTTCTAGTCTGATTATGAGGATTGGGGTTGGAGATGGTAGAGCCAAGGTTGGGGTGGATGTCTCCACTTAGGGCTAGTTTTGATATGCATGAGTTTATTAGTTTTCTCAGTTTTTGAATGTGTTTGTTTATAAGGGAAACTTTATGATTGTGCTCTGTGGGTAATAGGTATGGTGGGATGGTTACTATGTTAAGTTGTAGAGATGCTTTATGTTTGAGTAATATAGTTGGTAGAATATGTGAGGGGTGCATAGGGATGGTTCTTGAGCTGGTGGGAGGGGAGCTGAGTGAGGGTGAGACATGAGTGGTGGTGTAAGTAGTAGTACAGTGGTAGTGGTTGAGTGGGGAATGATGGAGTTTTGGTAGGATGTAAGATATGCAAGGAGAGTGCATGCAGTGAGCATAGGTAAGGTATGCTTGTACATGTTAGTTGAGGAGGTGTGATAGTAGTGGGAAGATGGAGGAGGTAGTGTTGGGTTAGCGCTGTGGTTGGCAATTGAAAAGATGGGAGGGGTTTGTGAGTGTAATAAAGGTAGGACCACTGGGGGAAGGAGGGAATAGGGGGCAGGGTAGGGAGCAAAGCGGGTAGAGACCCTGATAGTTGCTCTTATGAGGGGACTGGAAACAATCCGGTAACAG
>NC_056725.1:1696288542-1696301042 GCF_019279795.1 Protopterus annectens | reverse complement strand
CTGAACTCTTAAAAATCTCTGTGGTATAGTAGTTTTGTTTTGTGCTTTAATTATTTATTATTAAATACTTTTAAAACCTTTTAACTGTGGCAGGTTTATGTGGAGATAAATTATGCTTTAGAGTACATTATATATTTATAAAGTTTACTGTCTAAGCCGTTCAAATAAGCCTAGACTAAATAGTCACATTACCAGGGGATAATAATATTGCACAGAAATAATTGTACTCCCTTTTAAGGGTCTTTTAGTAGCTGATATTATTAGCTGGGTGGTGGCAGTTACTGCTACCGTATGGTCTGGATAAAGGGGCACAGCTGGAGAATCTGTGTCAGCCTTTCCCAGGAGTGCCTGTGAAGTTGTATAAATACTTATCTCAAAGTGTGTGTGTTGTGTCAGCTACTTGGCAGGGACACAAAGCACTGGTTGTACAGAGAGGGTACTGGAGGTTTTAGCTTGCCCAGTTAGGCTGAGACCTGGACCCTATAGCTGTGCCAGTGGGGAGTCTTATTGGGGACCTGGTGAGCAAGGAAGCAGCCAGCCCCAGACTGACTGTGATCTCTGTATGCACTTAAGGGAAATTGTACTTTACTGTGTGTATTAGTTATCCTTTCTTCTTCTAGGAGATGACCTCCCTGGTGTTGGGGTGAGGATTGAGGCTCCTTGATTGCTGAGCCAGGGCACGGTCATCACATAGCCCATAAATGATTATATAAATCAGGTCTGCTTGTGGGAGCTCTGTGCAATCTATTATCTCTTTCAACAGCTGGATTACATGTATCAGGATAGTGAGAATCCATGTCACAACCTTTCTTAATAGTATAAAACACATGTGAAACTCTCTAACCTGATGAAAATTTCATACTTTTAGGACCTTTAATGCCTGTGGTACTCCCAAAAATATTTTCACAAATAATTAACGGTTTACCTATGAGTTATTTCATTATGGGACAGACAGAGAACTGGGTGAAATGTCATTGTGGTCTTAGTCTAGACCAACAGTGTACAGGATTTGTTGCATGTACATATCCCCTTCTTCTTCTTCTTCTGAAGTTTAAGTGGAAGGAGACCTTCTTTTTCTCCTTTTCCTCCTCCCTTCCTCTATTACTCATGAAATGAGTGAAGGTTCTGTCTGACCTTTAACACTCTGGGACCTAAGCAGGTACTGAATTGCTAACAGCAAAAACTGCTGTAAACCTGCTGATTCCCATATTCAGATTAAATATTCCCTAGAAAAGTCTTAAAGTCAAAATACTGTAGAAAATGTGGCCAACAACTGGACTGACACTGGAGTTGTCTTATGTGTTTCTCTCATGATACATTATTCTGTTAAGGAAGCCCCTGGACCTGCAGAACTATACAGAAAGAATCAACCTAAAAATACTGTAATTGTTGGGCTGATTTACCTTATATGAAGCTGTGAAGATTGGGGGAAGATGAATGAAGGCTGCCAGCCTAGTCAAATATAATGTGATACATAATTCTATCATTTGTAAGTATAAATGTAAAATACAGCCTTGTTTCTTAAATGAAAGAAAACACTGGAAAATGTTAACTTCAAGATTGTAGCAACATTGCCATCTGCTGTAAGGAAAATTAAGCCAAGCATTTCAAATGTTCTTTGAAGTCAAAATTATGTCTTGTATAGTTTTTGATCTAAATAGTGGTGCTGAAGTGGCTAACTGAACAATTTTTTTTCTATTGCCTTAACTTAAGGAATAATTACTAGAGTGTATATGTGAAATGTCTTTTATTGCTGTGGTTTCCTGAGCAGGTGTTAGATTGTTAGATAATGTGGTCTGTTGGTCTGGGAACTCCAGGCTAAGTGTCAAAATGATGTAATGTGTATACTGGGAAAACCAAAGTGTCAAAATGATGTAATCTGGGAGGGCCCAGCAGAAATGTGTTAGTGATTTGAAAGAATATTGTTCAGAGAGAGACTGTAAGCATTTTGATCTTGATATCCAACTCTCAGCACTGCCTTATGCTCTCTTTATGTAAGTAGTATCTTAGAAGTATGTTTTCTTGTAGAAATAGCTAGGACTATAACGATTAGACTTAACTGTTTTTTCTGTTATATCAGAACTTTCCTACTGTATTGTTTTAAGTTAATGTGTGATCTCTGAACTCTTAGATATCACTGTGGTGTAGTAGTATTGTCTTGTGTTTTAAATTATTTATTATTAAATATTTTAAAAACCTTTTACCTATGGCTGGTTTATGTAGAGAAGTTAAGCTCTAGAGTACATTGCATATTTATAGAGTTTGTTATACAAAGCCACTTTAATAAGCCTTAGACAGACTAGTCACATTGCCAATTGGATAATAATATTGCACAGTAATAATTGGACACCCTTTTAAGGGCCTTTGGGTAGCTGATAAGTATTAGCTGGTGGTGGCAGCAATTACTACTGTATAGTCTGGGTAAAGGGGCACAGCTGGAGAATCTGTGTCAGCCTTTCCCAGGAGTGTCTGTGAAGTTGTATAAATACTTATCTCAAAGTGTGTGTGGTGTGTGGTGTGTCAGCTACCTGGGTAGGGACATGAAGCACTGGTGGGACAGAGAGGGTACTGGAGGTTAGCTTGCCAGTTAGGAGATCTGGACCCTATAGCTGTGCCAGTGGGGAGTCTTATTGGGGATCTGGGTAGCAAGGGAGTGACCAGCCCCAGACTGACTGTGATCTCTGTGTGCACTTAAGGGAAATTGTACTTTACTGTGTGTATTTGTTATCCATTCCTCTCTTATGAGACGCACTCCCTGGTGTTAGTGGTGAGGACTGAGGCTCCTTGATTGCTGGGCCAGGGCATGGCCATCACAGAAGCCTATTTCTACACTGTTATGAATGTTTTTTTTTTTTGTACAAGAACAGGGAGTCATTGACTTTGCCTCTACTTCCTACATGGATCTCAAGGAAGATTTATGTTTTTTGTGGGTTTTTTCATAACTGCTTCATTTCCTAGTACTTTTTTCAAATGATTACACTTTTTTCTGTTTTCTTTTTAGTAAAATATCAGAATACATCAGTACCCATTTTTCTTAGAAATGTTCTAATGTCTGTTTTTTTTTTTTTTTAACTAAGAAAGTAGTGATTGCAGTCACCTGAATTTAGTATTCTTAATTAAATGTTAAACAAAGTACACAAATATGTTGCTTTGGTCCCAGACAAATTAAACATTATGTAAAAAAGTGTTTGGGGAAATGTGTTTATCACAGTCAGATTTATTAATGATTTATTTGTAAACAGAAAAATATCCCCTCCTGTTGATAATTTTATGCCAAAACTCTGTAGATTTGATACTGAAATGTTCACAGTTAACAGCTAATAAGGTCTAACGGCTGGACTCAGTTCTATTGCTAAGAAATGTAGTTGAGTAGCTAACAATTTTTCTAATGATGATAAGAGATGCACACATCAGTTCTGATTCATATAGGATCTCATACTACCAAGCATTAGTACATATGCTTGTTGTTTGTTTGATTGTTATTTCCCTGGAATGCTAATTCCACCTAATACACGGCTTCTCAGTGCTTCTGTGGATCACTAGTGATATCTGCATTGCTTACTGTACTTATTTCCTTGTTTCACTTGAAAGAAAGTTACTGTTTGTCGTTTTTGCATTTAAGTTACCTGTAACACATTGCACTTAAGTTACCTGGCCCTTGCTCACTATAGCAATTATATAAGTCAGCACTAAAAATTAAAAGCACTACACCCTCACTCCTCACTGGCCCTTGTTTTCAATTATAAAGGAATTCCCAATATTATTCTAGCATGTCCAAAGGTCAGTTGTCAATCTCCTCTCCGGTCCAGCTGGTGAATCTGGGAATCTTGAGGCAATGTTACAACTTCCTCATGTACACAGACAACCCTCTCCTCCTCCCAACAAATTCCAACACATGTGAGAGATGCAACCATACAGCCAAACTGGAGGCTAAAGCTCTCTCAACTCAGTACTGGCATAATCAGTCAGGAGGAGAAGGAAACCACACTCACTACAATTCCATTCTCACATAGACCTACCACGACAGCAAACCAAACACATAATCACACAAAAACATACTCGGAGGCTCTAAATAAAGATCTGCCTAAGCAGCAGAGACCTCCAAAGCAGACACCCAAGCAACCGCTACCCCAAAACAAAACACGTGCAACACATATCTCACAAAGCCAGTGTGCCAAACAGTCACAGCCCTTAAGACTAAACAACACACCTAATACACTTGTAATAGGTGAGTCTATTGTCAGGCACACTGACGTCAAGCTCACCAGGCTGAACAAGGAGAGGGACATGGTGAGCAGCCTGTCAGGCGCTAGGATCCGCCACATAACACAACCACTCAGGTCACTCCAAGGCAAGTACAAATATGACTCCGTCATTGTCCATGCTGGTGTGAATGACCTGAGACATACCTCCCTGGACTACATGAAAAGAGACATAGAGGATCTCTCTGAGCATGTAGCCCAGGCCGGTATGACCCTGACCTTGAGTAGCATCTTACCCTCACCAAGAATGATGCCACAATATGAAGACAAGATGATCAATTTCAACAATTGGCTTAAGTACTGGTGTCATTCAAAGGGGATCCAATGCCTGTCAGCTTGGGATGATATGCTCGACAAGCCACGATACTTCGCTAGGCTCTTGCTACTCCCATAGTGCCTTTTTTAGGCAAGGCTCAAAAGACAAACCCACCTCCATAGGTATCACAAGGGATAAGAAACTAAGAGTAATGCTACTCAACGCCAGAAGTCTAAACCTCAAGATGCACTCGAAACTCTCCTTAGCATGGAGAACATTGATATCTGTGCAGTAACAGAAACCTGGTTCAGGGCTCCCGAGAGCACCCCAGCACTACCAGGTTATACCTCATACCATGCTTTTTGGCCCCAAAACTTGGACCGAACCACAAAAGGAGGGGGAGTATCGATATTCATCAAAGATACCCACACCTCCAGGTTGGTGGCAAAGCACAAAGCATCAGAGACTATCCATGTGCAACTAACAGTGGGTAAAACTGCCTTCCAGTTTATAGCCTGCTACAGACCACCCTCCCAAACCCAGAAACCCCACTCGGCCTTCCTGAGAACACTGGAAAATATGAAGGTCTCTCCAAACACCATTATATTGGGCAACTTCAACTACCCAAACATAGACTGGGAGCATTAGTCTAGCTCCAACACCCTAGCCCAAAGGTTCCTAGAATTTATAAACTCAAATGCTATGGAACAACTTGTTACCACTCCCACAAGAGGGGAAAACATACTGGACCTGATCATCACCAACATGGGGACTCTATGCTCCAGACCAGAAGTGTATCCCTCACTGGTAAGATCAGACCATAAACTAATCTCACTGGATATTCACATCCCGACCCCACCCCCTGCCCAGAAAACCACAGTGAAAAACTTCTCTAAAGCAAATTTCACACTCCTCAAAACCGAGGTGGAATCCTTCAAAGACCCCGGGCCTGTGGAAAATATGGCCCAGACTGCAGAATCCTTTATAGATGCATTCTATGAACACCTTCAGGAATGCATGGATCATGCGATCCCAAATAAAACCAAGACCCAATCCTCCAAAAGCAGACGTCCTGTCTGGTGGACCCCAGCCATAAACAAACTATACAATAGAAGGAGGAAGCTGCTAAATGATAGAGCAAAATCCCAAAAAGGGAAGGCATCACTGATCAGTATTAGCAAAAAACTATGGGCACTCATAAAATTTTCTATGGCCAGCTTCGAGAGAAAAATTGCACAGGACACTAAGGATAATCACAAGGCTTTCTTTAGTTATGTTAGGAACCTGGGTGGTAATTCCCAGATATGCTCAGAATTAGTCCAAAATGACAAAAAATACAACAAACCCACAGACATTGCCAACATCCTAGCTGACGTGTTCAGCGCAAACCCCCCCCCCATCAAAAGGGCAAATATCTATCCCAGCAGAGTGCTGCCCCCTGACATCTCAGATGCTCAGGTAAGAGCCGCCCTCTCCAAAGCAAAAAACACAGCATCAATGGGACCAGATGGTGTCCTGGGCTGTGTCCTACATGAACTCAAAGAAGAGCTAAACCCAAACATAAAACTACTGTTCAATCTCAGCCTTACTACAGGATATGTGCCCAAAGAGTGGCGTACAGCAACAGTGGTCCCTCTCCACAAAGGTGGTGCCTCAACGGATCCTGGAAACTATTGCCCCATAAGCCTGACTAGCTTGGTCTGCAAAGCTATGGAAAGGATCATCATGGACCTCATAAATAAAGATATTGGGGACCTACAGACACTGGATCCTACCCAGTTCGGCTTTGTTAAGGGCAGATCCTGCCTCTTAAACCTGGTTGACTTCTTTGAAACAGTCACCAAGGCCATTGATGAAGGGAAGGTGGTCCACACAGCCTACCTGGACCTCACAAAACCCTTCGATACAATACCCCACTCGGGCATTATAGATAAGCTTACCAGCTTAAATATAAACCCCTGTGTCACTAGATGGATTGCAAACTGGCTCAAGGACAGAACCCACATGGTTAGAATTGCTGGAGCTATGTCAGACTCCAAATCAGTTACAAGTGGTGTCCCACAAGGCTCAGTCCTGGGACCTCTCTTGTTCAGTATATATTTCTCGGAGGTACAGGCCAACACAGAAGGACTGTGGCTGACCAAGTTCGCAGATGACTGCAAACTGGGCGCCATAATCGACTCTCCAGCCGACACAAGCATCCTCCAAAAGGGCCTCATAGAAACAGACAACTGGTGCCAGAGCCATGGCCTCAAGCTAAATGCCAGAAAGTGTATAGTCATCCCCTTTGGCAAAAACAAAGTGCCCACAAATTACCACATAGGTGGTAATCCATTAAGTACAGAAGAAGTCATTAGGGACCTGGGGACCCAAGTTGATAGCAATCTCTCATTTGATAACCACGTGGCCAAAGTGGTTAGAAAAACATTTTATATAGCCCACCTAATCATGAAGGGATTCACATCTAGATCAGGGAGGTCATCGTGCCTCTTTACTCATCCCTCATCAGGACCATAATTGAGTACAATGCCCCTTTTGGGATGTACCTTACCAGACACCTGCAGCAACTGGAAAGACCCCCAAAAGTACCTCACCAAGAGGATCAAAGGGCTCAAACAGATGCCATATGCTGCCCGGTTAAAGAAACTCCAGCTCTACTCAGTGGCATACTGCCTGTTCAGAGGCGATCTGTGCCTGATGTATAAAGCCATGTCCAACCCGGAATTAATGGACATGCTGCACCTCAGAAAATCCAAATCCCATCGAGTTATGCACTCGAGAGACTTGAACCTCAGCACTGAAATAAATAGGACATGCTGGAGGGACAGATTCATAACCCAGAGGCTCCCTTCACTCTGGAATAAAATCCCAGTCCAGGTTAGGCAGAGTCCCTCATTGACTCTCTTCAAGAGGAATCTTGATGAGTGGAAGGGAGATTGTAGGTTTACCCCGGGTATCACTTCTGTGTCACTGTTAGACAGAGGCACAGCATACTAACCTCAAAAAAGGGCATAGCAAAATAAATTTAAAATGGGTGGCGAAAGCCAAACACATTCTGGCTAGGCTTATAAATGCCCTAGGGCAGATAGCTTAGTATGAACCCATAAACCTATGAACCTATGTCAACATGAGGCTGTTGTTGGCTTTAATAGGTTCATGGGTTCTGTGGTGTTTACTAGGCTAATAACCACAAGTAGGGTTACCACCTGTCCCACTTTGCGAGGGACAGTCCCTCTTTGGGCAGTTTTGTCCTGCAAAAAAAAATGTAAAAATGGCAAATGTCCTGAGATTTTAGGACAAAATTATTTACTATATTTTATGTAATAGGTGCATAAAACAGTTATTCTGTATTTGAAACACCTAAATGTTATATAAAACAGAATAAGCAACTAAAATGCCACAAGAGTAAGCTTTTATTTAGGCAAAAAAGTGAAGTGTTGTCCTTTGTACTGGCCGTGGGTATGTTTTGGCCTGCAAAATCTGACGTTTGTACCAAAAATGTCCCACTTTTGACATTTGAAAAGGTGGCAACCCTAACCACAAGGGCATTTTTAAGCCTAGCCATGCATCCCAACATTTTATCACAAGGCAAAAGACATATATAGAAAGAATAGTTTGACCAATGCAGCTTTGCTGGTAAGCAAATCCAAATTGTATGTTTTACTGTTGTTGCAAGCCTCCCTGAAGAAAGATTTTCTGTCCATTGTTTCACTCTGTAGCACCAAGGATCTTGTGCATGAAGTAATCTCTTTCTGGATACCTCCATATTGCCTCTCAGTATCATGAACACTACTTCCCTGCTACTCTTGAGTGGAAATGTGAAGACTGAGCATTATGCATAAATGTGTCTGTTTGTACAAGTGAAGATCCAGGATTTTTATAAAGTTTTCCTATGAGCTAGTAATTTTGTGTGATAGTATCCCATCTTCCTGTGAATTTCAATAACAGCAGATACAATATCTGTAATTAGATGTTTTGCTCAAGTGTGATTATGTTTTAGTAATCTCGACTAAATCCAGAGCTGCATGTTGTATTAACCTGGCACTCTGCCTATGCTGCATTGCCTGAAATATTAATTCCCTTTGTTTTACTATATCTAGTATTTTGCTTCCCACAGTTTGTTTGCATAATTTGCACTCCTTCGGGCTCTTCATCCTGGAATTCTCCTGTTATTCTTCCTCTAACCTACACGCACTCCTCTTCTTATTTTTGTCCCCTTGTTTAATGTACCTGCACCTACTACTTAAAGGCACATACTTATCCCCCTCCTTCATTTTACTTCTAAGTTTTAGTATTTTTTTCTTGCAGACATCCTTTAACCCACATATTCAGCCTTGATTCTTCCTCACTGATTATATGCATCTGCCACCAGTTGGTGTTCAGAAATTCAATATCCCCTCTTGTTGTAGCATGTCATAAGCATTCTCTCCTTAGACAATATAAACTAATCATTCCATAATGAAATCATTATTTGTAGGAAATATGAACCCCAGAAGACTTGTATGAAGTTCTTGCTTATCCAGACTAATGTCCAACTCCAGTTAAAGTACTACATAAACACTGCTGATATGATTAGTTAATAAATGTCTCATCTGCAGATAAGAAATTCTACCAAGAAGCAGCAGTCACTTTTGCAACAGACAGAAGTACACCTTGTTAACACCTGCTACAGGCTGTTACCCCCCATTCCACTTAGCCTCTGTTTCATACTTATTAACATTATCTGCATCATCTGATCGGAAGCAAACTACATTGCACTGTTCAGGTTTGCATGCTTCTTTGTTGTGTCCTTAAGCTGGGTTTATTCACTGCACCTAACAAGCATCCCTATCTTTGATGTTACATGTATCAACAGTTTTCAATCACCAAAATATGCAGGACATGAAAGACTATTTGTCATAATTTATCTAGAGCAGGTAAGATCTTAAAGAAAGCATACATATGTAAGATTCCTGAGCATTTGCCTCAACTGACTGAGAGCATCACAAATTCTGTCTTCTAAGCATAAGTAGTTTGTAATGGGAGATTAAAAAATGTTTGTGATGGCTGCAGATGCACCGTTGTATCAATATACATCTACAGACATAACCCTTTGTTCTATAGAAATACTGTACTAAATGGACAATCTGCTCCCACTTCAGAGAATGTTATTGCCTCACTGGCTGCTTCCCACTGTAACCCTCTGATATTTCTTACATAGGGTCACATAAAGGTACCTAATCAGCATAAAGTAATAAAATTAAAACTGTGGGTTAGCCCAACAAAGATCTTTATTTGCATCCTTAAAAGTGCATTGTGGTCTTTTACTGCTCATGCTACAACTATAGATGAGTCAATGCTTCAGTTTAATTACTCTTCTGGATAACCTTGACCAAACTCTACCAAAAAATCCTTCAGTATGAAACACCAATCAACGTCTTTGATGACTGCTAACAAATCATAATGCACTACATAGAGATGTTGCCAACAGACAATACCTACCAGTTTTGCATGTACCTTAAAAGATAAAGAGCCATTTTCACCTTAATAGAGAACTATGGTACAGATTTCAGTCATGACGGTACAGTAACTATATTGTACATAAGTTTCATCAAAACCTGCAAAACAGTCACCCGCTGGCATATTCTTCTGAGCAAATGATCACATTTTTTGAAATTTCTCAGTGTTAATTTAGCTGTTATGTAATGGACAAACCTCCGTTTGTAAATGACATGCACTTCTATTCATGCTCTACTTTTCTTTTACTAAGGTATTGCAGGAATCTTTTCTGAATCTGCAGCTGTTTAACATATGTACGCATATATTGTAGGCATGCAGTCCCTTGGTAATAACTTGTACCTCATTCTGCACATAGGTGACGGTGCCTGCAAACCTGAGCTGCAGCTGCAGAGACATTGGCTCTAGACACAGCATCTGACATCAGGTATCTGAATACGTACTATGACAAGTTAAAAACTAACCAACACATCTAAGCATGAAAAAGCACGGGCTCATCAGTTATTGGGCGGTAAGCACCATGCCAAGAATTATCATATTCATAAATCTGAAGTAAACCTTGCAAATTCTGTGTAAGTACCTAAACTAGTCTAGAAATCAATTCTATGCACTAAAATTTCCTCCAGTCTGCTACAAAAACTGAAAATAACATAGCACAGGTATGTTAAATTAATCTTAAATTGTCAGTGGAGGGGGCAATATTGTCTTTCTCTACATTGTGTGGGCTGGCTTGTACTACTCAATGTGCTCAGCTGTGCTTACCTTATGTTTATATGCAAATCCCTTTGCACATTTTACTGTCCTGCTATGTTTCTTTCACCAAGTTAGTACAAACCATCTAGTTCCCACAAATCAGCTTGCAGTGATTTCTTCTGAAATCCAGTGTTTCATAATAAATATAACAATGGTTGGAATAATTTGCACAGTGCAATTATTATGAAATGTCATTTACTATCTTTCTTATAACATAATTTATTTCAAAGTGAAAGTAGTCCTTTGACATAAGCTAAATGCTTTCTCTTCCAGCAGTGTCTGCTTAGCGTCACCTCATCTGAACCACAGTCTTAATGTATAATATGGCTTCCTATATTTTACACTCCTGCACAGTCGTTCCTCACTCTTTTACCTCTAATTCCTTCCTTTTCTCTGTACTAATTGTTTTTATAAACTGACATGCTCTCTAGTTAACCATTCTATAACATCTTCCCCAGCTAGTTGCCTTGCCATTCCAGCCTCTGCTGTATTATATCTCGTGTCCTCTCCTGCCTGTCTTACTTTCTCTACGCATGGAAAACCTCCACTAAATGTTTTGTGTCTAGGTAATGTTTATCATTGCAGGACAGAAGGTCCATTGTTTGAAGAGCTGCATATGAACTGACTATTAATAAGTAATGGAAGCTGTAAGGATGGTAGCAGGGAGAGCAGATATTCTAAGGAGCTAAAAGCATTTGGGGATGGTGTATGGAGAGGGGCACTTTTAAACAAATTCTCCTCAGCACCTCTTCCAAGGGAAGGCTTGCACCTTCTGCCAGTGGTGCTTAAATTTTGTCTGACTTCTACCACCTACCTCTTCCCATTGAAGTGAGCCTTTCCAAGGGAAGTCCAGTACATTTCCCCTACTGTAGCTCAGAGTCTGGTTCACTGCTGCTGACCAGCTCTGTCTCTGATGTAGCCAAATGACCTGCCTGTGATGAAGGTGTGGTTGCCTGAGACTGGTCTCTCCCCTACTGCCAGGCTATCGCTTTGTCTTATGCTTTGTCACTTTTGGCAGGAGTCCAGTCCCTTCCACCAAAACAGAATATGGACCTCTGTGGTAGTTTTGTACAGCTGTTTTCTCCAGTCACCCCATCAGTGCTATAGTGCCCGTGCTGCTTGCTACATCCTGAGACTTCTGTGCACCACCTCTCTTGGGTGGATAGTGAGACCACAAATGCATATTTTGTTTACATTTGAAACATCTAACCACAAAGCCTGGACATGTACCAGAAACCATAGCCTCCTTTTTTCCTGTGGAACCTGCTGTGATAGCTTAGTCTTCCCCATGTGTCTCTTTATACCAAATGTACAATGCTGTTTACTTCCTCCTATGCAGTTGCAATCTGATATCTAAACGAGGTCCTTATTCCTCCCCTTCTCCTCAGCAGTGCCGCACTTCTGATCTGCAAACTAAATTCTGATGTCCTTAAGTAGAATATTGAAGGCCTTTTCCCTCTCCAAAAGATATGCAACCATCTCAGATGAGGTTACCTTACATCCACTCATGCACTTATCTATAAAAATATAAGTGCTGATTTTTGGAATATATTCACTCATGCTGTTATTTGCCTTTCTTCTGTGCTATCTACATTTCTTTCCATGCATTTCATTTTAAAACTTCTAAAAATATGTCACAATTTTAATTAGTTTTTCTACCCTAGCATTACAGTATGTATATGTGTGAGTATGTGCATATGTGCATACACACACACACACACACACATATATAT
>NC_056725.1:1696171042-1696286042 GCF_019279795.1 Protopterus annectens | reverse complement strand
ATCACCTGTCTGCTCATGATTGGCAGTGGAGTTTTACGGTGTTGAGTTGCCAGCCCAGCACCCAACCTTCCACAGAAGGCACACACTCACACCTAGGGCCAATTTAGAGTGTCCAATCCACCTGCAGCATGTCTTTGGGATGTGGGAGGAAACCAGAGCACCCGGATGAAACCCACGCAACCACAGGGAGGACATGCAGACTCCACACAGAAGACACCTCAGCCGAGGATTGAACCGAAGAATCTCTTGCTTTGAGGTGGCAATGCTAACCGCTGCATCACCGCAGCCACCCTGCACCACCAGAAGCACGAAATTCAAAATACTGAAGCAAGGATATTTTGAATTTCTGCTTCTGGTGGTGCGGTATTTGGATGTTTTGGTATAATTTTGCTTAGTTTGTGTGTGTAAGTATGTTTTGTGACTGTTATGTGTGTGTCTGAGGGACTATAAGATGTGTGTGTGTGTGAGTTTCATTTGTGTTTCTGTTTGTGTGATCTCGGAATTAGAATATATAAGTATGGGGGTGCAGGGGGGCTTGCCCCCCCTCGTTACATGTAGTTTAGATGAATTTGTTTGATTGTGGGGGGGGGTTGTGTATGTTTATTTGTGTACTGCATGTGTAGCCTAAGTGCAGGATTTTGAATTTTGCGGTTGTGTGTTTTCGAATTTGTGAGTTGTGGTTGAGTTTTCGGCTTTGTAGTTTTGAAATACTGAAATTCAAGATTTCAGTATTTTGAAATTACAAAGTGGACCTATATATACATGCATATATATATATATATATATATATATATATATATATATATATATATATATATATATATATATATATATATATATATATATATCAGTGTGTGTGTGTGTGCGTGTGTGTGTGTGTGTACATAGATATATACTTACACAGTTACACACCCACATGTATCTGTCTATCTATATATTTATATACATATATGCACACACACACACACACACACACACACACACACACACACACACACACACACACACACACATATGCACACACATGCGCATATGTGTTTGTCTGTGCCTGTGTGCTTCTGTGCGCATATGCCTGCTTGTATACTTATATCTTTTTTCCTCATTCTGCTGTAGACCACCCAGGCCACCACCATATTGAGTGGTGGCTAGTCAAGGCCGTTTGTCAAACAGATGCGTTCAGGGAGGCACAAGCTTCAGTTCCTAAATTCTGTGCTTCCTCCTCAACTTTGAGGTGAAGAACTACTGAATTTTGTCAACAATGCAGCATGGTAGTGAAATTAAATAATTTCATGAAAAAATAAACAGATTTAAAAATGAAGTAAATTTTTTTTTAATTAAATGGTAGAATTTTTTTAAAGTTGACATAAAGTGTTAGATGGTTACAACATGTTTAAATGAAAGATTCTTGTATGCTTGACTGGCATTATTTTTCTGATGAAAAGTATAAAAATTGTTTCATCTTATTTTGTTTTAACTTTATGAAAGAATGATATTTAGAATGAAAAAGGAAGTGAAATGGTGTGCTGTGGAATCAGGGCTTCACAAACTGCTTTTAAAACCCCAGAGCTGCATCAGAGCTCACATACAGTGAATGGAATGGAATTGCTTAAACCTGGAACATAATTCAACCATCCATCTATCCACAATCCCTTTTTTGCACATAGCTGGAGATATCACTTCAACACTGACAATCATCTAGAGCCAAGGCTTGCACCACCGGGTGGCTAGCATGCCACAGTAGTTTTTTTACACCACATATTTGCACGTGCACTCACATCAATGGCCAGTTTAGAGCGTACAGTCCACCTACTGCACATCTTTGGGATGTAGAAGGAAACCAGAGCATGTGGAGGAAGCCCACATGACCACAGGGAGGACATGCAGACTCCACACAGAAGGTAAGAATTGAACCGGGGAACCTCTTGCTGTCCCACTGTGCCACCCAGTCAACAAAATTGTGAATGTTCTAGCATTGCTTTCAACACTAAATGGCAGCAACAGCCATATTGCTCAACTGTACCTGATTTGTCCTCCTATTTTGCCCTGTTCCTTGTAAAATGTTTGACCTTTGATCTTCTGGTAAATCACTGATGATTTCAGTCATTTAATATCACCAGACATTAGAGTCTTATACTTCTTATTGTTCAGAAAATGCATATTGATGCAGAATGTGTTGTGCTACTAACTTTTTAAGTGAATTAGAATAATATTTAAAAATATCATGGGTCAGTGAGGCATATTGCATGATACAAATGACACTTTTCACTCACAGTCTCTCTCTCTCTTTCTCTCTCTCTCTGTGTTTCCTTTTTTTTTTAATTTTGGTCCTCTGCTTGCTCTTTGACTGATCATCATCTTCATCTTAAGGCGCTCTTAAAGCTTCTTTTACTTTAATGACCCTGCTACTATCCCCCAGGGCTGGTATTGAAAGACTGGCAAATCAGGAAAGGGAAATAGGGTGAAGAGTTGCATCTAGTAGCATTATATACACTGTTCTACACGCCAGAGAATTTCTTTCTTTTTTTTTTTTTATACCCTAACTTGGGAGGGGGGAGCTTTTGATGTCACATTCATCACCTTCACTTCTCTCCCTTTGCATGTATATATGCGTGATATGAATTGTGTGTTTATGTATGTGTGTATGTATATACACTTTGATGTGCACATTGGGCGAGCCTATGTAAGTTTTATATACGCACAGGCTTTAAAATGCTAGTGTTTGTTTCTTTGACATTTTCTTATACTGTGTGGATTTGCTTGGTTTGCACCATCTGCATCTTTCTATCATGCAGTTTTAAGAAATTAAATGTAGTAATGAATTATTATGTATTCGAAAATGTTGATGGGCTTGTCTTTCTTTCCTGTTTTCTCTTATTAAAAAGACAGGGACTCAGAATATGTTTGTCAGTTTGGATATCATTAAGCAAGTGTTACTGAAGCATGAAGGTACCTGGCAGTTTATAATCTAGCATGTTGGTGTGTATAGTTAGTATTCAGAAATATGTATGCTGCATGACAGTGGTGGAGTAGGAGCTTGTTATATTTGTGACTACTCCTAAAGTAGTGGTGCTTTTCTGCTTGACAGCTTTTGTTGCAGGGGAGGAATCTTCTTGTGATGGCATGCAAGTAAAGCTGTTGTTCTGCATGCATGTATGCATGTATTACTGATAAAATGTTTCATCTTTTTTTGAGAGGGGGTACTCTTATTACCATTAAATGCAGAGTCATTTAAGAGTACATCTTGTGTTACTATCCTTGTAATTTGTTTGGGAGGTATACATTTTGGATTCTTAATCTATAATTGTAGAAATCCAGTTCTACACAATGTTGAAAGCATTGCATTTACTCTAGAGCGTACACATAGATTTTAGCATTTTAGAAAATTGCTGAGTTGATAGGCATGAGTGTGTGCGTGTGTGTGCCTTCCGTGGGAGGTTGAGCGCCGGGCTTACAACTCAACACCGTGAAACTCCACTGCCAGTCATGAGTGGACAAGGTGATCCGCTGTGGCGACCCCTAACCGGGAAAATCTGAAAGAGAGAGAGAGAGAGAGAGGTCTTGACTCTCCACAGTGCTGAAATGCTTGTTATGTTCTGCCACTCTCCTCATCAATGGGGACATGTCTAACTGTGGTCAGAAACCACTTCCTTCTAGAAAGAATAAACTTTGTAAAAGCTGCTCCTTCCTAACTATACTATGCAGCTCTTCCGGGTACCAAGCAGTTAGTCAATCTCAGGTAAGCTGGGTCATAGCTACAATTCCATCCCAATACACCATGGAGCTGGGCGTCTTACTTTATTTTCATTGACGGAGGAGGAGGAAGAAGTACATGTATGCTAAAGGCATAATGCATTTGACTTTAAAAATGCCAAAGTCTGGCAGTTAGTGTAGAGGATTAAGGCTAAGGCTGTGAATGATCTGCTTCCTGTAGTATAGGGTTTAATTCTCCCAACCTCCATTTGTCTACTGTGTGACTGTGAGCATCTAGACAATGCTCTGGAATAATTGGGAAATTGTGCTAGTCTCCTCAGTGGTATCCTGGTCAGCAAGCCTAGTAACTGCCAATGAACCTATAACAAAATGATCTGAAGGCCATGATAGGAGCAAATGGGGCCTAATATAATCCAGAGAAAACTAAAGGGTAAAGATTGTCCATGATATCCACACTGCTGCTTGCAGTAAGGCAAGACAAATCTGAATTCATCACGCATTTTGCAGTATCTGGGAAATTGCTGTCAGCCTCAAGATGTGGTGATTTGGACTAAAATACTTAAGGTATGGGTCAGGGCATCTCCCAGTACAGATTTGTTTGTGGCAGAAGCCCCCCCCCCACCAAGAAAAACTGATCGCTATGTGATCCTGATGGGCCTTTGAAACACACTACAAGACGACATGGGATACTACCGTATTTGGGTTATCTAGTGTCCAGTACAGGTCCCTAATCTGGCTTCTTCCTCAACTCTCAGCTGATGAGCAAATAAAAAAAAAAGAAAACAATTTAAAAAAAATATTTTCCTGTCTGAAAATGTGGCAAACCACTTGTTACAGTTGAAATACTGTAGACAAAGCTCTTCAGAGCATCTGCCATGATTGCAGATCTACAATCTGCATTCCTTTCTGAATGATGCTACTACAACTGCCAGTCATGGCGCTTAACATCTTGTTCCTGGGACAGCTGACCCCTTTGCACTGCCCTAGCTACCCCTCTTGTATAGGAGTACTTTCAATTAAATTATTGATAGAAATGAAATTTAAAATGAAGTTGTTAGTGATATCTACATATTCAGCATAAGCACAAAAACATAAAATGTGTAGCTAAAACTGAGAAATAAACAAGACTGATATGAGCTACAAGGGAGCTAAACGAATTGTAATCAAGACAGACAGATGATATTCAGCATGATGTGACATGAATTTTAGTGATGGTCAAGAAATCCACAGAAAAGCCCAGGTTATACAGACTGCATAACCAAAGAAGATAAATTATTCTGAAAGAGTCTCAGATAGCAGAAGAAAGAAAATTGCCAAATTGCCAGATCTAGGTGATGACTCAAAAACAGGATGTGTAGAAAATTCTGGAATGTGGAACTGGACAAAAATGAAACTGAAATTTGAAACTTGTAGAATTCTCACTTGTGATAGCAGCTCTAATGGTGTGCTATCTAACTGAAATTTAACAGATGGTCATCAGAAGACTTTAACGCTACCAGTACATAGAGTATTTCAAATATTTAGGAATGTTTGTATCTGTGCAAATTGGTCTGTGTGTAACATATTCATCAGCAAGACAGCATAGCATATGTCAATGCTGGATATTAGGATGTCATGTGCAGATGCATGGAGGCTACCACTGGTATAAGAAACTAAGCAAGAAGACCCTCACTCTATTGCTGTGGATCATCCAAGCTACTAAATGTAGTGTGGATTAAAGCAGCACCTTAGACAGTAAGAGACATCCAGGCATATGCAGGTCTTAATTTCCCATCTGTATAGAGTCCTACGTCAATCCAGAAATGCGACACAGAAAACCAGAGTAAAACAGTCTTATGTGAAGGCTTAAATGCCATTCTAGTTTCCTCTTCTGATGTGTTAGTACAGGTTTGGTCAATAATATACACTGTATGTTGTTGTCTTCCTTGTACTTCCACTATAGAGTTTACGTTTGTCCTTAATAATGACAGCAACATACAGCTCTGAATTCCTGCATTGTCTCTCACCACCAACTCTTCCACAAGGCTTTACTATGTTCCCATCACACTTGTCTGTCAGTGGTTGTATGTTCCCACCATACCTTCTACAAGTGCTTATTTGTACTTCGGTTATCAGATATGGTCTTTCCTCCTTCTTTGTTTCTGCATGTTGAACTTTGCCTGTCTCATCTGTCCCTATATTATTCAGTGAAATGTTATCATATATTTCCTGATTATTCTCTTCAGATTAGCCTATCATGCTGGCCCTGGAAGCTATCCTGTTATGATTCATTTCTTTTCATGAAAATGTGATGTCAGATATAATATGATAGTAAAGAAAATTACAAGGGAAAAATTAGTCTCTAATACTGTATGTAAAACAGTTTGTGAGAAACCAACAGCAAACCCAGGTAGGCAATGGCAGATAATATATACTGAAAATGATTTCAGAATTATGTTTATGTGCAAGCCTTCCCCCTTGAAATCAGCACACGCACACACACACAAACACACACACACACACACACACACACACACACACACACACACACACACACACACACACACACACACACACGTACATAATCTCTTTCTGAAGTTTATCAATAACAATACTTTTAGATATGCAGCAGAAATCCAGCATCCTGTCATTACCTGCCTAGCACTGTGCAAAACATATCTTGCAGTCTCATTCGAATATCATTTTCTGTGCACTTTAAATGCCTAACCTTATATCTCACTGTCATGAAGTGTTGAGCTGAAATTGCCAATACAGGGACCATGACTGATAGTGCTGTCAATGCAGCAGTTTCAAATTGATGCCACACATTTAATTTTGGTACAATAGCTACCATCCTGCCAAATGTCTTTTAATTGACATCACTTTCAGTGTTTAACATGTGCTGTAGTAAATGCTGGAACATATTTACCAGTTTAAAATGACAGATTATCTTCTTCTTAAGCCTACGTTATTTATATCACATAGGTAGTTGGCTGTGTTCTAGTAACAAAATTACCTGCTGTAGTGCAGCATGAGTTCTGACAAAGCCATGTGTATTTTATATCACATATGTTTGCTGCCGTAGTGACACATAATGCAGAGGCTAGTGTTACTGTATTAGTGTTGAGTTCTCTAGTTTGCTGCTTAGTTGGGTCTATGTGAGTTTCTGTTGTAGTTTCTGGTTTCTTCCCATATCCCAAAGACATGCTATAGGTGAAGATGTAATCCTGTAAATTGCCTGCAAATATGCATATGCGTGAGTGTGTGTGTGTGTGTGTGTGTGTGTGTGTGTGTGTGTGTGTGTGTGAGAGAGAGACTATGTGTTTACATTCTGTGATAGACTGACTTCCCATTCTGGGCTGGTTCTCTTTTTTACACCTTTTACTCTCTGGGACTGGTTCTGGCTGTGCTACAATCCTGAATACGATAAAGCAGTATTCTGAAATGACACTGTTCTGTAGACAGTGTGTGAGCTGTATTGTGTATTTACTTTATTAGCACCCATTATGTTCTGAAGGTAACAATTGTTTCCTTGACTGGTATTCTGCCTGTCATGACTAAAGTTTCTTCTGAAATAACTATAAAGAATCTTTGACACATCCCATCTGGCTGTCCTTCTTTAAGAAAGAGCAGTTATATACTCTAGGCTAAACAAACTTACTACTTCTCAGAATAACTGCAACAAAACCTTGATATATTTAAGCTCCTTGTTTCTTGGCTGTCAAAATAAGCATATACTTTTGCATATACTGTACCTATTTTATCCTATTTATTAGAATTAATGTATATGTAATATTTTACATAGAATGCTTAGTAAGTCTAGAGCTAAAACAACATTTGCATGCCTGTTCTCAATTATGTACATCAATGCACATTCTCGATTTACTAAATTAAGATCAGGTTTATGCAAACACAATATGCTTACATGGAGCAGTGAGTATAGGCTGAAATGCACTATTGATTGTAATGCTTTGAGATGTTCCCCCGGATTCGCTAATCTTCTGTGCAGGACTAACGTAGTCCTGCATGGAAGCGCCAGTTTAGGAGCATGATGGCAGTGCTCCATCCATATTAGTGAAGGCGTGCTGACCGACCTCACAGGCTTACATGGAGCGTGTACGAGTGCAGGGGGCGTGTCTGAGAGCAGCGCTCTCAGAATAAACATGCCCCTGTAATGTTCAACAGCAGAAAGTGGAAATAAATGAGCGAGACTGCTCATAGGTGTCCACATATCCCCAACAGTCCCCCATGCATATAACAGCAACAGTACATATTATTAAACTGAAGAAACCCCTTTATTTATTTATAAAAATCCAAGTACTTCTAACTGTAGGTGCACAGGTGTGCCCATCGCTTAGCTATGGTTAAAGTAGCTTAAAAGGCTGAAGAGGATAACAAGGAAGATATATGCAAATGAAGCAGAACAGCAATAGTGTAGTGGGCAGAGCATCCGCCTAATGAGCAGGCATTCCTAGCTCGAGTCCCACTGCAACACATACCATTTTCCATGTGAAATCTGTATATGAACATTTTATTGCTGTATAACCTACTAAATAACATTTAAATGTGAACTGGAGTACTGCATTAAATGCACATGTGAGGTGTCAGTGTCATAATGAATAAAGCACTAGGAAGCATGTTTAAGCACCAATACACAGTAGTAAGCATATGTAAGCACTAGTAAGCGACTTTAAGCCCATTTGCGTGGGGGTAAGCAATGTGCACACAGGTTAAGCAGTTTTGAAGCTAACTCTCTGTAAGTATATGTAACCGGAGGTTATTTATTATTTATTTATTTATTTATTGTAGTTGGTTTACCAGGATAGTCCATTGGGCCATAATGAACCCGTTTTCAATAGAGTCCTGGGGAGAAAAGCTCCAGAAAATACATTTTTTGTACTTACAAACATACATTCTTAGATACAAACAAAGTTTAACAATAGGTACAACAGTTAAAAAATAAAGCAATATCAAGTAATACAACAAGTGTACATTTAAAATACATTGCAGAAAAATGAATTAACTATTTAGCATGAGCTTACTAACATTGCTAACCTTCATGCAAACCAGCGCAACCATGCTTACAATTGCCTAAAAGTGCCTTAATCACTCTGTATGCATCAGCTGCTGTTCTGGCCAGAAATAAAAGTAACCAGCCTTTGCAATATGTGAACCCAGCACCCTCTACGCTACAGTCACAATAGTTAATCATTAAGCCATCACAAGATTATGCAAGAAGCAGGTTCCAACAAGCAAACAAATCCTCACCATAGGAAAATCAAGCTGAACATGTGAAAGGAATTTATATACAGTGTGATGTTGTATAACCTGCTACATAACCTAAATATGTGAACTGGAGTACTGCAGTAAGTCCAGATGTGAGGTGTTATTGTAATAAAGTGTTGAAAGAGTACTCTTTGAAGGTTGTGGTAGCTGAGGCTCTAAGTGCAATAAAAATCTTGGATCTGTTTCCTGTTGTTTTCTTCCCGAGTCATTGGTTTGCTGTGTTGGTGGTTGCTGCATGCAATTAGCAACTGGTAGAGCCCATCACCTGATCATGTGCAATACCTACAAAAGCATGCTGCAAGCTCAATCACTAAGAGAGAGATAGAGAGAGAGAGAGAGAGAGAGAGAGAGAGAGAGAGAGAGAGAGAGAGAGAGACTGAATGAGAATGAATAACAAAGCTCAGCAATTTGTTACAGCGAAAAAAAAATAAACGGTATGTGAAACATACATTTCTTTACTTGCATGTAGTATTTGGTATAGAATAATAGGATTTATAATGTGAAATTATTTATATGTGTCATCAGTAGTTGTTCCTGTAATGTTGTTCTGCTCAACAACTGCTCTGGACAATACTGTCTGTCCATGTGGCCAGTGGGACATACCTGTCAACTGTGCAGATCAGCAATGAATGACAAAGATGTGACCCATGATATTTGTGCTCTGTGCATTACTGTGGCCAATGGATGGTGGTGGCACCAATGCTGTCATGAGAGACATATGGGTGTCAGAGCACAACACCTGTAGGACAGTCATGTTAATGTGTAACATAGCATGCACAACTGCCATAGCTGTATAATATGCTTATCTACAATCTGTCACCATATATACCCCCCATTGTTAGTCTGTGTTCATATGTGACAGCTGTCTGTTTTGCAGCAAGGCAGAACAGTTCAGCTGTGAAGAAAAGAGAGTTACAAGAGTGAGGACCACATGTTTGTATGCACCCCATATGTAGATAAATATATGTGCGATATATATTCACAGCTGTGTATGTCTACAGAACCTCAGACAGTTTTATATATATATATATATATATATATATATATATATATATATATATATATATAGATATATATAAACAACACAAAAATGATATTTACACATATATGTACATGTATATATATATATATATATATATATATATATATATATATATATATATATATATATATATATATATATATCTCAATACATGTCCCCTGCCATCATGTTGGGAACATATTGCAATTGTATGAGAAGGTGGGTTATCTATTTTGGTGAAGGGTAGTAGCCACATATTGGTATATAGGTTTGGTTGGATGACAAACAAGACAGCATACAGAGCTGCTATATGACACGTGGTCGGTAAACACTGTGAATGAGTAGTTTCATTTGGAATGTGGAGGCCATTGAGGCCCCATATGGGAACAAAGTGACCAAGGTGCCCACCCATGGTCAGTCACGACAGCATCTACATGGTCATAAAGGTGCCTGGGCTGTGGGCTGAACAGGAGGAGCAAGCATGTCTAACCTGTGTATGTGTACTGCATGCCTCCAGGTGATGTAGCACATACCCCATGTCTCTGTGGAGCTCCCTATGCACCAGACCCTGGACCTAACTGTGGGTGACAGAAATATGTCTGTGTGTGCACCGGGGGGGGGGCAACTTCCCCTGAGGTGGTTCCACATGAAGGTAGTGCAGGACCATTAGATAATGAGGTTCCATGGTGGGTCGCGGATGTGATGTGGCCTGGTAACATGTCCACATTAGGTGGGAGAGGTGTTCCTGCTGGCAAATATCCACTACACATACTATTGTGTCACTGTCATGGAACATATGTGGGTTGTAATAGTCCACACAATCCCAGAACATGTCCAACAGCATGCATAGATATCCCCAATAACAAAGAATGGCAGATGTGTAGCAATCATACAGCAAGCATACCACATGCATATGTGGAAACATAGCAGCAGGGACAATGGCATGCAGGTGAAATACTCCATAACAGGCCAGCAATTCTAGTGTCCCCACAGGGAGCATGTCTACAAACACATAGCAAAACGTGTGGTACAATACATGTCCCAATGGTAGATAAACTGGAGCCATACAACTTGCGTTGTCTGAACATTTAGTTGGAGTTGATATGGTGGTGGAAGACTGATATGTGTATTGTATTATGGTAACTGTGTCATATGTGTTGCTCAGACATATTTCCATCTTTATGTCTTTCAGGGACAATTGCACATCCAATGAATCCAGCCTACAGTGCCGCTGAGGATGACATCATAATCAACAGCCTCATCCAGCACTGTCAGCTGCTCTTCTCCAGGACAAGCCATGATCAGCATGAGTGTGCCGCCATGTGAAATGATGTAGCCCACAGGGTAAATGATGTCGGCATGTACAGCCATACTTATGAGCAGGTCCGCCATCATTGTAGTGACCTGCTCCACCATATATGTCGCCGTGCTGCCACCGTGCAGCGTGACCACCTTGCAATGGGGGGGGCATAACATCCACACCCCCCTCACCAGATTTGAGGAGCTGCCCATGAGCCTGGGGCTACAGACCTATACAATCACGGAGGTGGGTGCTACCCACACACTAGACATGGAGCATGCAGGTAAGGTCCCAGGGCATATCAGTAGACTACTGTTGCATATAAATCTGTACAGGTAGATCATGCATATGTGAGATGTAGAGTCTATTGCTGTGTAGTACTTATAATCAGTTGTGCATAATCTGTAGTATTGTGGTCTTCAACTGTAGTTTTACTGTAATATTGCACCCACCCTGTAGCAATGTCGCAGCTGTGACCACTGACATCAACTCTATCTTATCCCAATGTAGGTCCCTCTAGGATACCAGCAGGGCAGTGGCCTGATGCCAGTGAGTATGGTTTAAGGTCATGCTTGACAATACACTGTGCATGTCATAGCTAAGGTTTAGGCCATGTACACATCTAACACACCTACCCATAATGCATGCTGTACATGTAAACTGACAGAGCACACACCTCACTAATGGGATTACCAGCCTCAAACACATGCAATACAGAGATAATCTCAGACAACTGTGGCTACACTCCAGTGCACATTGCCCAAACACAGGTGACATCTGCCGAACATATACAGCTATGTCATACACAGAGCAGTTGAACATGCTACACATAAGGAAATCCCAATCCCTCTGCAAACACACGCTCCAGGGTCCTAAACCTCATCAACACATTAAATCTCCAAGGGATGTGCACATATTTAGCATGAAACATGCAGGTTTGGGGAACATTTGCAGTTCTGACTGACCAACTACTGGCTCATGATGATGGCCCATGCTACTATACTCCTGCCAGGTATTGTGACCACAGTAATACACATAACAATTGTTGCTACACACCATCATGATATGTGAGTGCACACATATGCACCCACAAATGATATGCATCCCAATCAGCATTTGCACAACTGACACATATGGCTCATAATGCAATTGACTGCCTAGGTCATATGTCACATATCAGGTATGTGTAGTGTTGCCATATGCAATAGTGTTGTGCCATGGCTTGTCAGGGAAGAGGGTGCCATGTCAATAATGGTCTTTACACTCACCATAGGCACAGTAAAGTGTGTCTGTTGTCAGTCTAATGGTATTCTATCACTCATACATGCACCACTGATGATGACATCTGTGAATATATATCAGGCATCCACAAACCACATGTGTCCACATATAATCCACAAAAATACAAAGGCTGTGAGCAGCAGAGGAAACATAACTGACACACAGCTACACATCCTGTAATGGTGTGTACACCTGTGAGGTATGGTACACAGTACATGCCAGGGTGCTGCACAGATGCACAGCAATGCTGTGGACATAGGTGCAGTGTGTTCCAGGGGGAAGGCCGTCACTTACTAACAGAAGCCATGCATCACAGCCATGTATAATGTTGGTAACAGGAATTGACTACAGTTGGACTGCATGCTGCTGAGCACCACATGTTCTGCATGCTGACATGTGTGTAATTACAGGTCTGTGTGTGATAATGTAGTGCACCATCACTTCCTATTGTGTATGTTAGGGGGGTGCTGGAGTTGTCTGTAGGTGCTTTCTGGTGGAGTGTATGGGTTGTTGTGTATGTCGACTGTGTGTGCGTATGTATGTAGGTGTATGTGTGTATGTCCATGTCTGCATATGTGTGTGCATGTGTGTGTGTGTGTGTGTGTGTGTGTGTGTGTGTGTGTGTGTGTGTGTGTGTGTGTCTCTGGTGTCGTTCATACCTGCCAGCTTCCCTTAGGAGTCGTGCAGTAGATGGACATGGACAGACATATTAGACACCAGGAATACATGTCTGAACTGCAATTGCAGGACAGCCAATAGTATATGAGTCTCCACAGCCAGAAAGATGCATAGGGAGGTAATACTACACATCAGGGATACTGGTTTAACTGCAAACAGCAGAAATGTGAAGGTAAACCCATGTATGCAGCAGTACGGATACAGTGGGGAATCATTAGACTACACCAGAGTGTTTCCAGATTGTAATGTACTTGACATAGACAGTAGTTAGTGCAACAGATCATGCAGCTATTGAACAACAGTTACATATGCCACCCCTGTATGTGACATCATTGATTGACCGCAGTAGCCAATAACAAATGGCAGCCATTCACAACACATGTGGACCACACCAGGGTGTTACCCAGATGATAATAGGGTGTCCTGGACAAAACAGACCCCAAGCAAGGGAAAGAGGTAATGGAGTAACAGGTCATGCGTTGTGATCACATGTCTGAGCTATTAAATGAATTATACTTGAGTGATTGGCATCAGTTATTGTAATTATTCAAGTCTGATGCTGGATGGGCGAGTACAGACAATTAAGTAGGGATTTTGTCTATGCACAGGTAAAGTCCATTATTGTGTTGCAATTTCAGGGTGTGTGCATATCTGTGCATGTGTGCTCGTGTGTGTGTGTGTGTGTGTGTGTGTGTGTGTGTGTGTGTGTGTGTGTATGTACAGTTAAGTGGTGATGTACAGGTCTTACAGTCCGTTTCCTGTTTTCCGCTCACAGGTGGTGAGGTGGGGCTGGGTCCCTCCCACAGGGAATCTGATGTCACTGATACAGACAGTGATCATGAGGATAGGTGTGTTGAGGCACAGGCGGGGTTGTCAGGGGCTGATGCTGGGCCACCAATTGACATCCCACAAGTAACCACCCCATCCACACACACAGTCACACTGCCTCTACACACCTCATCACCATTGTCCTTAGCTAAGGGTCAGTCTATGGTTGGCATTGACAGTGTGTTATCCATGGCACATGTGTCAGGATACAGCAACCATAGCTAGATGCCTGGCAGGGTACCACATAGGCAGAGGTTCAGGGTGCTCATCGGAGCACTGCTGGTCATCATGCCCCTGGCAGACGTGCCACATATATATCTGCCATATGCATGTTCCAGGCTGTCATGGAGGCACAGGCATGAATGGAACGGTACACCAGACAGGGTCTAAGGGTGCAGAGGGCTTATCACACCTCTGTAAACGACAACAACCATGACCTAGCAGGTGCCATTCGTAATTTCACCGAGGTCATGGATAGATGGTGGGGTGAGGCATTGGATCTCATCAACAATGTCATGTCCATACATCAGGACAGGGTGGGAGGGTTTCGACGGCCACATGGATGTATGCCAGCAACATCAGCAGCTGAAGGTCACCATGGATGTCCCACCAGTCACAGCTGCTCCCGTAGTGGCTGTACCAGACCCAGCACTGTGGGGGGTGTGCTGTCAACAGACCATTGTAGCAGGCCATGTGCACATGGTCTTGGCCAGTCCCAGGATGGACCTGGATCCAGTGGACATTTGTCAACCTCAGGGGACAGTACCCTAACTGGCCATGTACCTGATAGTGCCTGTGGCACCCCTGCCAGGCACAGTTCCTGTGTCTGTGGCCAGAGATGGTGAACTGCAAACCATGCCAGGTACAGTCTGCAGCTGTCTCACAAATCCCCATATAAGGCAGCCACATGGTGGAACTGTGTGCATGCAGATGCACACACATCAACAACAAACCCAGGGCAACCACATACCTGCACACACGACATCACAATTGGCCCATAACACTACTCAGCCCCCTCACACACACAAACACAGGTTGTCAAATGTATGGCTCAGCCTAGGCCTCCAGCAAACCAACAACACACCCTGTGCATATGATGATACCTGTGCCACATCTTGTCATATGTAACATTGATGCAAGGACAGTCTAACATGGGTCTGATGCACAGAGTGACTGTACAACAGTGTAGCAATGGAATGCTGTGTAGCATGTTGTCAGCATTAAAGTGAAATGCTAACATCCTGGAATGTGTAGCTGTGCAGCCATGATGCTTTATAGCTGTTATTAACAATGTTGTATTGTTTTCACCATTATCTATTCTGATTGTGTTGTGGTTGTCCAAGTGCCACATGGCTGATGGGTGTAGTGGTGTCAGAAACCCTTCTACAGTAAATGTAGTGAGTGGTACATATGACATGGCTGGGTACAACACTCAGAGCTTTTGATTTGGATGCAGTACAGATACAAGACTGTACACACGGAGGTATGTCCTCATGCAGATAAGACATCTGTTGCCCATGTAATCCCACCAGCAAGGTGTATGTCCCTTTCCTCACTCTACTGCAATCCTCACCTCAGTAACATGGGTTTGCCACTGCTGATGGCATAGCCCTACCCTTAGGAGGGTGTGAGGTGCTCTACTACTGCGAATGGCATAAACAACAACTAATCAACCTGATAACATACACTTTACAGTATTACAGACAGCTATGTGGTGGGGATAGACACAACAGTAACTGCAATGATGGTGGATGTGTCCACAACAGCCGCACCCAGTGAGTTATAGCAACCCCAGTATTACTGCACACCTCTACAGTGTGGAGGAGGGCATTAATACATTTACGACCTGTGAAGAACTGTATATCCACAGGATGGCACCTGTGGAATGTTGGCATTTGCCAAGCTGTCCTGGGGAAAACATATTCTGTGAACGGAGGTAGATCCCTTAACATCTACATACATCCCTACATGTGGGATGGTGTAGAAAAGCCTGCTATGATCTACATAGTCTGTGTGAACCAGCTAACCCTCATCTACAACTTTCATGACTGTTTCAAGGAGGTATACCAGGTTTAGGTGGCATTCTCTGCCTTTGACAAACTCAACATTGGTGGGGTCCAGGGTTTTAAGATTACAAGTGACATTGGCCATGGGTTCAGTGTTGATATGTTCCATGTCCCTGCAGATCAGGCTCATCAGGCTACTGGGTGGTAGTTCCCAGCTGACATGGTGGGACACCCTTTGTGGAGTGGGATGACTGTTACTGTGTGCCATTCAGTAGGCAGAAACCCTGAGCTGAGTCTATGATTGAACACAGTACTTAGGTAGGATGCCGGTTTGTTCTATAGTATGTGTAGAACACAGCCTGTGTTGGTTTCTGGGCCCATGGATGCTGTGTTACTGGCTTTAGAGAGTGTGGTTCTTACCTGTGCATCCATAATTACAGTAACCTTGCATCAGTCTGGTGTACAGATGGGACATTTAGGTGGTGAGTGGGGGGACGTGTACAATGAACCCATCTGCCTGGATGTCGGCATTATCTGTTGCTTCTATCTAATACTGCCATTGTGCTGTAACTCAGAGCAGATGTGAGTATTGCCATTGAGATCCCTGATTTAGCTATACACTGCCTTGTGGTTGTCCTTGGCAACAGTGGTGAATCCATTGTCGGGTGTAGGCCTGTTGGATCATATGAGGGATCCCAGCTATTTACTGAGCCTGCCCAGGGGGTTCCCCCAAGCATTAGACTTCACTTGACTGTACTGCATGATATGTTACTGATTCCAGCTTGACATAATGTAGGTGTGATGGAGTACTGTCGACATCTACTGCCCTTGTCGTGTAAGGTCCTGGTTATGGGATCTGCAACTGTTGATAGTGTATTGCAGGCCAGATGTGTTTGGCTGTGGGGGGGTATACCTATTTGTGCCAGACATATGTTGTTTGGGCCTTTCAAACCCATTAATGGAGCATGTGGACATATATGTTTTTATTATGTTCCCAATGTTATCTACAGTAGTATGTCCATATATACCTATATAGACATATATATATATATATATATATATATATATATATATATATATATATATATATATATATATATATATATATATATATATATATATATACATATATATTTAGATATATTGCTGTATATATGTGGACATATGGATGTAGACATATATATCTATAGATGTATGCGTATCTATGTATATATGTTTATATTGATATATATATATATATATATATATATATATATATATATATATCTATATCTATATCTATAACTACATATATAGATATTGTAAAGTATAAACTTCGGACTCAACACGACTTGTAAATAAAACAAAAAGGTTTATTTCTTCAGACCATAAAACAACTCAGTAAAACAAACTTCTTTTATATACATGGGTCTTCTGCAATTAATTAATTAAGCTAGCAATTTGCAGAATCAATGAATCAATGAAACCAATTAAGACTTAGAATACAGCAGTTAAAAAGACTGTGGTTAAAAACATTGTAAAAAGCATGAATTCTGAAAACTTTCTTACTGAAACATTACATATCTTATATGCCAAATCAATGCTTAGACATCCTCTATAAAAAGGCTATAGTAACAACTTTCTAAATTAGAATGTTGCTATGAAGCATATATATTTAAACATGTATTTATAATAATAAATCTATGTATGTATCTTTTACTGAAAGCTTCAGTTTAAAGTGCTTGCTATACATTTAAACTAAATAAATTTCTTCATCAAAAATATAAGACAATATGAGTAATAGTTCATCATATTAAAAATATTCTAAAGAAAATCTAATCTAAATTACATCTATGAATGAACTTAATATTTCATTACAACCGAAGTTTTTCAACATGACAAATGGTATGCATTCTTCCCTTTACAATTTGTTAGATAATGATAGTTTAGTCTTTAGACCAGTTGATAAAGGGGGCGGGGTAGCTATCTTTGATAAATCAGCATATCAAGATTTAATGCATGATATGCTAAGTGACCACACTACATATAAGGAAATAGATAATTCTGAGCTGTCCAAGATTCTAGCTAGAGTTAAAGATGATATATATGATTTGCTTATGTGTGGACAAATCTCTGAAGAACTGTATGACTACTTTAATATAGAAAAAACGTTTCTACCTGCAATAAAAGGTTTGCCAAAAATGCACAAAGGTGTCATAACCCCCCCTCATTAGACCAATTGTAGCCAGTGAGGGATGGGTAACGGAAAAGGTTTCATTGATTCATTGATTCTGCAAATTGCTAGCTTAATTAATTAATTGCAGAAGACCCATGTATATAAAAGAAGTTTGTTTTACTGAGTTGTTTTATGGTCTGAAGAAGCGTACAGGAAGGTAATGCCGCAAAGCTTTTACAAATAAACCTTATTTACAAGTCGTGTTGAGTCCGAAGTTTATACTTTACAATTATTCTGTTTTCTGTTAACTACGGCCTCTTAAGTTGCAGTGGACTTTATCTTTATACACATATTTTTTCATCTATTTCCACTAGCATACACGACATGTCTAATTCCAATTTGGAGCTCGACTATGTGCCGGAACCGAGGATGCCTAGGAGAAAAGAAATGTGGACAACACTCCTAAAAGATGGACTTAATCCTTTATTGGATCTGGACTTGAAAGTGCCGAATGGTAATAATGCTGAGAACAGTAATCTTTAATGACAGAATAAAGATTTTAGAGAATGATCTGTATAAATTCCAACGTCTAAACTGGCAAAGAAAGCACATGGAAGCATGTATACGCTTTAAATTAATCCCTAGAGGAATGCGCATACTTTGTATGCCTTCCGATGGCAAGAAATCAATCTGGAAGCCAGTATGCAGTATGTTCGATTACTTATTGAATATTTTAGTCCTATTGAAAATGAACTCCTCTCCAAAATCAATATCTCCCAACAAGAACTGGTTGAAGGTTTTCCTGATGACCATTATCGAAGAATGGACAGTCTTTTCAGTCAAGTGAGCTCATATGCTCTTAGGTTGCAGCAAACCAAACAAAAAAAGCTGCAACGTGACTTTGAAGACTTTACCTAAAGAATTCTCCAACACCTGTACTAACAACGTCCAGAGTGATCCAGGAGGATAGGCACTTCACTACACCACCTGAAGCCCCTATTGTAACAACACTTCAGGCAGCCACGTCAACCCCTCTTCCTAACCAGGAACAAAGTTTAGGAGCCATTCAAGATGACAGCAAGGCTTTTTACCTTACCCGATAAAGTTCAGTTGGACCTTATCAGAAGACAACAAAGCTTTTCCAAGAAGGAGACATTACCAATAAGGAACCAGCTCTATTTTAATATGTCCAGGTATGTACTTTCTGTTCACGATGAAGAGCTACTTAATAAGGGACTGTCTTTTGTACCTTCAAAAAATAGCGTCCTTTCAGAAGTATTGACAGATCTTAGAATGTTTGGGCGCTCTATAGCGCTGAAAATTTTGTTTAGATCTAAGCCAATGGAAGCTAATGTTTTTGATGCTGACAGTTTAAAGTTTAAAAAGAAGAGCTCTTTTCATCCAGTAATACCTGGGCACGTTGAACTCTTTATCCAACTGTGTGAAAAAGACTTTTATGATTATTTTAAGAACAATAAGAGAAAATGTACGTTTTTCAACATGACAAATGGTATGCATTCTTCCCTTTACAATTTGTTAGATAATGATAGTTTAGTCTTTAGACCAGTTGATAAAGGGGGCGGGGTAGCTATCTTTGATAAATCAGCATATCAAGATTTAATGCATGATATGCTAAGTGACCACACTACATATAAGGAAATAGATAATTCTGAGCTGTCCAAGATTCTAGCTAGATTTAAAGATGATATATATGATTTGCTTATGTGTGGACAAATCTCTGAAGAACTGTATGACTACTTTAATATAGAAAAACCGTTTCTACCTGCAATAAAAGGTTTGCCAAAAATGCACAAAGGTGTCATACCCCCCCCCCATTAGACCAATTGTAGCCAGTGAGGGATGGAGTAGCGGAAGGTATCAGTATACCTAGAAAACCCTAAGACCTATAGTTAACAAAATTCCGAATATTTTAAAAGACACCTATCACCTTTTGGAATTGCTAGAATCTTTAGATAAAGAATTGGTCAAAGGACAACATCTACTAGTCACATTAGATGTGACTAGTCTTTTTACTTCCATACCCAATATGGAAGGAGTTCAGGCAGTGAGAGAATTCCTATCTATATGTACACATTTAAAAAATAATGATGTTATCCTTATTTGTCAGCTGTTAGACCTGGTTCTTCACAATAATGTGTTCTGTTTTGAGAGTACCTACTTGCAGACATCAGGGGTAGCCATGGGCAAACTTAGTGATGCATAACTTCATCTTCACTCATTCATGCTTTAAGAAAATTTTGGCTTATTATCGTTTTGGGCGACATTTTATTGGTTTGGGAAGGATCAAAAGAAGAGTTTTTAGATTTTAAGAATTACTTGGAAACTACTACAACATATCTAAAATTCTCAGCTCACATGTCACATGAGTCAGTAAACTTTTTAGATGTATGCCTTAGTATAAACAATGGCAAATTAAGTTCAACCTTATTTAGGAAAGCCTGCTGGAGAAACTCTATTCTGTGTTATGACAGTATGCACCCTCGCCATGTTTTTAAAGGGATTGTTAGAAGTCAGTTCCTTAGAATATCCAAAATTTGTAAAAATAATGATGATTTGTCCCGTGAAGCAGATAACTTGGAAAACATTTTCCTTGAAAGAAAATATGATAAAAATCTGGTAAAAGACATTAGGTCACAGATCTTAAAAGAAGAAAGAGATACCACTTTATCCTTAGTAAATAAATCCAAGCATTATGTAGAATTTAGAAATTCAACCAGCATGAAAGGAATATTGAGTTTCTTCACTACATACACTAACGATAGTATAAATATCAGGAGAATAATCAATAATAATTGGAAAGTGCTAGTGTCTGACCACTATACGCAACAACTGGTAGGGGCAACACCTCATTTTATTTATAGGAGCAATAAAAGCCTCAAAAGAATGCTATGTGACAGACCTAGCAGAAATGAACAAGTTCCTGCTGAGAATGCAGGCACCTATCCTTGCCATAGATGTAGTTATTGTAAATTCATTACTAATGAGCAAATCTTTATACACCCTGAAACTAAGTATGTCTTCAAACCAAGGTTTTTAGCCACCTGTGATAGCTCGGGTTTGATTTATTTAGCGACATGTGTAAAATGTTCAGCATTTTATGTCGGTTTAACAAAACGAAAACTCAAAAACAGGGTGTATAATCACATCTATGACATTAAGAAACAGAATGAATTGAATGCCTTAGCGAAGCATGCACAAAGTTGTCCCGGACATTCTTTTGTATTCAGAGTTTTGGAAATAGTTGAACCAAATTTCAGGGGAGGAGATTATATTAATTTGTTAGAGCTTAAAGAATTAAAATGGATTTTTAGACTAAAAGGGCATTACTATCCAGGTTTGAACCCTCTATCAAACCTTACCTCAATGCACGTAGGTAATATGTTGGAATTATACAATGTTCTCTAAATGCTTTTTATCATGACCTTTCATGCATTTTTATGTGACTTAATTTATACTTATGTATTAGTCCAATGAATTTATTTTGTTTCTGATAAGGTAGCAGTAATGTGTTAGTTAGTAAGGATGTAATTTTTACTTATTTATTTATTTATTCATTGTAACACATTACATAATTATATAATCTATGGTACATATCATCAACTTTCACTTCATATGTACAAGTTCAGTCATGATTTTCCATTTACATTTATGCTTCTCTGATTTTCATCTGTTTTCCTACCCCCCTCCCCCCTCCCTCTTTTCCACTCTTCCTTTTTCCTTTTCTCTTTTTTCTTCTTAACCCTTACCCCCATCCACTACCCCACCCTCTACTGCCTTCAGATCCTTTTCATCTCCTTCTTTCTTCTCTTTTATTTATTTATTTATTTATTTTTTTTCTTTGTAGTTGCATTTTTAGCCCTTTTATGACCATACAAGTTGTATACAGGTCAAATAAATTAAAGCAAGAAATAGGTTGCAATGAAATATTAAGAAGTTCATTCATAGATGTAATTTAGATTAGATTTTCTTTAGAATATTTTTAATATGATGAACTATTACTCATATTGTCTTATATTTTTGATGAAGACATTTATTTAGTTTAAATGTATAGAAGGCACTTTAAACTGAAGCTTTCAGTAAAGATACATACATAGATTTATTATTATAAATACATGTTTAAATATATATGCTTCATAGCAACATTCTAATTTAGAAAGTTGTTACTATAGCCTTTTTATAGAGGATGTCTAAGCATTGATTTGGCATATAAGATATGTAATGTTTCAGTAAGAAAGTTTTCAGAATTCATGCTTTTTACAATGTTTTTAACCACAGTCTTTTTAACTGCTGTATTCTAAGTCTTAATTGGTTTCATTGATTCATTGATTCTGCAAATTGCTAGCTTAATTAATTAATTGCAGAAGACCCATGTATATAAAAGAAGTTTGTTTTACTGAGTTGTTTTATGGTCTGAAGAAGCGTACAGGAAGGTACGCGAAAGCGCTTACCACAAATAAACCTTTTTGTTTTATTTACAAGTCGTGTTGAGTCCGAAGTTTATACTTTACAATTATTCTGTTTTCTGTTAACTACGGCCTCTTAAGTTGCAGTGGACTTTATCTTTATACACATATTTTTTCGTCTATTTCCACTACAACGCACGACATGTCTAATTCCAATGTGGAGCTCGACTATGTGCCAGAACCGAGGATGCCTAGGAGAAAAGAAATGTGGACAACACTCCTAAAAGATGGACTTAATCCTTTATTGGATCTGGACTTGAAAGTGCCGAATGGTAATAATGTTGAGAACAGTAATGACAACGTAGAAGCGTTTAATGACAGAATGAAAATTTTAGAGAATGATCTGTACAAATTCCAACGTCTAAATTGGCAAAGAAAGCACATGGAAGCATGTATACGCTTTAAATTAGTCCCTAGAGGAATGCGCATACTTTGTATGCCTTCCTATGGTGACGCTCATCCGCACCTGCTTAAGCGATGGCAAGAAATCAATCTAGAAGCCAGTATGCAGTATGTTCGCCTACTTATTGACTATTTTAGTCCTATTGAAAATGAACTACTCTCCAAGATCAACATCTCCCAACAAGAACTGGTTGAAGGTTTTCCTGCTGACCATTATCAAAGAAGAATGGACAGCCTTTTTAGTCAGGTGAGCTCATATGCTCTTCGGTTGCAGCAAATCAAACAAAAAAAGCAACGTGACTTTGAAGACTTTACCTCAGGTAACGCCTTCATTTAAGAATTCTCCAACAACCTGTACTAACAATGTCCAGAGTGATCCAGGAGGATAGCTCGAGAGAGCACTTCACTACACCACCTGAAGCCCCTATTGTAACAACACTTCAGGCAGCCACGTCAACCCCTCTTCCTAACCAGGAAGCGTATCGTAATAAACTTAGCCACAAAAGTTTAGGAGCCATTCCGAAAGATGACAGCAAGGCTTTTTACCTTACCCGAAAGTTACGAACAGTTGGACCAAAGTTATCAGAAGACAACAAAGCTTTTCCAAGAAGGAGACATTACCAATAAGGAACCAGCTCTATTTTAATATGTCCAGGTATGTACTTTCTGTTCACGATGAATTTGTACCTTCAAAAAATAGCCGTCCTTTCAAGTAACCAACCGAATCTAGAAATGTTTTATAGCTTGAAAATTTTGTTTAGATCTAATTTGATGCTGACAGTTTAAAGTTTAAAAGAAGAGCTCTTTTCATCCAGTAATACCTGGGCACGTTGAACTCTTTATCCAACTGTGCTCAACATGACAAATGGTATGCATTCTTCCCTTTACAATTTGTTAGATAATGATAGTTTAGTCTTTAGACCAGTTGATAAATATCTTTGATAAATCAGCATATCAAGATTTAATGCATGATATGCTAAGTGACCACACTACATATAAGGAAATAGATAATTCTGAGCTGTCCAAGATTCTAGCTAGATTTAAAGATGATATATATGATTTGCTTATGTGTGGACAAATCTCTGAAGAACTGTATGACTACTTTAATATAGAAAAACCGTTTCTACCTGCAATAAAAGGTTTGCCAAAAATGCACAAAGGTGTCATACCCCCCCCCCATTAGACCAATTGTAGCCAGTGAGGGATGGGTAACGGAAAAGGTATCAGTATACCTAGAAAAAACCCTAAGACCTATAGTTAACAAAATTCCGAATATTTTAAAAGACACCTATCACCTTTTGGAATTGCTAGAATCTTTAGATAAAGAATTGGTCAAAGGACAACATCTACTAGTCACATTAGATGTGACTAGTCTTTTTACTTCCATACCCAATATGGAAGGAGTTCAGGCAGTGAGAGAATTCCTATCTATATGTACACATTTAAAAATAATGATGTTATCCTTATTTGTCAGCTGTTAGACCTGGTTCTTCACAATAATGTGTTCTGTTTTGAGAGAAGTACCTACTTGCAGACATCAGGGGTAGCCATGGGCAAACTTAGTGATGCATAAGTGGGAAAGAGACTTCATCTTCACTCATTCATGCTTTAAGAAAATTTTGGCTTATTATCGTTTTGTGGACGACATTTTATTGGTTTGGGAAGGATCAAAAGAAGAGTTTTTAGATTTTAAGAATTACTTGGAAACTACTACAACATATCTAAAATTCTCAGCTCACATGTCACATGAGTCAGTAAACTTTTTAGATGTATGCCTTAGTATAAACAATGGCAAATTAAGTTCAACCTTATTTAGGAAAGCCTGCTGGAGAAACTCTATTCTGTGTTATGACAGTATGCACCCTCGCCATGTTTTTAAAGGGATTGTTAGAAGTCACTTCCTTAGAATATCCAAAATTTGTAAAAATAATGATGATTTGTAAACATTTTCCTTGAAAGAAAATATGATAAAAATCTGGTAAAAGACATTAGGTCACAGATCTTAAAAGAAGAAAGAGATACCACTTTATCCTTAGTAAATAAATCCAAGCATTATGTAGAATTTAGAAATTCAACCAGCATGAAAGGAATATTGAGTTTCTTCACTACATACACTAACGATAGTATAAATATCAGGAGAATAATCAATAATAATTGGAAAGTGCTAGTGTCTGACCACTATACAACTGGTAGGCAAAACCTCATTTTATTTATAGGGGCAATAAAAGCCTCAAAAGAATGCTATGTGACAGACCTAGCAGAAATGAACAAGTTCCTGCTGAGAATGCAGGCACCTATCCTTGCCATAGATGTAGTTATTGTAAATTCATTACTAATGAGCAAATCTTTATACACCCTGAAACTAAGTATGTCTTCAAACCAAGGTTTTAGCCACCTGTGATGGTTTGATTTATTTGTGTAAAATGTTCAGCATTTTATGTCGGTTTAACAAAACGAAAACTCAAAAACAGGGTGTATAATCACATCTATGACATTAAGAAACAGAATGAATTGAGCATGCACAAAGTTGTCCCGGACATTCTTTTGTATTCAGAGTTTTGGAAATAGTTGAACCAAATTTCAGGGGAGGAGATTATATTAATTTGTTAGAGCTTAAAGAATTAAAATGGATTTTTAGACTAAAAGGGCATTACTATCCAGGTTTGAACCTTTACGTCTCTATCAAACCTTACCTCAATGGGTAATATGTTGGAATTATACAATGTTCTCTAAATGCTTTTTATCATGACCTTTCATGCATTTTTATGTGACTTAATTTATACTTATGTATTAGTCCAATGAATTTATTTTGTTTCTGATAAGGTAGCAGTAATGTGTTAGTTAGTAAGGATGTAATTTTTACTTATTTATTTATTTATTCATTGTAACACATTACATAATTATATAATCTATGGTACATATCATCAACTTTCACTTCATATGTACAAGTTCAGTCATGATTTTCCATTTACATTTATGCTTCTCTGATTTTCATCTGTTTTCCCTCCCTCTTTTCCACTTCCTTTTCCTTTTTCTTCTTAACCCATACCCACATACACTAACCCATCCTCTACTGCCTTCAGATCCTTTCCATCTACTTCTTTATACACTTTTATTTATTTATTTATTTATTTTTTTTCTTTGTAGTTGCATTTTTAGCCCTTTTATGACCATACAAGTTGTATACAGGTCAAATAAATTAAAGCAAGAAATAGGTTGCAATGAAATATTAAGAAGTTCATTCATAGATGTAATTTAGATTAGATTTTCTTTAGAATATTTTTAATATGATGAACTATTACTCATATTGTCTTATATTTTTGATGAAGAAATTTATTTAGTTTAAATGTATAGCAAGCACTTTAAACTGAAGCTTTCAGTAAAAGATACATACATAGATTTATTATTATAAATACATGTTTAAATATATATGCTTCATAGCAACATTCTAATTTAGAAAGTTGTTACTATAGCCTTTTTATAGAGGATGTCTAAGCATTGATTTGGCATATAAGATATGTAATGTTTCAGTAAGAAAGTTTTCAGAATTCATGCTTTTTACAATGTTTTTAACCACAGTCTTTTTAACTGCTGTATTCTAAGTCTTAATTGGTTTCATTGATTCATTGATTCTGCAATTAATTAATTGCAGAAGACCCATGTATATAAAAGAAGTTTGTTTTACTGAGTTGTTTTATGGTCTGAAGACAAATAAACCTTTTTGTTTTATTTACAAGTCGTGTTGAGTCCGAAGTTTATACTTTACAATTATTCTGTTTTCTGTTAACTACGGCCTCTTAAGTTGCAGTGGACTTTATCTTTATATACATATATAGATATGTTATATCCATTTAGATATTAATATATGTACACACACACACACACACACACACACACACACACACACACACACACACACACACACACACACACACACACATCTACATGTTGAAATACATTCCCCGTAGTGTTGAATACCTGGACTGGATGATATGTTTGTAAAAACATCATGATTATACATGTCTGCCATGGCCTGCTGGTAAATCACTTTGTCTGTGGTATGCTGGGTCCTGGGTTCGAGCCTTGCAGGAGCTGTTTATTTTGTTGCTGGGCAGAACATGGCCTGTTGGATACAGACTGATAAAGGCACTTTAAAGCAGTTGTAAGCGGGTTTCTGTGTGTTTGCGCATATTTGCGAGGAGCTAAGTACTGATAGCTTCCAGTTACAGTGTCTTACACTCAGCTTCTAAATTGCTTAACCTGTGCAGGCAGGGATTACCCCTATACAAACCCACTTACAACTGCTCAAAAGTGCCTTAATCACTCTGTATCCAACGGGCCATGTCCTGCCTAGCAACAAAATACACAGCTCCTGCAAATCTTGAACCCAGGAGCCTGCAAACCACAGACAAAGTGATTTACCACTAAGTCATGCCAGATACAAATTAATCTGATGTTTTTGGAAACATATTATCCAGTCCAGTCATGCAACAGTAGAGAGAATGTATACCAACATCTAGATGTATGTGTGTGCAAATATATTTATATCTAAACAGATACAACATATCTATATATGTAGATGTATAATATATATATATATATATATATATATATATATATATATATATATATATATATATATATATATATATATATATATATATGTATATATAAATTTCTAAAACTATATACATATATATTAATATATATGAACATATATACATGCAAATGCCTACATCGACACATATATGTGTCTACACCTATATGTCTACATATACACAGCAAGTTACATATGTGTACGCAGATATACATCTATGTAGGTATATACGGACATAGTTTTATATATGTAAGCAGATATATATATATATATATATATATATATATATATATATATATATATATATAAATATATATATATATCTATATCAGTATATATATGGCCATACATCTGTAGATAGCAATGGCAGATTAACAAACACACATATGTCCACATGACATGGGCACAAGATGTTAACAGTACTACATCCCACCTGTATGATGTCAGGCTGGTATTGGTAACATATCATGCAGTACAGTCTGTCTCCCATAAGAAATGTAAAATGTGGAAGACATCAACATCCCCAGGATACAGATAAACAGACACAGATATGCAGATACATATATACATATGTGCACACACACACACACACATGCGCGCACACACACACACACACACACACACATATATATATATATATATATATATATATATATATATATATATATGGATATACATGTGACTACACATACACACGCAGATATATGTACAGTAAGATACATATGTAGAAGGTGCACACAATATGAAACAGCCACTATGTGTACAGTTAACACCTGAACAACTGGACACTGTATGGGCCAACCATACAAATGACAATCATTGCCTGCAACATATAACCACAGAGAGGTCATAGGGAAAACACCACACACAGGTTTGCAGAAATGGAATACCTTTCATTGTGTACTATTACAGTTCTGTATGCCATGTCATATAGTTGTTCAGACACTGACATCCCTATAAACAGAGGAATGCAACTGTGAAGCAGTTATACTAATACAGTTGTCTGGAAAGGTTCACAACTGTTGCTGTCCAGACCAAGCCCTTCAAATTGTACAATAGTGTGGACAGACTGGGCCACAGGATACCAAACGATCAACAGTATGTAATGCAGGTGTATAATTCAGCAGCCTCTATCTACACTCTGTACAAAATCACTAGGTGGTAAAGACATCATGTGACCAAATGGGTTGTAACTGTTACATAACAAGGCATAACTGACACCATCACATGCACACTGACAAACAGAACAGTCTGTATGGCAGGAGGCAGTAGGCTTGCATTAACCCAATATATGTAAGTAATGTAAATGTAAGTGAAGTATACGGCACTTTACATCCAGATAGCTAAAGGCAGCTCACCCCTGATACCCCCACATATTTAACAGCCTAGGTCATTTATGGTGCTCCCCCCAGACTCAATAATACAGGGGCATATACCACTGTTACATACACTGGCCTCTGGAGTGCATAAGATATATGGCCCAAGCCTCACCATATGTGTGGAACATACAACAGAAGTGGACTGATGGCAGCAATGGCAATGTGATATACTCTCAGCCCACTATGGAACATCCCCTCACAGCATGTCATATGTGCAAAGCTTGATATGTAGGTGGAGGACAGAGTCAATTTATCACACTACAGCATTGCACAGTTATGGGACATGCCACGGAGATTACTCGGCTACAACTCTCCCAAAGTTGTATTTCCCATTGGATTACCTCAGCAGGCTTGTCATAGTAGGGCTATGGAGAGGGCAGTGTGTGCATGGGCCATAACCCATTCATGTACAGGTTAACACGCCACATGCGGGCACACACGGAGGTCATGTGTCACAGATACGTGTATACAGTTGCTAGATGACTACTTCATTGTACAGTCATGTTGCATAGCTGGCACATGCGCCACGTAGTCTGTAATGCTGACAGATACTGGTGGCTAGTATCTGCAGTGAGTGACACGTGCACCTCATGTGTTTGGGGCCCTTTGGCTGTGTGCTGGGTGGGACTGGCCTGGATGGCTCCTTGTCTCAGTCAACCCCTTCCACACATCTATGTATGTCTACATTTGGCTTATTATAGTGTGTCCCCCTGACATATATGTCTGTATTCTTATCCACTGTGTGTGCAAGGCATGTGTGGTGCATACTGACTAGTGTCTGCATTAACATCTGCAACTGCCAGATATGTCTGGTCCACTGGTGTTTGCAGTCATGGCCTTCATGTGTTTAAGTGTGTGAGTATGCCCAGTATGATCTTTCAGTATGTTGTTGACTGACATTGCCTTCATTTCTCTAAGTGTGTGAGCATGCCCAGTATGGCCATCTGTAGTGGATGTGTGGATCGTGTCCAGGTAGTTTGTGCTGCAGTGCTGACCTTTGTGTTGTACACCAACAGGTAGCATGCTGTGTTCTGCAGGGTATCCATCGATCAGTTGGCTTTGACTGTTACTACATTTCTGCATAGCGGGGGGGGCACACCTGACTGTTTCTACATTTATACATAGGAGTGGGGGGGCACACCTGACTGTTATTACATTACTATGTAGGATGGGAGGGCACAAGTGACACTTGTACACATTTGCTATGACTGTACTGGTATGTCATGTACTCCATTTAATTCTGCCTTGCTAACTATCATGCTGACTAGAGGCACACCAGTGTACTACAGATCATGGCTTTGGTTGGTTACACATTATTTTCTGACTTCCTACCCTTCAGAACTAACATCCCACTGCCTGCTTTGCTGTGGTCTGTCTGTGTAGGTCTGGGGGTGGGGTTAACCATAGCCATCATTCTGGGGCCATGGCATGGGCCCTGTTTGGGTACACCTGTCCTGCTGGCTGTGACGGTTGTTGGGTATGTGAACCGTCCTGACTGGCATGTGTGAGTCATATGGACACACATGTCACTCAGCACATTTCCTGCAGTGGGTTTTGTCACCCTGTGTAGTACTGGCTACTATGGTGACTCCACTATGTGTTAAACATGTCAGGGTGCAACTGTGGGTGTCTACTGTCTGTTGCTGCAACATTCAGCCACCCAATTCCCTTGCATGCTCACATCCATACCACAGCTACAGGTAACAACCAGTTCTACTCCATTTTGCAATTGGTAGGTTGATTGACTTACCTTGTGGGTGTGCCAGACTTGCAGATGATGCTGGAGGGCTGCCTATGTCGGATGCACATAGTACACTCCCTATACATGGTTGAGCACAGGTGGTGTCATGTTTGGCATTATTTTTACTGCATGTGTGAGTCAGAGTGAGGTGTCATTCCCTGGGTCCCTACTGTGTCAGTGCATGTGCTATGCATTGCCTCTTTGCCAAGGCCTACTGGGGCAGGCTCAGGTTCTTTCTCCTCCAGGTCACTCTGTGCCTGTGCAGGCCTTGGCATTGATGGGGGGATCTGTGGCCCTGCCCCATGCTTTTCCTGCTGCAGCTGTTTCCACAGGATCATATTGTGTAGCATAGCACATACCATAACAATTTGGGTACATGTAGCTGGTGAATACTGCAAGGCTCTACTGGATGTGTCCAGACACCTGAACCATGACCTGAGCATCCCAAACACATGCACTATCATATGTCTGGCCTGTGCATGTGCCTCATTATGGCATTCTTGTTCATGTGTGTGTGCATTTCTGATGGGTGTCATCAGCCATGGCTCCAGTGTGTACCCAGCATCCCACACTAGGTGAAAACAGGGGATGTCCCCATTGGCAAATATCTGGTACAGCTGCGTCAGATGCCATATGTGGGAATCATCATAGCTTTTAGGGCAGCCAGCACACACATTCATTATAATGCCCTGGGGATCACATACAACCTGGCAGTTGATGGAGAGAATGCCCCTGCAGTTGATGTAGGTCCTACCCTGCTCATTGGGTGGTGCTTTGATGCATATGGGCATGCAGTCTATAGCACTCACTATCCAAGGGTATTCTGCTATTTGGTGGAAGAGATGCATATTGCTGATCAACACCTCACGGGTGTTGAGGAAATATACATGCTCACTGGCATGTGCTGACATGGCATCCAGGAACTGGTGGAATACTCTGGATGCTGATGCCTGTGAGATCCCCATGATATCCCCAGTTGTGCTTTGGGTGGTACCTGTGGCTAGTATACCTAGGCCTACAGATACCTTGGTATCCACTGGGATGGGTTCCCCTCTGTCAGTTTGGTGTGTCAGGTATGGCCGGCACAGCTCGACAATTTTCTGTAGGAGGTCTCTGTCCACCCTATAGCTCTCCAGTATCCCCAGCTCATGTAGCCCCTGGTAGATTACCCTGGGTCTGTACACTCTTCTTCTTCTCCGTCTCCTTACTGTGGATTGTTCAGCAGCATGCACATCCTCACCACTCACAGCCTCTTGCACATGTTGTTCTATGTTGCCTGCTGCATCCCTTCTCATTTTCTAAATTTATTTGTTAAAATTTCCCCACTTGTATACACCAGTGGTGAAGAGTGTGGGAAAAATCAGTGGGGAAGGTGTTTGCTTAGTCTATAGTAGTGTTCTGGGCTGGGCTGCTGCCTGTGTAATTGGCTGATTCTGATACATTTCACCTGCCAGCTAAGCTAGTTCTCCTTGATTACCTTCCTAATGCTGTTTTCCCTTCCCATTGCCTCCCTGTTTGAGCCTGTGTGTTCTCCGTGCAAACGGAGTGCTCAAATGTGCATATTGCTGCTATTTCCTGGTTTAACTTAATTTTTCTTCCTGTAAAGCCTGGTGTAGGGTGCACACACCCACTTACACTTTGTAAAGAGTGCTAGGCAGGTTTAGACACACCCCCAGTGTGCTAAGCTAGGAGCAAACCCCAGCCACAGGGCTCCAATCGGCTTACTGTATGCCTGACACACCCACCCATGATGTCACCTACCTCCTAGTCTTGCACTCAGCTATTCATACTCTTACACTGTTGGGACCTGCCTCACTTGCTGAGGAAAACTAGGATTCACTATCCTTCTCCTCATTTGCATAGGATTGCCTGCTAATGCATAGTTACATGTGTCACACTGAGCCTCCCCCTTAGCAACCACTATTCACTGGCCATGTTGTCTTTTGCCTTCCATTGACTTGCATGGCTGAATACTGATTTTACTCCAAAAAGCTGGTCTGCAAGAAGGAGAACACCAAACGTAGAATGTAAAAAAGATACAGGTTTATTCCAAATTGTCACCTTTTGCGTTTGGTGTTCTCCTTCTTGCAGACCAGCTTTTTGGAGTTTCAGGTTTTTTTCTTGGTTTGTGGTTACCTGTAGAATACTGATTTTAGTTAGAATGCTTGTTTTAGGTTTATTTTCTTATTTTCCCACCGATCCCATTTGCGCTCCACTGCCCTATGCTTATACAGCTGAGATAAGCGAAAATAAAATAAAAGTTGCTTTTTTTTACTTTTTGTATTGTTTGCAATGCCACTGGCCTTATACTTGGCCATTGGCATGCTTCCTCAATGATACACAGCCTTTATTTGGAGCTGTCATGTCTCCATTTTGGATTTTGCAGAAATGTACTCAGTTTCTAACTGAGTACATTTCTGCAGATTACGCTAGTCCTGCACGGCCTGATTCCAGCTTCCTGGATAGCAGATACACCTCATTTGCATGTTTTTCACTTGCAAATGGGGTAATTTGCATACAGGGGCTGGGAACATGCAGGACTAGTGCAAGATCACTCATGCACGTCAAACGAGCATGTATGTGGATCGCTTGGCTGCCATATTGCCAACATTACTTCTTACACTAATCATGCATGCCATGCAGGGCTTGCTGAATCTCGAGGAAGAAGTTTTTGAAATTTTTCTAGAATTTACAAATACTGCAACACATCTTAGAAAATCTCTGAATATGTATTTTACCAGAGTCAGGTGATCAAATGTGATGTAATTTGATAACCAGAGAGGATGGAACTCACACAGCAGCTTATTTTGTTTTGTTTTCTTTGAAACCTGATATAAAAATCTATGACAGTTATCACAATCAGTTGTTAGTTGAGTTCAATCAGTTAGTTTGAAGCTCATTACCTTGCCTTGTGGAAGTAAGCATCTCAGCATCTAATCTTGCCTTGTTAAATTAATTAAGTTAGCTACGGAACAGTTATTCTTTAGACAGTCAGGAAATACATTGAGATTAGTTAAATAGTGTTTTTCTGCATCTGTTTGAATCTGTCCAACAGTGTTATTTTTATTTCACCTGTGATTGACACTCTGGTGTTTATTGTACTTAGATATTTAATATTCTCATGTTTTCTAATTTATTATTTATTATTAAATATATTTATACCTTTCATTGTGGCTAGTCTTTTAGAGAATACTTCTAACATCTTTAGAGTACTTGTGCTTACTTTAGTGACACCTGGGCCACCCCAAAAAGCCTGGTTGCTTTTGTTACACTCTATCATTTATTTTTGTATTGATTTTACTCAGTATAATTGGATACCCTTGTAAGAGCCTGAGAGTGGTTGATTGATGGTGACAAAGTTACCTTATAGTCTGGGCAGAAGGGGTACAGTTAGTAAATCTGTACTAGCCTTTCCCAGGATTGTGTGTGTGTGTGTGTGTGTGTGTGTGTGTGTGTGTGTGTGTGTGTGTGTGTGTGTGTGTGTGTGTGTGTGTGTGCGTGTGTGTGTGTGTGTGTGTGAAAATCAAATACCCACGTGTGGGTGTGTCAACTGCTTGGAACTTTGACACAGTGCTCCAGAGTGAGTCTTGTTTGGGATCTGGAGAGACAGATAGTCCAGTCCCAGTTCTGGAGTGTGTTCCCTGTGTGGTATTGGGGAAATTGTGCTTGATTCAGAGAGCTGCATCTCAAAATACTGTATAAATCGGTTCCTGTTTTTGGTGACCATCTCTCTCACCAGTGTCAGTGTTGGGGATTGAGGCTCCTTGATTACTGGCTCAGGGTAAAGAAAGGCCATCACAATTACATAGTGTCATATCAACATAAAATTTCTTAAAACTACAGAAGTGGTTTTACTCAACAAGGACTTGTTTGTATCTCTGAAATACCACATCGTGACTCTTTGTTAATTATGCAGCAACTATATATGAAGCAGTATTTCAGCTTAATTAAACTGTTTTGCATATCCTTGACCACCATTAAAATCCTTCAGGACAAAACAATCAGCTCTGTGACCGAGTCCTGAAAACATCCTGCCACACTATATAGAGATGTTCACTATAGTTAATTCCAAGCATCTCTCCATGTACTTTGAAGTATAAATAGTTATAAAAACAGCATCAAGGTGCTCATTAGGAAAGTCAAGCATAACTGCTTATAAACACAACAAAATGATGCAGATATGGTCCAAGGATTACTGCAGAGCTATTAATAATGTTTTGCCCAGGTAAGACAAATATATCTTTCTTTTCTTATTATCAGGATTGGGCAATGATGGCAAATTTGTTCATCTCCTGCTTTCTCAGCTCAGTCCCAAACAATACAAACACAGTATGCAGAAAGTTCTAGAAACAACTCAACTATACATACATTCTACAATGGGCAGCAGAGTCTTCTCATGCCAAAACACTTTAATGCTCAGCTCCCAACCAATGCTCTCCTTTCTTACTAAAAATCAGAGCTCACTTTTGCCATTCTCAGCGTTTTTTAAGAGTGGTTTACTCATGCTTCCAAACAACTTTATTCTAAATCTGCATTTCCTGCCCAAACTAAAATTAAGGAAAGTATAATATACAAACAGCTGCAGATACAAAATAACAGCTTTCATCTTCCACCACACTGCATGATATTTGAGCTGAACATAGAGTTGACATGTTTTTTTTTTCACCTTAATGGAGAACACTGGTACAGATTTCAGTCAAGGCAGGATAGTAGCTGTATTGTACATACATTGAACAAACTATCATATTTTCAAATCTCTCAAAACTCACATGTTTCAGCTGTTATGTAATGCATAGACTATAGTTTGTAATATAACATAAAGCTCTATTCATGCCCAACTTTCATTCTGATAAAGTATTACATGAATCTGTTAACGGTCACCAGCTGTTCAACATATGTGCTCCACTGCTGCAAACATGTAATCTCTTGATAATATCTTGGCACACATTTTGCTCATGGGCGGCTGTTCTCCTGTCATTTTCTTGTGATTTGAGCAAAATATTGGTCTCAGTTGAAATTTTCTCTAGTCTGAGATCCATGTTGCAGGTTAAGGATTAACAAGCCAAAGTGCATGCTATTTCATAAATAAATAAACAACTCTCCTGTCTACAAACTTAAGTTGCAGCTGCAGTGACAGAGTGGCTGACTCTTGAAACAATATCTGGCATTAGGTATCTGAATATTCACCTATGGCAAGCTAAAATGTAACTAACACAACAAAGCATTCACTAAAAATCTGAAGATAATCAGCTGCTGGGTGCAAAGCACCTTGACAAGCATTACTTTATTCTTATATCTAAAGTAAACCGTACAAATTTTGCATTACTACCTAAATATGTCTAGAAGGCAGTTCTGTACACTAAGATTTCCCACAGCCTTTTAGGAAAACTGGAAACAATATACCACAGATCATCTAAATTAATCTTAAAATGCCTAGTGGAGGGAGAAATATTTTCTGCGTGGTGTGCAATGGGCTTACCTATGCTTGCCTTTTGCTTAGTTGCAAATTTCTTTACACATTTTACTATCCTGCTCTGTGTGCATTCGACTAAATTAGAATCCCGCTGTTGGGTCTCAGAGATCAGATAATAATAATTTCCTCTGATATCCAAAATCTCACAATAAATATAACAATGGTATATTTTCCTGATGAAAATTCAGCCATTTAGAATGATTTATCTAGTAAAATTAAAATTACAGCATTTACTCATTTTCTTATACCATAGCACAACTCAAAGTGAAAACATCCCCTTGCTGTAAATAAGTGCTCCAATGGTGTCCCTTATGTTTTAATACTCTCCCATGTCTCTGCAGACCTAGTGTCTCTCCATCTGTACCACCACCTTAATCTATTACTCTGCTTCCTGTATTTTTACATGCCTGTTCACTTATTCCTGTCTCTCTTGTTACCTCTCTACCTTTTCATTTCCTTTAATTGTTTTTGTAAACTGACATACTGGCTCTAGCTGACCTTTCTATACCATCTTCCACAGCTGCTTGACTTGCCCTTCCAGCCTCTGTAGCAGTGCACCACTTCTCCTTCCATATCATACTTACCTTCTCTAGGCATGGAAGACGTCCGCTGATTGCTTTGGGTAGATAATGTCTATCATGTTTTGTAGGCCGAAAGCCCATTATTTGAACAGCTGCATGTGAACTGGTTAATAATAAGTAATGTGGGCCACTCCAGTGGCATAGAGAGATAAAGCCCTGACTATGGACTAGATGACCCAGGTTCAGGTAGCAGCCCAGGTGACTGACAGAGCAGTAGGGAGGGATAGCTGTGCCAATCCTGTGTGGGAAGGTGCTCATCAATGTTGCTTCCCAAGAGGAGGTGTGGTCCAAAGAGGGGGATCAACCTCATATGTAGTCAACAAGCATGGGAACAAAGAAAGGGAGTAAGTAGGGCATAGAAAAGAGCTCCCTGGATGAAATTACAGATGACAAAGCCCCCAGGATATCCTTAGGGTCCATGACCAGTTTCAGTAATACCAGAGTAAGTCAGGGGAGGTAAGAATATGGTGGGTAGACCCAGTGTGGATATGGGGCAACGGAAGCCAGGCAATTAGGATAAGGTCTGAAGTGATGAAAAAAAATGGGTGCTGCAGGAATGTCAGTAAGTTGGCAATGGTGTTTGGAGAGGGATGCATTTTAAGCATAGAAATTGCTGGCTAGGATATTTTAACACAGCTAAATTTTAGTTCCACTCATCATAAAAAGTATTATTGCATCTACTATGTGTCATTGAATGCATGCAAATTGGGTACTATCTACACTGCACCATGAAACAATAGTAATTGAAGGAATACTTCCCAAATATACATTAAAAAAGACTACAATTCTAACTGTCTTTCTGTGTATGGATGTGTGTGTGTGTGTGTGTGTGTGTGTGTGTGTGTGTGGGTGCATGCATCTGCATACCTGTGTACATTTACATATAACATACACACACACACACACACACACACACACACACACACACACACACACACACACACACACACACACACACACACACACACACACACACACACACACACACACACATGCACACACATATATATGTGTATGTATACATATGATTAACTAATGAAATAGCCAATGCTCACTTAAGTGAACAAAGAAAACATTTACTGAAAAAGAATGATACATAAAACCACAAAAAGAAAAAAAATCCAGGGACAAGCCTTCCTGCACTCCCCACACCATCTGCCAGTTATATATACCAACTACAAGATCACACAACAGCTATGAGAGGGCAAATCCCAAGTCCCTACTGTACTGCAGTCTCAGACATGCTGCAACAACTGTTGAAGAACATTCAGTTTTATGAACTGCAACCATACATATATTATACGGGTCTATATTAGATCACCGAACACTTAAAAAAGTGAACGGTGATTAATCGACCCTATGTAAGCTTACAATTTCGAATTGTCAGGACAGCAATTTTTTTTCCTAGGAAAAAAGATCACTGTTCCAAAAAAAAAAAAAAAAAAAAAAACTTTAAACATTACATTAGGTAGGGGGCTTCACCCCCCTACTTAAATATATCAACTCCAAGACCGCACTACAGTGCTTAAAATGGCAAAGTAACGAAGCCATCTTCAAAAGCCACTTTGATATTTTGCCGTTTCAGGCTTTTGAGTTTGACCAAGATGCATTTGAAAGAATGTGTCTTCAGTCTTCTAATAGGGAACCATATTATACATATACATATACATATACATATATTTATATTTAGCATGTGTGCTTGTGCATTCAAGTGAGTGTGTGTGCGTGTGTGTGTGCGTGTGTGTGTGCATGTGTGTGTGTGTGTGTGTGTGTGTGTGTGTGTATGCATCTGCATGCCTGTGTACATTTACATATGACATGCACACACACACACACACACACACACACACACACACACACACACACACACACACACACACACACACACACACACACACACACACACACACACACACACACACACACATGAATATATATGTCTATGTATACATATGATTAACTAATGAAATAGCCAATGCTCACTTAAGCGAACAAAGAAAACATTTACTGAAAAAGAATGATACATAAAACCACAAAAAAAAAAAATCCAGGGTGAAGCCTTCCTGCACTCCCCACACCATCTGCCAGTTATATATACCAACTGCAAGATCACACAACAGCTATGAGAGGGCAAATTCCAAGTCCCTACTATACTGCAATCTCCCACATGCTGCAACAACTGTTGTAGAGCATTCAATATTATGAACTGCAACCATACATATATTATATGGGTCTATATTAGATCACTGAATGCTTAAAAAGTGAACGTTGATTAATCGCCCCTATGTAAGCAAAAGCTTACAATTTCGAATTGTCAGAACAGCGATTTTTTTTCCTAGGGAAAAAAATCGCTGTTCCAAAAAAAAAAACAAAAAAAACTTTAAACATTACAATAAGTGGGGGGGCTTTGCCCCCCCCCCCCACACGCCCTACTTAAATATACCAACTCCAAGACCGCACTACAGTGCTGAAAATGGCAAAGCAATGAAGTGGCCAAGCAAATTCTTTCCCAGGGAAAGAATTTGCTTAAAAGCCGCTTCGATATTTTGCCGTTTCAGGCTTTTGAGCTCGACCAAGATGCATTCAAAAGAATGCGTCTTCAGTCTTCTAATAGGGAACCATATTATACATATACATATATTTATATTTAGCATGTGTGCTTGTGCATTCAAGTGTGCGTGTGTGCGTGTGTGTGCATGTGTGTGTGTGTGTGTGTGTGTGTGTGTGTGTGTGTGTGTGTGTGTGTGTGTGTGTGTGTGTGTGAGCGCCTGTGAGTGTGTGTGTAAGTGTGTCTGTTTGTGTGTTTTTATATTTTTGCTTAGGCTGCTGGGTACTATCCATACAGTCACCAGACTCAGTAGTGGTGGGCAGACTAGGCCCTTGGACAAGAATCTCCATCCAGGGAAGTACAAGCTTCAGCTCCTAAATCCTTTTCTTCCACCTCAAAGATTTAAATAAATAAAATAAATTCAAGAAAAAATAGATTTAAAAGTTATGTAAATAATACTTTTTAAATTAAAAGGCCGAAAGTTTATCATTTAAAGCTGATGTAAAGTGTTCAGTGATTCACAGAAATGAATGATTTTTGTACAAAATCAAAGTTAGAACCTCTATAAACCCCTGGCTCAGTAAAGAAACCAAACAAATCCTCAAGTCCAGAGACACTGCCTGGCTTTACTATCAAAAAAACAAAGAAACACAAAGCCTAAGTACCAAGAACCGAGCAACTGTGCAAAAAAATGCATTAGGCTGGACAAAAAAATCCTACTGCATGACATTACAAACTAAATATCAACACAACCCCCAAAATTTTGGAAAAATGTGAACCAGCTACTAAAACCCACCCAAAATGTTACCCACAAACCAACCGCCCCTGACACTAAAGTTCCCATCGAAACACAATTCAACTCCCACCTTGTGAACTCATTTCTATCCTTAGTATCACAGGACAGTTCCAACCTCACTATCCCCCCAACACAAATAACAGTAATACAAGCTTTACCCTCAAAACAGTTTCCACCACTTCAATCAAAAGCATGCTCTCCAAACTAAAAAAAAAACTCATCAACAACAGCCAACCTACTCCCCAGCTATTTCTTGAAACTCACAGCAGATGCTAATGCTAGCCCAATCTCCACTCTCATAAACAGATCAGTTGTTGAAAACTATGTGCCCAAACTCTGGAAAATATCCTATGTGACACCCATACATAAAGGTGAGACATCCACTGAACTTAATAACTACAGACCCATTGCTATACTCTCCCCCCTGGCCAGAATCCTAGAAAAATACATCCATACCCAGGTGCTAAAATATCTCCTAGACAGCAACATCCTGTCACCTACTCAACATGGTTTCAGACCTGTCCATAGTACCACTACAGCCCTCCTCTGCTTCACAGACTCAGTAAACCATCTCAAAAATGAAGGCCTGCAGGTGTCAACTCTTTTTTTGGATATGTCCAAAGCATTTGACACAGTCTCACACCAAATTAACAAATGTTAAATAAAAAATAAAAATAAATAAATTTCTACTAAAAAGCATGTGTTTCATGTTGCGTTTATAACTGCATGATACTGAGGAAAAATCTAGAATGAGAAGGGAACTGAAAGAATCAGTGCATCACAAATTGCTTTCAAAATATGCTTCTGTCCCCAGAGCTACATCACAGCCCACAAACAGCCAGTGGAATGGAACTCCTTAAATCCTGAACAGAATTCAGGAAAATATAAAAAAACCTTACAAAGGCTCTAGTAATGCCTTCAGCATAACATGGCAGCAACAGAAAGGGTCAATAAGGCACATATGTAAGACAAATGTCCACTGAATTTATCCAAGGTGTGCAAAGAAATGATCTGAAGGCAGTAGTGAAGACAACTGAGGCCTGTTGTAATCCAAAGAAAACTGAAAGTGTAAATTTTCAATGACATCCACACTGATGTTTGCAGCAAGGCAAGACAAATCTGAATTTATTATGTCTTTGCGACATACGTGAAATTGCCCTCCTTCCCAAGATGTGGTGATTTAGAGTCAGAATTCATAAGCAATAAACACAGATGATCTACCAGTGAATAGGGGTGTGAGTGGCAAAAGCTCCTCTCTCAAAACATATTTTAAAAGTAAAGAAGATAAGGAAAGGATCCCTATATGAGTTTGTAACTATTGATGCAAAGACAACTTAAAATGAATTTTCTTGGGATGTGTACATTTTATACCCATGAACAAAGCATAAAATGTACAAACACACTGAAAATAGGAAGTGGGAGAGAAGCAGTATTTCAACAGAAGTATAAGGGAGCTAACAGAAGTCTAACAAAAACAGGTGATAGCCAGCATTTCAATGACTGCCAAGAAAAATACAAAAAGCCCATATTAAATACATGGTTATAGCCAAAGAGGATTACACATACTGAAACAGTTACAGATTTATTTGTAAATAACTCAGTGTCAGAACAGCAAAAGTTTTTTTTCCCAAACTGCTAATCTAGATGATGGGCCAAAATCAGGAAGTACAGAAAATTCTGGCATGTGTGACTTTGGAGAAAAAATATGAACTTTGTAGAATTTCCTCTTTTGATGACTCTAGTAAAGTGATGTTTGACAGAAATTACTCACAGGTCTATGTAGTTCAAACAACCAGGATCATAAGAAGCCTTTAATATTACTGGGACATTGTATATAAAAGATAAGTTATTTCAAATGTTTAGAAATATAGCTGCACAGAGAGGTCTGTGCCTTACACATACACATTTATAAGCTAGCAAACTCAACAAAGCCATGAAGTGATATTAGGATGTCACTTAGGCAGCACAGTGGTACAGCAGATAGGGTTGTTGCCTCACAACAAGAAGTTCTCCAGGTCAGTTGTTGGCTGGGGTGCCTTCTGTGTGGATTATGCATGACCTCCCTGTGTTCCCATGGGTTTCCTTCCACATTCCAAAGACATGCAGTGTGTGGACTGGACACTCTAAATTAGCCATAGGTGTGAGTGTGCGAGTGTGGAAGAACAACTGCGGCAGGGCTAGCCACCAACCTTTGCTCAAGCTGATTATTGCTGTTGAAGTGACACACCAACACCATGTGTAAAAACAGGAAAAGAAGTTGTGAATGAATGGATGTGCAGAAGCTGCATAGGGAGTATCATTAGTATATGAAACTAGGCAAGAAAGCCCTTAGACTGCTGTGGATAATCCAAGCTGCTGAGAAAATAGATGACATAGAGTCATACTATGGTTTTAACTCCCCAAGTATAGGTGCAACACAAAAAAACACAATGAAACTGTCTTATATTCAGGCTTGAATTGCATTCAAAATACATATTCTGCTGTATTACAACAAGTATAGTGTATCAATACATGCTTATCTTCCTGGGGTCCCACCAACCTTTAATTAACAACCAGGATCCCTCCTCCTTGCATCATTTCTTCTTTTTGAACTTTGCTCTTCCCATCTGTTATTTGCTTATTCAGGGAGTTTCCTTCTTTCCTGATAATACCTTGTCATATTGCCTTTGAATTTATCCTGTCATGAGTAGTCCTGTTCATGAAAATGAGGTGCCAGCTATAGCATGATAGCAAACAAACTACATGAGAAAGAGTGGTCTGCAATATGTAAAACAGAACAAAATAGAGCAACCACAAGCATACCTGGACAGGCAATGGCCAGATCATGTTTCTTGAAACAAATTTCAGTTATGTTTTTTTGCAGCACCATGTGAAATGTTGTCAGCCATCTTCCCATTGACTTCAACAGACACACACACACACACACACACACACACACACACACACACACACACACACACACACACACACACACACAAAATCTCATTTTAAAGTTTACTGATGACTAAGTATAGATATCCAGTGATAATCCAGCTTCCTGTAACGTCCAGTGTAGCACTGAGTGATAAGTATTTTGCAGTCACATTTGAATATCTTTTCCTGTGTATTAAAAGTGCCTTATTTCCCAAAATGATAGTTCTGTTAATAGAGCAGTTTTCAGTAGCATCATACATTTCATTTTATTTCAGTACTATGTTGTTGGATTTCTTTTTTTCAGGTAACACCCAGCACTAACAATGTTTAATGTGTGCTGCAGTAAATGGTAGACTATGTTTACCAACACAAAATTAAAGGGTATCTATCACTCTCTCTCTTAAACATAAATTATTTATGTGACATAGGTTATTATTTTGCTCTAGTTCAACATGAGTTCTGGCATATAAAGGCATGTGCATTTGTTTCATGTATGTATACTTCTGGATTGGCAAAGAGATATAGACTTTAGTGTTACTGGGAACTATTTTATATGGAAAAGGTAACAGATATTTTGTATGCAAAACATATAAATATTCATTTATAAAAAATAATTATGATTTCAAAATGTTGGCTAGACATGTGCAGAAATATGACCTTGGCAACATGGAAAATGAGATTTAATTTCTTGATGGAACTGTTTCTATTTCCCATATCCTATGTGGCTCTGAACAAATCATTTATCCAGTATAATGATCTCAAGTCACTGCTGAAAAGATGGGCTTGTGTTTAGTAGGTTTACCTGATTAGCACATGAGATACGCGGTGGTGTAGCGGTAGCATTGTTGCCTCATGGCAAGAGGTTCTCCCCTTCGATTCTTGGCTGGAGTGCGGGGAGTGCCTTCTGTGTGGAGTCTGCATGTCCTCCCTGCGGTTGACTGGCGTTCCAAAAGACATGCTTGAATGGGCGTGCCTTTGTTGAAGGTTGGGCATCGAGCTGGCAACTCGGCACCATAAAAATCTACTGCTAATCATTAGCGGACCGGAGTTCTGCTGTGGTGACCCCTAACTGGGAAAAGCGAAAGACAAACAACAACAACAACCTGATTAGCACATGAGTTAAAAGCAGACATTGCTGGCATCTTGCCTGTAGTACTATTGACCTGGGCAGTTTCTGGGCAACACAGTGACTTGAATTTGTAATGCCTCATATTTAAGTGGCACTGTACATCTATATTTGAAGTACCATTTATGGATGATTGTTTAAATGACAATTGTCTGAATGGAAGAAGTTAATGCCTTTCAGGTTTATACTGATTCCCTGCATTAAAGGATGGTTTTATATATGAATAATGTGCTGTTCATTTGCAGTGAATGTTTTACTTCAACAATAGTGTTACATGTTGATATGCATATGGCTACATACATGCTGTATGTCAGGGGTGACCAGCAAGGAATGTCTATGCTGCTGGGAATTAGTGGATGATGTTTTCAGGTAGCAATGTTCTGCTGTTGTTGCTCTGAGCTCTGTATGAATTTCTGTAATAACTGTTTATAGTATGTGGATTAACTTCATCAGTCTGTGTTAGCAGGACTGTCACCTTGCACAGAGTTTTTTTAAAGAAAGCTCTCAAAAAATTACAGATAGATATATTATTACGAGCACCTTTGATGGTAAATGTTTTATGGCGACACATATTTTAAAGTCAGAAATGTCCTGCCTTTGCTCATTAATCCATTAAATCAAAGTGCTCTGCTTTTAAAAGTTTAGTTAATTTCCTTAGCATTCTGCAACCTATCAAGTTTTTGAGTAAACACCTGTATACTAATACAGTTTGCAGTTCCATATTGAGTGAAACAGATACTGCAATTTTTAACAGTGCAATGGCTATTGTGAACTCTAGTCATTGTTGTATGTGGAATGTTACAGTCCCACAATACGTTCAGTAAAAACCAAAAGTGCAACCCAATTATACTTTATAACAATGTCCAAACATACTACCCAGAAATACTAAAATAATTTGTAGACCACTTTTAGAGATACAACCCTGCAATAGTAAGCATTGCCAAAAGGATGCACATTAGTATGTGTCAGGCAGCAAAAGTTTAATGAAACATTGTTTGTAAAAAGCAAGGCCATGATACAAATACTATACATTTAAAGCATATGTACTGAGCTGCTATAATGAGGCAGAGTGCATTTCTTTCTGAAAGTGATATTAAATGTTAGCTTGAAATGTTGCACAAAAATTCAAGATATGGTTATACTCCTAACTCTACACATATGACAATCCAAATACATTTTATGACAAAGTATTTTAATATCTTTCCTTAAAACATGCACTATAAAATTTCAGTTTTAGAGCTACAGCTTTTATAACAAGAGGAAAAAACATCTAAGGCCATTTGACACTGAAAAGTGCAAAATTACAAAATGTTCACTTTAAAGATATTCATTTGTTTGTAAAGTAGAGCAAATCTGAATACAGTCAAAAACATTTCATTATAATGCCAGATCTAAAACTATTATCTCTGAAAGCAGTGTTCAAGCATTTGAATTATCACACTGAAAAAATGTCAACCTTTCCCCTTTGACCCCTTCTAGCTATTCCTGTTTTGCAGTTAATGACACTTTACAAAATCACATGTGGAAGGGAGTGAATTGTGGCCAAGCATGATGGCATAAAGGAAAAAAAAAACTGCTTAGTTTATCATTCAACAAGGGTTGCACTTAAAGTGATGTTTCATAGCTGAAAAAAATGCTTTTGTGTCAGTCCATCTGTAGGGTCACTAAATAATTAGATATGAACACTATAAAAATGCCTTAGCACACAATACAACAAACATAACATTACACAGCTTTGTCTAATTTGTCAATCCTAACTGGACCAAGAATAATTTTTAATAGTAACAAGATGCAAGCCACACAAATCTTACCCCTAATAAAATATCAACAAACTCCCTTATTTTATTTATTTATTTTTATTTTGCATTTGTTGACCGGGCTAGTCTAACTGGAATAAAATCCATTTTCAGTAGAGGCCCGGGGAGAAAAGCTCCAACACAGATAATTTTATACAGTAAAAAATAATCACAAGTTCAAAGAAGTATAACAGTAGTAAAATAGCTCTAAGCAGTTACAGCCATACACAGACACAATATATGACTGTAATAATTGTCTCAAATTCAAAGAATTATAACGGTAGTTAAAAAGGGTCTAAACAGATTACAGACATACAGATTAGGTACAGTTGTCATTACTAGCATACCTAGCTCATGCTGAGGTGATATGCAATGCAATACATATAAAAACAAATTAGTAGTTTTCAATTGGAAGCAGGATAAAAAAGTATATACAGTTGATAAATTATACAAATGTATCATATGATACAGAGAAATAAAGATATATAGGAAGCAGCAAGAGGATGTAAGTAGGTGGAATATACTCTTGTTAGGAGCAGAGAAGACAGTTAGTCAGGGTTAGTACAAGGGCAAAGCCAGTGAGTACTGAGAAATTGTTTTATTTTTAGTTTAAAGAGTCTTATGGAGGTCAGAGATAGGAGTTCAGAGGGAAGCCTGTTCCAGTGTTTGCCTACAGAGTTAGAAAACAGAGAATCTCCAGCTGAGTTGTTGGATTTGTTGATAGTAATAAGTGGCTTATTAGAGGAGCGTAGGTTCTTAATATTATTGTAGGGGGTAATGAGGGTAGTCAGTATAGGTGTATAGGTGGGGTAGTACAAGCTTTTATGGATAATAGTGAGTTGTTGAGATAGTATCTGGTTATGAAACTCTAGCCATCCTAGTTGTTTTAGGTTGTTGCAATGATGTGTTCTAAAAGGAGATCCTGTGGCAAATCTAGCAATGGAGTGATAGGCAGTAGCAAGTTTGTTTAGGTTGTTTTTTGAGAGATTGGTGTATATGGGTGAGGCATAGAGTAAGGTAGTGATTAAATGAGTTCTAGCTATTGCGATTTTGGTTGAAGGAGTAAGGAAGGGTTTGATTCTCTAAAGGGATCCCAGTTTATTATTTACTGTTTTTATAGTGATGTTAGTATGAGTGTCAAAGTTTAGATTATTATCTATGGTTATTCCAAGAAGTTTGGTGGTTGTGTCAGGAGATATGAGAGTCCCATTGTTGGATGTAAGAGTAAAGTGAAGAGGGGCAGACCTACGAGTAGGAGTAAAAAGTAGGAGTTTAGTTTTTTTAGGGTTAAGTAGAAGGCAACGGTTTAAAAACCATTGTTCCACTGTATTAAATGCATTTTGTGTAAGGGATTGTAGCTCGGTAGGAGTATTAGCTGAGCAAATAATGGTGGAGTCATCTGCATATTGAATGCAGGTAGCATGTGGGATTGCTAGGTGGAGGTCATTAATAAAAATGGAAAATAACAATGGAGCCCTGGGGGACACCAAGGGAAATAGGGAGGTGAGAAGATAGGTTGCTTTCCCATAGTACTGCTTGTTGTCTATTCTCTAAGTAGGATTTGAACCATTGTAATGCTAGAGTATCAAGAGAAAGAGATTTAAGTATTTCAATAAGGAGCTGGTGATTAACCATATCAAAAGCCTTAGATAAATCAATGAAGACAGAAGAGGAAAGGGTATTGTTATTATGGTTAGAATTTATACAGTCTGTGAAGGAGAGAAGGGCTGTGGTGGTGCTGTGGTTAGGTCTAAATCCATGTTGACAGTTGGCAAGTAAGTTATTATCAGTTAGATGGGTGAGTAGTTGCTTATGGACACATTTTTCCATTATTTTTGCCAGTGGAGAGAGTAAGGCTATTGGTCTATAGTTTGAGATGTCAATGGAGTTACCACCTTTATGAAGGGGGGTGATGTGTGAGATTTTCCAGATAGATGGGATATTTCCTTCGGTTATAGTTCTGTTTTTGAGTATGGAAGTGGGGAGGGCTATGGCTTTGGCATCTTTTTGCAGGTATTCAACAGGTAGATGGTCAGCAGATGGGGTAGTGGGTTTCAGTTTTTCTAGAAGAGAGCAAATGAAGGATGTAGGAACAGGTTTTAGCTGAAATAATGGAATAGGGTAAGTTGGAGAGGTGGTTAGATTAGGGGAAGTTGGAGATAATTGCTTAGCTAGTGTTTGAATGGTATCTGTAAAGAAAGAATTAAAGACATTGGCAGTTTGTGTTAGATTATCTTGGTTAGAGCCTTGTGGGATAGGTGTAATAGTTTGGCCTGGGTGTAGGAGTTTGTTGATGCTGGACCAAATTTTTTGTGGATTTTTTGGTTAGTTTGTTGTAGTTGGATATAAATGTTTTTTTTTTTATCTAGCAGGATAGCTTTTTTAGTAGTATTTCTAAGTTGTATAAAGGTTTGGTGGTCTGTTGAATTCCTGGTAGTGTGCCATTTTGACCAAGATTTGTTTCTGAGGAGAATTTTCTGTCTAGTTGCTTTGGTGAGCCATGGGGCAGGTTTAGTGTTACTTCTAATAGAGCATACAGGGGCATGTTGGTCAAGGATGGATAAGAATGTGGAATTAAAGTAGTCAACTGCTTTATCTAGAGGGAGTGTTTTTAGTGGTGACCAATCACAGTGTTTGAGTTCTAGCTGGAAAAGTTCAGGGTTGAAGAATTTTTTAGTCTGGATTGTACGATATGTAGTAGGGTTAGGTATGTTAATTTTGTGTCTGATGATATAAGTGAGTAAGTGATCACTTAGATCATCAGGGAGGGTTCCTGCCTTGTATGTGAGATGTGGAGAGTTTGTAAGAATCCAATCTAATATACTTTCTTTGTTGTTGGTTTTATTAATTCTTGTAGGGGAGGTAATGACTTGAGAAAAGCCATAAAGATTAATGTGGGTGATGGGATGAGGGGTACTGCAGGACTTCCATTCGATGTTAAAGTCCCCAAGTATTAAAGTTTCTTGTGGAAGATTGATAGATACCCAGTTAAGAATGCTTTAAAGGGTATTAATGTTATTACCAGGGGGAAGGTAAATACAAGCGATGTTAATGGATTTGAATTTGTTGATTTGAAGTTTAGTGACAAGGATTTCTGAGTTATTAAATATAGGTAGATTTATGTTAGATGTGGTGACTTGTAGATTATTTTTATAGAGGACTGCTACACCCTCTCCCTTTTTGTTAATACGGTCCATTCTTAGGATACTGTAGGCAGGTGGGGTAAGTTCATTGTCATTAATGGATGATTTTAGCCATGTTTCTGATAGACATAGGAAATCAAATTGGTAGAATTCTAGTAGGGCATGAAGATGGGCAGTCTTATTTTTAATGCTTCGAATGTTAAGATGTGCTATTGAAAGAGAGTTTGGAGGCTTATTAGGTGTATGTGCAAGAGTAATGTTAGAGGAGATTTGTACAGTGTCAGGAATATTGTTTGGGCCAGGATTAGGATGAATGTCTCCATCTAGCAGGGCTAAGTGGAGTATTTTATATGTGGGGTTGTTAACTTTAAGGAAATAAAAACAAAGTGTTTTTCCTTGCATGGAGAGTACTATATTTTATATGGGTTAGTCTGCGATATTTGGCTTGCAGGTAGCAGGGACAAATTGTGGTGTTAAAGCTGTAAAGAGAGATAGGTAGTAGTGGTGTGGAAGTGAGCCTGGAGGGCAGTAGAAGGTTTGGGTGGAGTGGTTGTTCATAAGAGGTTAATGTGTAGATAGTTATTAGAGGAGGTAGGAGTGAAACAAAGGCTATGAATTTTAGTTGAGTTAGGTAGGAAACATTGGCCATGATGTAGGTATAAGATGTGAAGATAGATAGGGGTATGTAGTAATAGCAGCTGGATAGTTGAAACTGTAAGGGTGGGGTGGATATGTGATATAGCTAGGAGAGGTAAGTGAATAAGTTTGGTGGGGAGTGGTAATAAGGAGAACTATTTGATTGGTATAGGTAAAATAGGGGTGTGGTTTAGTGAAAATATATTGAGGACCCCTGGGGGTGGGTGGGAATTGGGGGTAGGGAGGGGAGCGGAGTGAGCCTGCAGGGCGAACAGAGCGGGTTGAGACAGTTGAGTGAGACAGTCAAGGTGAACAATCAGTGGAATTCTGATTGTGGAGGAGTGGCTGCAGGGGTAAGTAGGTTTGTGATCTGTGTAGAAGAGTAGGAAGTAGTATAAGTGATTTGTAAAGGCAGAAAGTGGGAAAGTATAGCAGAACAGGTAATAGGTAGGGTCAGTTGTAAGAATGCCAAAAAGGAGATTAAAAAGAAGACAGCCTTATGAGGATGAGGGGCTACAAGAGAGGAGCAGATAGGAGGGTGCCACCTAGTGGGCAGTCAAGTTTATAACCACAGAGGTGAGGAAAAAAATCAGGCAAGGCTAGACTAGGGCTAGAAAGACAATATATGTGACTGGGTTAATAAAACTAGGAGTATGAGAGGGATTATACGTAGTCTACTGGATTTAGGGGGCAGGTATGGCTACTGGGTGTTCAGGCTATGAGGCCTACAATAAATAACAACAAGGATTAAAGCAGTGAAATTAATTAGCTATAAAGCCAAACTTACAAATTGCACATACTCTCTTATCACTTTTCGTGTGAGAACAGCAGTTTACACTTATGAAGTGATGTAACAGTTGAATGATTGGGGTGGGTCCTTGGGTCCCTGGTGGATAATAATCTCCTAGTGGGGGGTAGGCATGCTGAAGAGGTGAAAGCAGATATGTATCAAAACAGGAACAAGAGAGAAGGGGAGAAAGACAAGAGAGAGACAAAAATGTATTAGATGGCACACTACAAAATAGTTAGGCAAAATACTTAGCTAATCACTTAGAAGCAATCAAATTCATATCTCTAGAGTTAGGAAAGACAAGAAAATGGTTTACTACAAACAGTTTACATCTAACAATTATACAATAGCCTTGGTATAAGTGAAAACACTGTTACAGGCAAGACGTTTGTGGTATTACTTTGTGAGAAGAACACAAGAATCAGATAGTTAAATACAACAAACCAAAGCAAACAGTTGCAAAGTACGATATACCCTGCTAACTTTGTAGCTGATTAAAGTAAGGTAAATTATAATCTAAGCCTTTTGTCGTACTTATTAACTGGTCTGGATGAAAGGGATGCACCTAGTATTCAATTTGGATTAAGATAGGTACATAAGCTATGCCGGTGTTTATGCAGGGTTTGGCATCCTTCTGGGTAACCACAAAGTAACAAAAAACATTAAATTATTCGTAAATCCAGTCAAAAGGATGAAATGCCACTATCTTTGAGTGGCGTTGGGCAAAATAATTACAGATTAGAAGAGTTTAATATCTGGAGAGAAAAAATATTCCCGCCATGCACCACGTGTTAATGGTACTGCATAAAAAGCAATTTATTTGTAAATATGGAAATAAGGATAAAATGCCACTATCTTTGAGTGGCTTTGGCCAAGATAACTGCAGATGTGATAAGGTAGTATCGGGAGAGAAAAAACTCCCGCCACACACTGCGTGTTTACAGGACTGGATAGCACTTTATGTTAACAATGTTATGAGTCAGTCTATTTTTGTGAAGGAGGTGAAAAATTCTAAATATAATCTAGAAAAAACAAACTACACTTAAAATACTTAACTAAAAAATATTTTCATTGCATCGCAAGTTCTTAGTAAATTGCTTAGATGATTAACAGTCAACACTAATAACTATGAAACTAGACAATAGTAAGTTCAGAATTATGTAATTAAAAAAGCTAGCTATAATGGACTCCATCTTAATGCTGAAACGGGTATGTTTTTGGTTGGTTTTGGCATGTTAACTGTGATGAAGGCTTTAATGCAGAAACCAGTCTGTTTTTGGTTGGTTTAATTCAATTTGAATTCATTTGGGCTCTTTGACCTAGTGTGTTGGCTGTTTTTTGATTTGTACTGTTTATATTTTCAAGCTGTGCACCATTCCGTACTGGCGTGACATTGTTTGATACATACCTTTTTCCATACTACCTAGTAAGTGCTCCAGCACTTCAGCCCTGACACCAATTACAGTAATAGCACTTAGAAATGAGTGCTATAACTGCTGATTCTGCCCCTTAACACCATGCACCTGGGGCAATTGCCCTCTTTGCCCCAACCATCCTCTCTCCAAGTGTTTCTGTAGTTATATCCTGCTGCTGCCGCTAGGTGTCAGCCTGTTCATATTTGCATTAATATTTCCAAATGTACACAACATTTATTTATTTATTATTTATTGCATTTGTTTACCGGGAAGGTCCACTGGGCTTAGGTGATCCCATTTTCAATGGAGGCCTGGGGAGAAAAGCTCCACATGACACTAAACATGTTGAAGATTACAATAAAAGATAGAAAGCTAGTTACATATAAGCTATTGAAAACTTTTATCTTAAAGTTTACATGTTGACCATCTTAACTGGACTGACATTTGACCTCTGTCTAGTGCTGCTAAACAGACACTAATTGTTGTTCACATGCTATTTACTTTGTATGTCACAGTTGCCATATTTTTCAAAATTGTTAACAACCATGTGATACAGACATAACTATATAGCCTTATATGAAAGCCTGCAGATGGACAAAAAGAATGACACTGGCAGCATATAAGTAACAAGTGGTTACAGAGTATTATAAGCTGTTTTACAAAATATTACAAAATTAATATTTACTGTGTTTATTATTGGCCAGCTTCCAACAGACTTGTTCTCAGTCTATGTGGCTTATCGCTGTGTAAGGAGCATCTGTAAAGCAGGCTTACACTGGAGTACATCACTTACACTCAGAGAAGGTCTTTGAACACCAGGAGTTATGACTTATAAAATCCAGTTCAAGACCTAGACTCTACCACTGTTAATATTTTTTATGCTGAATGCTGAGCAGTTTTTCATTTCCATTTCTTTAGTAACCCTTATAGCTCTAGTGATATAAACATTTGTTTGAAATGTAAGGACATGACTTGAATTTGTCAAAAAGGCCAGGATACAATCATTGGAAGCTAGATTACAAACATCCAGGACTCCACTGGAGTGAATGAGTTAAACTGTGCAGTCATTCTATATGACTTTATTCAATCGGCGCTTTAGTGACCTTTCAGTGTAATGGTCACCCACTTATTCAGGATTTGGCTTGAGAACATAGATAACCTTAAATTGCCTCTGATGTTGCAAAGGAACCACAAAGAGAACTGGCAGGCAATACAGGATCAGTCTAGTGGTTTTAAAGTTTAATACTTTGGAACCCTTAGGGTTAAATAAGGAATGTTACTGGAAATATGTAATTTAATTTAACTTAATTGATTAATTGCAGTGGGTGTGTTTTGCAAAGCTTAGGTCTATATCATCTTGATGCTTTTTATGTTATTTTACTCTGTGAAGGCTGTATAGCTGAGGCATTAAGTAATAAAAGGTTGGACTGTTCGTTGTCTTGGTGGTATTGTTTTCAGTCTAGTGGTTCCCCTTTTCCTCCACTGGGGAAAAAACTATCTGCCCTATTGAGGCAAGAACCATTTGCCCCATTTGTTCCCCGAAATGACAGACGGGTCTTAGGAGAGTGGACCAGTCTTCAGATCTTGTGGATTGTCATATCTCCACCCTTGTAGCAGTATTGAGAGCTCTGAAATGGCTGACTTGGGAGGTGCATGCATACCTCCATGCTTGAGCAACATCCCTTCCAAGCTGCACACTTTGTAGTGTGGGACTTACTAGATTTTTAATGCTGTGCAATTTGCCAATGCAGCAAGCCAAAACTGCCTCCCTCCCCCAAGTGGGTGAGCCAGGGTTGACCATTCATGCTTATCCTTCCCCTTCCAGCCTGTCCAGCACACATCCCACTAGTCAGACAAGGGTTGTAGCAGTCTACACCCTGAACTATTTTTTTATGTCAAACAAAATTTATTTTATCACATCATACTTAAAAAAACATATATTGTGCAATCCTCATGAATAGTACAATCACTCTGTACATTGTTAGCTGCATTTTAATTTCTAAATACTAAACACATATCAGTTATTATATTTACATTTAATCAAGCTTAAAGCCCAAGTTTCACAATGTTAATTGTAAAATCTTTCATGTACTTTTTAAGAAAAATGTCTTGTGATATATTAATAGCATCTATATAACCTCGGCCTCAAACAGCTATAAATATATTTGCAAAATATGATGACACTTTCCATGTTGATACAAACTCCACCGTTGTTGAATTTTTAGGTTTGCGGAGTAGTATTACTTCTTTGACTAGACTTGTGTAAAATCAAGGTAATCTCAGCCTCCAAACTTTTCACTTTCCTTACTACCATTTCCCATTTCACCCATTTACTTATCAATGTCTTTCCCTGCAACCCTTTACTAGTTCTAAAGCCATCTCTCTGGTGTCTTCCATTATTCTCTTAGCTTTGGCCATCTGGGGTTTATCTTTTTTTTTTTCCAAAGCCCTATTAATAATTTATTTGCTAATATTAACAACAGAGTTGCTAATCACATTTTGGGTATGAGCCTCTAACCCAGTTCAATAGTATTATACTCTAATCCAGCTTGACCTGATCATCTAAAATTGCACTGACCATTTTTTGCAAGGCCTGCCAGACTTCCTTAAGCTCCATGCACTTCTAAAAATATGTTCTGAAGTCCTATCCTCTCCATTTTGCTTCTCCAACAAATAGCCAGTCCCGCTGGAAACATATGATATAACTTGTATGATGTGTAAAATTATCTGCATAGACACTTCCATGTGAATGTATAAAATTTCCTAGTTTTGGTCACATACCTAGAGATGAGACAAAGCTATTTCAAGTCTAGATATGTAATTTGTATTTGTGACCTTTCCCCCCAGTCTGATCTAAGTTTATCTTCCTTCTCTGCACTGATCTCCCAACAGGCTTGATATGCACAACTGATAAGCATCTTCCCAAGGGGTGGGTGCAATTTCACCTCAAGTAGGTATTCCATCAACTTTGGCCTATTAGGCTGTTTTTCTGTCCTTGTGGTATTGTTTGTTATTTCCTCATTAATACCATTAATTTAAGAAGAACACCATTTAAGTTGAACACTAGTTTGGCTTCTGCCCACCTGATCTACTTTTCTTTAATTTTTACCATCTGCTTCCACTCTGAGATGTAAACTTAATTCTGCAGCAAGTAGGCAATGCAAGTTAGCTGCCTAATGGTACTCCTCCAAATTTGTCAGTCAAAGACCTCCCAGATCTACTCGCAATATCAATTCATCTCACAACACTGTCACTCTCTTCCCATCCTAAATAACTCCTTTAATTATTTTTTTGACTCCCACATTTCCTTTGTTGTTGTGTCTTTCGGCTTATCCCGGTTAGGGGTTGCCACAGCGGAACTGCGGTCCGCTAATGTTTGGTAGTGGATTTTTACGTGCTGAGTTACCAGCCCTGACACAAACCTTCAATGAAGGCACACCCATTCACGCATGCCTCCACACAGAAGACGCTCTAGCTGAGAATCAAATGCGACAACGTCTTGCTGTGAGGCGACAATGCTACCGCAGCACCACAACATATAACAAAAAGACTGGATTGCATATAAAATCAGTGGCACTATGCCTCTATCTTTCTGTCAAGATCCATTGCTAACATTTCTACTGTCTTAATTGTTGAAATATCATTGTCACTGTTGCTTTCCAGGATTTCTTCACAGCTCTCATAGCATCCCCTATAATCCAGACCTCTAGATACCTCATGTCTATATGTTCCCATAGAAATGTGAACTCCTACACCAACCCATGTGTAAGAATGTAACTGTTTGTGAGTGCTTTGTTTTTTGTCTCATCAACGTTATTTCTTGCCACCAACTCAGACCCTTGCAATACCTAAATCTTGTTCTGACTGAGTAATAAATACAATTATGTCATCAGCACAGGGTACCATTTTTTTTCCACTAAACGGGCCCATTTGTAATCTGCTATAGCTGCTTGTCTAATTCTCTGTCAGAAAATCTCCCATTAGTTTTCACCTGTGATTCTGCTACCCAGTAGATACAAGTTATCAGATCTATTTATCCCTCAGGGAAAAAAAAAAAAAAAATCCTGAGTGCATCCTTCATAAATTCCCAACTGAGCCTGTCATATACCCTCTCTGTGTCTAATCCTATCAACATTAGAGACTACCCACTTAACTCTGCATACCTCTGAATCATTGGAGTTTTTGTCAAATGTGTATGTCTCCCCTCTATAAAAGCACACTGATCTAAGGTTAAGAGACAAGGATGCATCATGCTAAGCATTTTACTTACACTGGGTCACTGGGATCCTCCCTTTCTTGGGAAAGATTCATCAACACTTTATTCCAAGGTAACAGTTTGGCTATTCTTACCAAATTATCATTAAATAACTGCCACAACATTCTTATATCCTGGCCCTGCATTTTCCATATTTCCTCTTGGATTCTATCTGGCCTTGGTGATTTCCTCATTTTTGACACACCACGCCCTCTTTTATTTTGCTTGCTGTGATCTTGACTAATAGTATCTCTTTTCCCACTAACCCAACTTAGAGTAGCTTAACACTATTTAGATATCTACTTCTTTTCCCTCCCTATTTCCTGCCACATCATCATCATCTTGTTTATACACGTCTCATAGTATTCACACTAGAGTTTTACTATTTGATTTGGGCCCATGGCTTTCCTCCCTAAGACTGGCTCTTTCAACTTGCCCATCATCCTCTCCACTTTCTGCTATCTACATGTTTGGGCCAGGAGATTAGTCAACTTAGGGTTAATGTCAGAGAGCTGTCTTACCTGTTTCACCCAATATTCACTGACATTGTCCAACTAATCTCTCACATCATGTTGTCTGTAACTGTTCTTTAAGCTCATTGCCCACTTGTAAATTTACCTGTATCTCTTTAGTCGTGTTAATAACCTGTAAATATTTTACCCTATTTCACGTGCCTCCCTTGAAAGTACTGACACTCTTGTTCCATAGTTCCTTCTTAATAACAATGCCTTATCTGACCAACAAACTATCCTCCTTAATGTTTACCTGAGAAACCCTCTCTGTTATGATAGTCCACACTTCCTTTAGAAAAAAAAATAATCTTTTTTGTGCAAATATGTTGAAAAACCCAGTGCTTTTTCAAGTACTCTATATTAGCTTTTTTATAACTGACCTGTTTTGGGCAAGATCTAATATCATTATAGGATATGTAATGACATTTGAATCTGGGTTACTATGTTTTCTTGTGACACAGCACATATCTAATCTAGCCCATGTGTTATGCCTGCGAGAATAGTATGTATATTGGTGTCCACTTTTGTGCAATATCCCAACATCCAAAACAACAAACATGAACATATACATTTCCAAGAATCTTCACTCTTATATATAATTTTCTGTGTACCCTGACATGTCTGCTAATGCCCTGTCACATTCCAGTCTCCTGTTACAATCAGCAATCCTTCTTCCCCCTGTACAATCTCCCCTAAAATTTGACTTATTTCTGCTTTTGTCATTCTTCAAAATGAGGGAATATACTGACGCCTGTGTAATTTTTGATCCTTGCCAGACCACCATTAATAAAACATGCCTCCAAAATCTATCAGTGTTTTCTTTCCAAATTTTCAAATTAATTCCTTTGCTCAGTAATATTAAAACCCACTTCTTCTTTCTCTATTACAGGATAATAACCTACTTGTTTGCTCTTTTTACTTATTCATGTTCTAAACTACATAAATGTTTTTCCTGCAAATAGGTTTTAAGTATATTACTTTTTTCATAAATGCTAGTATTTCCTTTTTCTTTTTTTCTTCTGTCAGTCCATTAATATTCCACAATAATATGTTTAATGTCATGTAGTACTATTTTATGGGTCTATATCACATAGTCAAAGTTACGTAACTTTGAACACCTAATGGTCGAACCATTATGTTCAAACTTCGACTACCTAAACAAAAAAAAACACAATGGACAACAAAACAAACTGATGTAAGCAGGGGGCAAGCCCCCCTACACCCTCCACATGGGGAGGCTGTGCTCCCCACACCCCCCCCCGCTACTTAAATATACCAACTTCGAGATTGCACCACATTGAAGTGAATGGAAACCTCCGCCTATGGAGATTTCCATTCACACGCTCGAACTTTTACAAATTCTCTCGACCATATGTGGTTCGAACTTGTAAAAGTTCGATGACATGAAAGGAACCCCTATTTTATTGTGTAATACCTCCCTTGTCGCTTTGCATTTTTATGGTATTTAATAAAGGGTAACCAAGGAAGTATTCCTGTGTGGACTATCCTTTTACTTGTTTGGAGTGTTGAATTATTTGTTTTATTCTTGGTGTCTTGTTACTAGGCTTCTTGGCAATGCATTATCTGATGACAGCACCTGTTTTTAACTGCAGCCTTCTAATCTTATTTTTATATTTCTTCCCCAGACTTCTGCTTTCTCCATATCATGTATGAGAGTCTCCAGTCACCTGAACATAAATACTCCATTCAAATTTTCCCTTTGAGCCCGAATCTTTAGAATCAATGTAAAACACCATCTATTTAGAAACTACCTACCCTGTGATCTTTTGCTCCAAAGATACATGGTAATCTAGCTCATACCAGAGCAAAACTTAGCTTCCATCCTATCTACCACTATGAAGGTTAGATGTACCCTTTCCCTACTCCTAAATGGGGGGAGGTATTTTAATCTGACTGCTACTCATCCATTTTATTCTCATTCTACTCCCCAAAGCTCACCCCTATAATCCCCTTACAGTAGTGGGGTTCAATTATTATTCTTGTTATGGTCCTAAGTCTCTAGTTAAGTGTTCCTGTTCTGTTTGGCCTTTGGTATTTATTTATATTGTACTTTACACGTAAGCCATTTTGAGCTGCTTCTTCACACAAACTTTTCATTTTTCTATACTTAATGTCATGCTCTGCTATAGAGGTATTCACACTGTTCACCCACACTCCCTCAGCTCTTTTAGGAACCCAAATGAACTGCAAATTCTTTCTCACCTATCCTCCAAATCCACCACCTTCATATTCAAGTCTTCTCATTTTGCTCCATGTTGTACCAATGTTTCCCATATTCCCTTTTGCTCTAAGCAGACTAAACAATATCTTCAGTATCTGCCAGCTTTTTGTTGTTTGACACTATATCAACAATGTCCCACTTACTTTAAACATTTCAGCATGTATCTGATTTATTTCCCACTTACTTTAAATATTTCAGCATCCATCTGATTTATATTACTTTATGATGTGCAGGAGGAGTTTTTTTGATCTCTCAGCCATGCTGGTCTAGTCTTCTCAATGATATTTCACTATACCAGTACTCCAACCACTCAATTCCTATAATTTTAAGTCAGATCATTAATTTTCATTTATTTTTTTTAGAGTTACAAGTTCTCCTAGTAGACATTGAAAACTAAGGAAGGAGGCTAAGATTCAAATTTAACTTATTCAGGCCTTTAGCAAAGAGTAATTAACAAAACAACACTAAAAGTGTTAATCTAGGATGTCCTACAGTAAAGCAATTTATTACTGTTTGCCACTTATAATTTGTATTTTTCATATTTATGCTCATATTTTCGTAACTGTGAGACCTACATGCTGTTGAGGGGTGTGGTGTGAAACGCCATGGTAGGAAACAGGAAAACTCATCATCAATGTCCAATTATATTACACTGTACTGGAGAGACTGCTAGTTGTTTGTTAGTAATTATGAAAATAAGCACTATTTCCACATGCACTTAACACTTCAAAAACAAGCAACTTGCAAACTCTTGCATTGCATCAGTTGAAACCTTAGATGATGTTGAAGAAAATTGTCATTGATATTTGTACTGTAAATTGTACATCTTGAGAGATATTCAATTTATTTATATTACTAATGATACAATCAATCATGTATTTTTTATATTTCTGTAAATATCTCAACAAAAATGCACTCAGAATGGAATTTCTTGCTGCTACATGGAATCTTATGCCTGGTTAATGAAAGTGCTCTAGCAATATATGCCTAAGTTGTCCAATTTCCAAGATATGACATTTATGAAATCCAGAAATTAACTAATGTGAGACTTTTCTTTGTGTAGCAGGTGATGAAGCCTTTATGATAGTTAACACATTTTCTTTTAAAGAGAACAAAAAAGATAAACCTGTAGTATTAAAAGGTACATTTCTGACATACTGAAAGCTAAAGAAAGACATGCCATATCTGCAACTTTCATATTTCACAACAAATCAAGAGGTTCAGGAGATTGTGACTTTGGTGATTTAACTGACTCACTAATAAGGGGCAGAACAGTCTATGGTACCAGAAATGATCAGCTAATGAAAAGACTATTGAGAGAAGCTGATTTAACATCGAGAAAAGCCACTGATGTACATGTCAAGTGTGTCAAGTGTACAGCTTAAAAGAAGAACAGAGGAGGATCTACAAAGAAACACCTGGTAGCAGACGAGTAACCAGAAACCTGCCCTATATACGTATTATATACACACTATGGTTTCAGACAGGAAAATACATATTGCAGAGCCAAAAATCAAATCCCTTAATTACATGAAGACAATAACTATTTAATCAGAGTGCATGTGTGAAATGAAATGAGTGCAGCAGCACAAGGATACTGTTTTTCTAACTGACAAGCAGTCAGAACCCTAAAATCCAGGTTTGTCAGTACAACTAAAGTGTACTCACAGAATACTCAGAAAATTCATTGCATACTAAAAAACACATTCTTAACATTCCAGAGCATCTCTGAAAAATGAAGTGAGTATCATGCATTTAGAGATTACTAGAGTGACTGCATTTCAGTAAAACTGTGAATGGAAACAAAATAGAATTATGGACAGAAAAGGTATAGATTAATGGCAGAGCATTTATGTTAAACTGGACTTTAGTGCAGAATGCAACATAACATCTGAATTTCAATATAAAGCATTGTGTTTAAACTGCAAGCTGAATAAGCATGCATGCATATGTCGTTTTCTAATTTATGGCATACATTAAAATAATTGGGATAAGTATGTTTAAGCTGTTTGTACAAAAGTAAAATATAGAGTCTATTGTTTTAGAGTTTTTTTTTTGGAAACACAACTCAAGTAACCAAATATATTAGGCAGGGGTGTTTGAGTGACACTGACTATGATAAAAAGAGTACATGCTAGCCACTTGAAAAATGAAAACACTTTTGCAGGTCTGTGAGATAAAAATGCAATTTTATTATGCTGGCAATATCTATAAGCTGGCTTTAACTCAGAGATAAGAACATGTATATGGAGAAATCAGAACACTTGAGATGGCAGCCAGTCTGACTGCATGATAGGAGGTAAATTGAATACAGTACAAGTACAGTCAAAACTTTATGTCGAGTTCAGAATTCAAACAAAAAATATATATTTGGAATTTCACTGCCAATTAACCCACTGTAGCTAAAGAATGTAGAAAAAATATGTCCATAATTAGTAGTTTGTTATTAGTAGTTTGTTTTGGAGACATAAATTATAGAATACAGAGTTAAAGTCAAAGGATGATAGTAATACTCTAAAAAGCTGCGTGGATCTGTTTTAAGATTTAGTATGCTAATAAAACAGAACATTATATATATATATATATATATATATATATATATATATATATATATATATATATATATATATATATATATATATATTTCTAGAAGCAGTTCCTTCGATTTGTGCTACAAGTAGTCTATTGATTGTACTTGAAACTGAACAAGAACCAAGAACTATGAAGTCACTTGGAACAGTAGGCAAGCAGATAAAAGTCAAATAACGAATTAATAGGAGGTAACTGCAGTTAAATATGTCAAGGCCGAACTTTTATTGATTCAAAGTTCTCAATGTTGTTGTTGTTGTGTCTTTCGGCTTTTCCCGGTTAGGGGTCACCACAGCGGAACTCCGGTCTGCTAATGATTGGCAGTTGATTTTTACATGCTGAGTTGCCAGCCCTAATGCACAACCTTCAACGAAGGTACGCCCATTCACGCATGTCTCCACGCAGAAGACGCTCTAGCTGAGAGTCGAACCGGTCAGCGTCTTACTGTGAGGCGACAATGCTACCGCAGCACCACCACAAAGTTCTCAATAAATATATTAAAAGAAAACATTATCCCTTGCAAACTAGTAGGTTGATTGCAACTATCCACAATGTGAGATTCTGTTCAGTGCTTGACACAATGGGATTTAGGCAAATTGCCTAATGATAGCTTCCAACCTCTGAAATTTCAATACATCTTTCTGTATGTATGCACTTTCAAGGTTATCCTTTTGGATTTCATCAGCACCAGAGGAGTTACAATGAGCTGTAGCAAATGTAGATTAAGGATTAGAAGGAGTTTCAACATTATGTTTTGTCATTCTAGTGCTACAAAAGATATACTGACAGATGACTGATCAAGTTGCTAGATATATTGTGGTTTGAGGCCAGAAACTCAACAAACTTAAGTCTCAAAATGCTCCACTTCTCTGAAGTAAATGAGGCATTTACTTAGAGTAATCTATAACCAGATGGTAACAAAGGTTATTTAATTGTAAAGATGTAGAAATGTACCAACAAATGTTCTCATATGAGATTATTGGGAATAGTTTAGCACCTGTCAGATTTTTTATTGATTCACAGTTCTCAATAAATATATTCAAAGAGAACAATATCCTTTGCAAACTATTGGGTTGATTGCAACTATCTACAATGTGAGATTCTATTCAGTGCTTGATACAATGGCATTTATGCAAACTGCTTGAAGATAGCTTCCAACCTCTGACATTTCAATACATCTTTCTGTATGTATGCACTTTCAAGGTTATCCTTTTGGATTTCATCAGCACCAGAGGAGTTACAATGAGTTGTAGCAAATATAGATGAAGGATTAGAAGGAGTTGCCAACATTATTTTTTGTCATTCTAGTGCTACAGAAGATACACTGACAGATGACTGATCAAGTTACTAGATATATTGTGGTTTGAGGCCAGAAACTCAAAAAACTCAAATCTCAAAATGTTACACTTCTCTGAAGTAAATGAGGCATTTACTTAGAATAATCTATAACCAGATGGTAACAAAAGTTATTTAATTGTGAAGATGTACAAACGTAGCAACAAATGTTCTCATATGAGATTATTGGGAATAGTTTAGCACCTGTCAAAGTTTTTTTTTTCATACCTTCCTGCTTACCAGGGATTAATAACAAAGTACAGGCAAAGAGAAAGAGATAGGCAAATCTTAAGTGAAAGATGCACTCTGGTAAAGTTTTTCATTTATATCTAGAACAGATGCTGCTGTTAAAAAGGGATAATCAGTAAGGTATATAAAATATTGCATGATAACTACAAGACTCAAGCAGATGATTTTAGAAAAGATTAGTAAGGGATACTGGAAAAATAATTTGAAAGATAATGGGAGGACATATTATGACTCCCAAGTAAGCTACAAAGTCCAGAAGGATTAGGATCTCTGCTTGGAAGTGTTTGCATAGATATTCTCTAACCCTAGCAGAATTCAAATAATGTTTCCTCAGATAGATAGCAAATGTTGGAGGTGTGATGAGGAAGAAACAGGTAACTGGAGAGATGTGCTTTTGGAGTGTAATGAGTTGGCAGATTTCAAAAATTCCTTAAAGAGTACTTTGTTAGAAATATTGGGTGAACAAAAGGCTGCAACTAAAAAACAATTATTTTGAGCTAAGACACAGGATCTGATATGCCTAGACATAGTAAGGCCTTATTAAGTTTAATTCTGCTGCCTGACAAAAAAATAAAAACAAAACAATTACTAGAAAATGGAAATCAAAGTTTAAACCAACTGTAGTTGAAGTATTGAATAGTATAAACTAAATAAAAGAACTGGAAGATGGATCTTTAGCAAAAGAAAGGGGCAAATTACATAGAAATAAATGGAAATTGTGGGAATAATACATGCAGAATAATATTCAGGAGGAGGAGGAGTGAGGCTTAAAGGAAGGCAGCCATTTAGCAATGTATGTAATAAGGTATTGATAATAGTTACAAAGAAAGAAAGAAAGATTTGTGTTACGGAACTGTATTAATGGAAACATGTTAATATGGTGTGTTTTCTTTTCTGTTAATAAGTATGTGCCTATGTGTTAAGCAATAATTTAATAAAGGTGTTTAAAAAACACATTTATTTCACACATCAAAGGTAACAGTTCATCAAGAAAGCTGATAGAACATGATGCAGTATGGTGTTGGTCAGCAGATTAAGAGCGTTTTGAGTTATCAAAGGGGTAATAGTCAAAGCACCACTGCTTAAAGATTATGACATAACATTATCTATAACCCTACAACTACAACTCAGAGATGCCTACAACAGACCAGTTGCTTATGAAGTAAGGGCATTGGCAGGGGCAAAGACTCAGTATGTACAAATAGAAAATGTTTTGTAATAGTGTTTAGTTGTTAAAAGCTCAATACCTAGGTATGTATATGTGAATAACTTTGCTGAAAGGTCTGACCATAAGCCATTTTATGGGATATTTAAGTAATGCTTACATAAAGATACCCTCATGACTACAGAAAAGATTTTAGTATTAAAGAAGTCTGATCTTCAAGTGCATTGTTTAGCCAGCATGGCATATGCACAAAGTAGAGGGTATCTCAAGGATTATAAAGAAAATTTGCTAGAAGACAGGATCTTCAAGGTGGTAAAAAAACTATCAATAGCTGCTGAAAGGTTTCAAGAATAACTGAATACTGATATGAGAGATGATTTAGAATTGTAACTTCTGCCTGATGAGATCATGATGGGATGACAACATGGAGTGAAGCAATTGCATCATCTATTCAAGCCATACTTTTTCCTCACAGATGAGCTGTCATGTACACAATGACTATGGTTTGAGGATGATAAGAAGACTGAATTTTGATGAAGATGCACAATTCACATCTAGGAATAACAGTACAAAGAGAGAGCATTTGGTGCAATATATTGGCCTAATATCTCTATACAGATTGAATAGATAATTCAGGACTGTGGACTAGGTACCATGTTTTAATGTCAAAACAAAAATGAAGAATAAATTCCACACAGAATTCCTTCACTGCCATGTTTGATGTAAATTGATTTGTTTCAGTATAGCAACTTCATTTATTGTTGTTTTAAGTCCTATTTAAAATATCCTGACATTGTTCAGTTGAAAGGTTTGATGTATAGTCAGTAATAACTATTAAAATCCATATTTCTAGACCTGATGTACTTAAACAAGTAATGTTTGATAGTGGGCTGCAGTTCTTCTACCAGGAGTGGAATTTACACATATAACTTCAAATCCCAAATATCCACAAACAGCCAGGTAGAAAGAGAGAGAGAGATCTAAACTCTCTAACACATTCTGAAAAATGTGACCAGTCAGACCAAACGGAATGCTATTCATCTGTGGTAGAATATAGTAGCACAGCTGTTCAGTCTGGACTTTTACCAACAGAATTGTTAAAGGGTAGAATGTTAGGGTACTTCATTTTCTTTGACAGAACTGGACAGTAGAAAACCAGTATTAGAAGGGCTATAGAAAAGACAAGTGAAACAAAAGCTGGTTTCTGACAAAATATCCACAGATCTTTTTGTTTTGAAGAAAGAAGAAATAAACAGAAGAGTAATGGTCAAAATTTATTTCATAAAATACAATTATATGTTATTGCACTGGATCACTATACTCAACCAAGATGTTACACAGTTTAGAAGAGGATGGTTTTCAACTTTACAGAATAAATTACAGGCATTTGTCAAAGCTACCAGTAATGGTTCCTGACCAGTCCTCTGCTGGTTATCATCAGGACTTGCTGGAGGTCATAGTGAAGTTTTCTCCAGTGGACTGGCGTACAGCACAAAAACTATTCTGAAATGTATCTAAAGTCTCTATCAAAACTACATCAGTCAAGAGACAATGGGCGGGATTCAGAAACATTAGCTACATTGTAGTAGGCACTTGTAAATCACAAGTGGCTACATGCAGGGAGTATGTGTGATTCAGAACTGCACTTAGCATGAATGGCGCAGGTCGTGAAGCAAAACTGTTCATGGTATATGCTAATGGCTATATAAGCAAATGCTAATCAGCAATAGTATTAAAATGAGGAGCTCTGCATAGGCAAATGAAGAAAACAAAATGGTAGAGAAATTCAGAAAAGTATAAAGAGTACAAAGTGTTGCTCTAACAATAGCGGTAATCACCACAGAAAAATACTTTTGTTCATGCAAAGGAGTAGGGGAAATATGTTGGGGGTTACTGCAACATTAGTTAATGTGTCAGTGCAACAGGCGACTATTGCCACTGTGAGCCATTGTGATACACATCACTGCTATTGGAGGAGCCATTAACATGTCATGGATTCCATGACAACATTGTGGACTGCTACTGTGTTGATTGGGACACCATGCAGGGGTTGGTAGACATATGTTGGTCTCATTTATAGGTTTGTGGGAGTTGTGGATTACCTATTCCGGTGGCTTTATATATATATATATATATATATATATATATATATATATATATATATATATATATATATATATATATATATATATATATATATATATATATATATATATATATATATATATACTAGTTACAGGAACCTTTATTGCAGCCAATTAGGGTCACAGTGCAGGTATCTCAGAAATCTGCCTCAGGAATACTCCATCAATTTCTTGATGCCATGCTGCAGAATATTGGGGAGCACATGTGGTTTCTAGTTACTGCAGCACAAAGAGAGGATACCATGCAGGACTTGTACAATACAGCTTATTTCCCTGGGGTCCTGGGCACCATAGACAGTACACACATTAATTAAAGAGCCCACCTTTTCTTACCTCTCAACTGTCCAGAGTTTTGCAGGATGCCCATATTTTTGTCTTGTTTTACTGGTGCATTATTTGTAAAAGTTGTGGTTTTCTGGTAAATCAACCTTATGCTATTGAACGTAATCTCCGATTCTCCACCAAATCCTTATTGCAAGTCTCCAAATCCTAAAATATAGCTGGTGACTCTCTCTCTATTCTAACTGCAAATCCAAAAAAATGGAATTCCATCCTTCAGCCATTTTTAACCACTGACAACCTATCTCACTTCAAAAAAACTTCTAAAAGACTTCCTAGGTAACAACTGGATCTGCTCATGCTCTTGTCCTGGTTAATATCTTCTACCTGCTCTTTCTTCATCTCTCACTCTCTTCATCTATCTCTGCTTATTCACTCTCTGTACATCCACACACGGCCCAATTAATATCTCCTCCCCTCTTCTCACTCCCTCCTGTATCTTCCTTCATTCACATCTCCCTTGTTTCTTAACTCCTCTTTCCCTTCTATCCCCTCAACTAATCCTCCTTGTTCTACATCTCTACGCACTATATCCATCCTTAGCAGCTTGCCTCCCTTCCTAGAATCCTTTAACTCACATACAATTCTATTTATCAAATGACTATAGGAGCAAACTGTGACCTTATGCATTGCTTTTCTCAGCTACAATTCATTATGTTTTCAGGTACTAATGACTATATGTCACACATTTTCAAAACACTGTTTCCAGGGTGTACCTTATTATGTCCATTTTGTGCTTCATTTTGAAAATATTCATATACTATCTTGCCACTTTGCTTTTATAAATCTTTCAAATTTTGTTCTCTGTAAAATTTTGTAAAAAAAAAATTTTTAAATTTATTTGTAACTTTTTTCTGGTGCTTTTCTCCCCAGGCCTCTGCTGAAAATGGGCTTCCACCCAGTCGGACCATAAAAGTAAATAAAAGTAAAATAAAATAAATAAAAAATAAAATGCTTTCTCTGCCTGGATGCATTTCATGATTCCCTGGGGCAGGCACATTTGCAAAAATATTTTCAGTATATGCAATGCTACATAATATCATATCTAAGAGGTAGTTACAGTAGAGCAGGAGGAGCATCACCCAGCATACTAGACACGCATGACTGATCCAGATAAGGAGTCAGTGGAAGAGCCAGCAACAGGGGATGAAGATGCTAGACTGAGGCTGGTGCAATAGTTCATTGCACTGGTAATGAGACATTAGCTTGCATGGGCCTTTGGCTGATAGTGAAGCATATACATTACAGTAAAACGGATGCATGAAAACCCAACACTAGACTATGCTTACCCATGTATAGAGTATTCACTCTGTTCATTAGATAAAGGCAATCTAAATAATAATGCACAAAGGGAAGAGCACTGTTATTATCATTTACATGGGGGGGGGTGTCCAATATCTTCCAAAGGGAAATGTGTGAGTGCTCTGCCAACTAGAATTTGCTTTTTGCAGTGTGTGTGTGTGTGTGTGTGTGTGTGTGTGTGTGTGTGTGTGTAACATGTGAACCTGGATTGCCTTGGAATGGGCACATGCTACTGATAGATTATGTAAGAGAATGTGGGAATGCAGTGGTGTGTGTGTGTGTGTGTGTGTGTGTGTGTGTGTGTGTGTGTGTGTGTGTGTGTGTGTGTGTGTGTGTGTGTGTGTGTGTGTGTGTGTGTTTGTGGGTGTATGTAGGTATAAGCTGGGACACAAACTAAGCAGAGGTTGCAGAATTATGGCACAATTTAGCTGACAGTTCCAGGATATGCAGAACAGATGACTGGGCATCCCATGTGTATCCCCACCCATGAGAGCTGCCTCTATTGGGCTTTGCATGGGCTCTAGCTAGCTGTCGGTATACTACATGACTGTGACTATCATCTGTTACCATACATGCCACTCTTGTAACTAACACAACCTCTCATCTCCTGCCCATAGTCACCTCCACAACTGATGTTGCTGTGAAAGTCCGGGTGATGTGTAATTGTGACCTTTGCTGTTCATGCTTATGCTGGCTACCACCTATGGAATCATCTACTGCTGTTTGCACTGATGGCTACCATCCATGAATATAGCAGTCGATGAACTTGGTGGACAATGCTTGCCATGTGGCATGCACATCTATGATGACATTGCTTGTACCAGTATGTGATCAAATCTACCAGAACTGTCACATATATGTGACATGCTGTCCTAGAGGTCATCCTGCATACCCTGCATTAACCTTACATAATGTACAAAGGCTGTGGTGGCACTATCCTGTGCCTCTGCAAGGGCCATGCATATACATTGCATCACACCCATCAACAGAGCTAGTTCAGGGGGAGGGAGGTACTCATGGTTTCATTGTACACCAGTACATGCATCTATATATTCACCCCTACACCCAGTGGGGCTTCTAGCAGTCATTGATGACTGGTGCATAGCAGGTATCACACTGCACCAACTATGAGTGTCTGCAGTAATCTCTCCTCCCTTTGTGTTGTGTGTTTCTTTGTTGTCCACATGCACAGAGCCCATGGCCATGGCCTGAGTAGATGATCCTTTCTGCACACTGTGTCCAACTATACTCCATAATTGTGCCAGATTATCCCTGCCATTGTTATCAGATTCAAGGGATTCAGCAACATCAGTCAGTGGGGATTCCATGTGATGGTACCAGATGGAGAATCACCAGTGAACACAGCAAAACACAGAGTCCAGTATAAGTGTGGTTATCACCTCAAAACACCTAGATTTTTAAGTATTTAAGTAATGTTCATGCAACAACATCTATGCCATTCTCAAGAATCTCATCACCTTTACATTACGTTTGGTGCAGATTTAAGATTACAGTGCATATAAACAATACTGGATAAAACTTTATGTTTTGCATTTGCCTGTCGGAGGTCATATCCTTGATATTCTGTATTACCCAAAATGCACAACATTAGTGAAATGTACAGTGATAAAGGCAGCAATGGAAAATAATTATAGTGTAATAGACTTATAGCAATACTCACCTGTAGCATCCCCAATGTGCACTTCTAGGACACATTATAGCTCATTTCCAAGGACCAATGTCAACCATGCAAATGGGAGAAGACTGATCCCCCTGACAGAGAATAAAACTCCTCCACTTCCATCAAAGATGTTTCAACTTGCAGCCCCTCTCATAGGTTCATACGTTCATAGGTAGGTACTGGGCTATCTGTCCAAAGGCATATATTAGCCCAGCCACATTGTGTGGTATTCACCACCCCTTTGGTTAGTTCCCTAGGCCCTTGATCTAGCAGTTAGTACCCTTGGCCCCTATCTAGTAGACCTGTTGGTATGATCCCTGGTGTGAACTTTCTGTTACCCATCCACTCGTCAAGGTTCCTCTTGAAGACTGATAGTGAGGGCTCTGTCTTATGTAGATCGGGACCTTGTTCCATAGCAAGGGAAGTCTATCCCTCCAGTATGTTCTATTCATTGTTGTGCTGAGGTTTATATCCCTAGAGCATGTAGCTCGAGTGGATTTGATTTTGCTAAGATGGAGCATATCACCCTACCTTCATGTGCATGGGGACAGCCCATTTTTCAGGATCTAAGGTTATGCCAGTGGCCCCATGTCAGACCTGCTTATAACTGGGGTCCTGGCTACTAACAGCATTGATATCAAATATTAGATTCTGCCAAGATTTTTCATGGTAATACCATTTGGCAGATTCCTGACAAAAAAGCTTTCTGCCATGGAGACGGAGTCTGCAGTAGGGCCTCAGTTTGCATCAGAGAACTAGTTCCTTCTGGGCTTCTCCTCATGAGAACTTGCTCTTATCACACTTCTCCTTGCCATACATATTGCTGTAAGTATGCAAAAGCATGGTGTCACCATACCAATAAGAACTGCCATTGATCACTCATTACCTTTTCTGTATACGCCAATGATAGTGATAATCCTAGAAAATGGAGCCATCCCATAACCTTCCAACACTTACAGGCCTGCAACCACAAATGGAAACACTGCCCCCCCAAAACCCACCTACATACAGACTTATGAACTGCAAGTAACTGGTCTGACAGAGTGCCCCCCCTACACACACACACACACACATCATACACTGTCTTGTGTACACTGTGTTATGACCTTCTGTAGAGATAATACAGGTTACTTCCTGCTTTGTTTAGCATTAACAGGCAGGCACACTACCCACATGCACATAACTATTTTTATTGTTTGTGTACTCTTGTACTGCGACTGTGGCATGTTCATGTTACTGTTTGTTCCAGCAATGTGTAGTCTATAGTCTGTACCACCCTGTCCCACCTCAAGGCACGGCTGCCTCCTTTAAGAGCTGTACTTACATTTTACTGTTTTCCCTTGTTGAAAATCCACTACCACATCTTCCCCCAACATATTTCTAATTAGTAAGTGGTGAACGTGTATCTGTAAGTAGTACTTAAGCTGTACATACATTAATCAAGGTGATATCTATATGCTGTCCTGTGAATGAGACCTAAGTCAGGTGCATTCTGTCGGATGTTAACACAGATGCATACAACAGGTAAGGTGACTTTGACTGTGAACAGACAAGTACTTCTGTGTAAATATACTTCACTGTGCACATGTGTCTGTGAGAAGCAGAACCTTTCAATATGCAGAGACTGCGCATTAGCAAGGGTCTATATATGTTTGCTAGCAATACTGCTGCCATAATGGCTCAACAAGTAGCACACTTGCCTTCCATACCTCAAAATGTTTAGGTTCTGGGTTTAATTTACACAGCAAATGCTTTCCTCCCATCTGTATGCAGTACATACATATGTTACATTGTTGGAAGAAAAGGTTACATATGCTTCTGTGGGTTGTACAAACTTTTTACAGTTAATGATGTGTTTTCCTGGTGTACTGCAGTTATTCTTCAGATAATATATTTTTCTGATTGTGTAGTACTGTATGTAATAGAATGCTTGCATTTTTCTACCCATCCTCTTCGTCATTATCTTTTTATGTTTATTACATTTCATTGTAAGTGTTTTTGTTGGTTTTTAGCTACTTATTTTCATTTTTATACAGCAACATCCACAGCAGCACCTGTGGCCCTGATATTGCCTACCAGTCCCCAACAACTAGCACGACCTTTCCATCCCAGCGGCCAGTTTTCAGGGCTGCCTCATAAAGTGCACCTGAGGAGGATGAGTAGGCAGATAGGCCCTTGACCCCTGACCCTGGTGGAGCTTCACCAGTGGGATCAGTTGGGGCTCGCACTGGTGACTCTGTCAGGGGAATGAACCCCTTTTTCAGAAATAGTGAGCTAGCCAAACTGGTTGGGAAGCTAGAGGAACAGTGCCTAAATGCCACTATCGGCTGCCTGCAATGACTCCTTGTGTGACTTGTAGAGTCACATTCCTACCCCATACTGGCAATGTCATCACAACCAGGGCACAAAGATGAGGGCAACCAAGGTGGGGTCTGATTTCCCACTAGGTACTACACAAGAAAGGAGACAGGGCTGCCTATAAACACATTATCCTCTATCTTGATGCTCCCTTACCTTTTGTGTCTATGCCTGCCTTGTTTTTTTGTTCAGCCCTCCCAACCACAATTTTCTTCCTTCTGTTTGTCCGATGTTTCCTACTTCATTGTGTCCTTTCCCAGTGTGCCAGCTTCTCCCCTGTCAGTCTTGTCTGACATCTGTGTTTGTTCATATGTCCCTCCTGTAGATCAGAGTGTGTGATATACCTTTAAGAAGCTTTCCAGTGATTCAGCACATGCATATAAGTACTGAGGATGTGCAAGCAAGAGTTACATTTTAAGTGAACAGCCAGAGTGAGAGCATGCAAGTATGTAGTCAGTCAGTTAGTTACATAATCTGTTTAAATTTAATGTTCCTGCCATCTATCCTGATGCATTTGTATACAATAAACTACTTAAGCGAACACCCAAGCCTCAATGTCTTCTTAATGCACATAAGAAGAGTGACATGGTGTCAGAATGAGATCCAGAGTTACAGCCATGAGGCAACCGGTTAAAGCTGGAAGAATATACAGCAGTGATCATCTCTATTGCTCAAAAGACTCACAAAACAAGTCAGAAACAAATTCCAGGTACTAAAGCTTGCTTAAATGATTTATTTTGCTATAAATATAAAATGAAGCACACAGAATGCTCTAAACAAATTTCTTATTAAACAAAATGTCCAAAACTGTAACATGTTGATAAAAATATTCCAAATAATTATGAAAATGTTTGAAACAATATCTGAATTGCATAAAATGTACAAAAAGGGAAAACAACTGCAATTTTTTGCTGTGTGCTACTTTTTTATATTAACTAAAGCTATTCAAAGTGTGCAAAGTGTTTGCAAGTGTGTGCAGTATTACAGTGCAGTTATTTCACAAAGTATAGTAATTTCAAAGAACATTTCACAAAGTACAGTTATTTCAAAGCATATTTCACAGAGTACAGTATTTTGAAGAGCTTATTGTGCATTTGAATATTATTACAAGTACCTGTTGTGTGTGAATGTTCTTATGTTCGTACATAATTACAAGGGCCATTTTGCATTGTGTTTTACTATAATCTGTGGGCATGGCAGAAGGATTTTGCAGACCTGCACTGCTTGTGTTTGATAACAATATTGCAGAAAATTGGAGAGTTTTTGAGCAGGAATATGATATTTTCATACAGGCTGCTTTTTCTGACAAAGTCACATGTACAAAGGCATTTATTCTGCTTAATTTAGCTGGTCCAGAGGCCAATGAAAGAGAGCATTCATTTATGTATGCACTTGCTGTGTTTGCAGAGGAGGGAGAAGACTGCCATATAGTGGTACTGGCTGAAACAAGAAAAGACCCTGAGTGCTTAATATGCAAATTTAGAGAAATGTGTAACCCCCAAATAAATATTACAATGGAAAGGCACTTATTTTACACAATGGATCAAAAGCCTGGTGAAACTTTTGCAGCATATATAAATGACTTGACAAGTAAGGCTAAAATGTGCAGATTTGGTGATTTGAGAGATGAGTTAATAAAAGACAGGCTTGTGTGCAGCATTAATAATGACACAGTGAGAAAAATTTACTTTGCGACAGTGATTTAACTTTGAATAAGGCCATTGAGATTTGTCAGATATACGAGCTTAGAGAAAAGCACAAAAGTATGCTTACAAATGAGAATAGCTGTGGAAGGCACAGTGACAAAGCTCATACTGATAGTATGCAGCACGTGGTTAAAAGAAACAGGCCCAAGCACATGGCAGCTACTGCTGGTTCTGTAACAGTCTCTGGGAAGCCCCTAATCTTTCCAGCAAATTCCAGAGCATGCTCAGTGAAGCACAAGGGTGAGTCAGCAAAGCCAAAACATGTGCCCCTACCCAGCTTCATAGTCAGCTGTTGTAATTGTGGTGGAAATCATGAATCCAAAAGAGAAAAATGCTTAGCTTTTGGTCAGCAGTGTCATTCTTCGAATAAGTGGAATCATTTCAAAAGGTTTTGTAAATCAAATAAGGCACATTCTTTTATCAAGAAAGGGCATTCCAAGAGGCAAGTTGATCAGTTAGAAAGCTGTGACTCTACTGATGATGTTGATGGTATGTCTGTGCTTGGTGAAACAGTTAATGCAGTAGATTTGTGGGCAAATAACAAAATCTTCTGTACTGTTTGGATTAATGGGAGTCCTGTAGAGCTTATAGGAGATACTGGTACAAAGTGCAATGTTATGTTAGCATACGTTATTGCTAGAGTAAAAGCTGCAGAACAACTTGATTTGACAAAGTGTGCAAAGCTTGTTGCTTAGGGTGGTGAAGAGATTCAAACCGAAGGCTCAGTAGTGCTTTCATGTTATTCTGCTGGAACAGCTATGATAAGCCTATTTTTCATAGTCAAGAGACACGTGCAGTCATTATTAGGCCTCAGAGACAGTTTGAAAATGGGACTGCTTGCACTTAATGAAGAAATTCACCATGTAAGCCTGAATGACAACAGCTCAATTTTCACCCAAACTATTTTTTCTGAATATGCTGATATTTTTGCAGACAAACTAGGCAAACCAGTTGTGTAGTCTATGAAGTTAGACCCAGAGGTCAGCCCAGTTGTCAGGCCAGCATGGAAAATTCCAGTAGTTATGCAGAGAAGAGTCAAAGCTGAACTAGACAAAATGGTGCGGCTAGGAGTAATTTGTCCAGTAGAAGAACCTACTGAATGTGTATCCTACATGGTAGTAGCTCATAAGAAAAGCTCAGATGATATCAGAATATGTATCAATCCAAGAGATCTGAACAAAGCATTAAAAAGACCTCCTTATCCAGTGCTCACAGTTGAGGAGGTTGCTGCCCTCATGCCAAACACCACTGTTTTTTCCGTCTTGGATGCAAAGAGTTCATTCTGGCAAATTTCGCTTGCCTGATAATCTTCATTGTTAACCATATCCCATATCTGGTACACTATTTGGTAGATACAGATTTCTGAGAATGCCATTTGGAATAAATTCTGCCAGTGTGCAATGGAGTGATTTTTTTCTGGCTATCCATGTGCTGTTATAGTAGATGATATTCTAGTAGGAGGCAGTGGTGAAGCTGAACATGACAGAAACCTCAAGAAAGTTCTGGAAAGAGCATGTGAAGTGAATCTTAAGCTGAATCCTCAAACGTGTAGGTTCAGGCTATGAGATGTTACTTATGTTGGTCACTTGTAGCTACAGATATCTTTGATTGGCATAGTCAACACTACTTGGTGTTAGTAGACTCTTATTCAAATTGATTTGAGATTGACCTGCTTCCCAACCTAGCTTCCAATACTCTTATTACTAAGCTGAAGTGCCATTCTTCTGTCCATAGTAGTCCACGCAGAGTTATTTCTGACAATGGTGCACAGTTTACAAGTCAGCAGTTCAGACAATTTGCAGAAGAGTGGGACTTTTCATATTACAAGTAGTCCTGAATACCCTCAGTCAAACGGCTTGGCTGAACGTGCAGTTCAAAGTGCAAAACAGCTGTTAGAGAAATCCAGATGTGATAATACCAATGTTTTTCTAAACTTGTTAAATCTCAGAAACATTCCTTGTGATAATCATATTGATTCAGCTGCCCAGAGACTTATGTCAAGACAAACCAAAACCACATTACCAATCAGCAGTAATTTATTGGTTCCAGGTGCTAAAAACAACAAAGCAGGAAAAGCCCAACTGTTGAAAAAGCATATGTCCCTGAAGTCTTACTATGATAAGTATATTTTTTGTTGCTTTCCACATCTGAATATCTAGCTTTTTCCAGCCCCTGGTATAAAAAGCGGCTAAGCGTTAAGCCCGCGATTTATACGATTTATAGCTAGCCTGCCACTGTGTTGCACACAGTGCGGTTAAGTGTTACAGGTTTAAACTATTCAGCTAGGCTACCCTTCAAATTTTTCACTCTTCAAATTTTCCCTCGAACTATACTACTACTAACTATAAAATCAAGCGATTCCTATACTCCTCCTATCAACCATACTTGACTCCAGTAGACTATCTTCTTCTATTATAAACCTAGCTTGCTCCTACAGTACTTACTTATTACTGGCACTCTTGCCATAGATAGTACCCTAGTAAAAACCCCAACCCCCACCCCACCCCCCCATTTCCTCCTTTTTTTTTTTTTTTTTTAGTTTACCCTTCTAGCATGTTCTGGATCAGTTGCTAGTGTCCTCTCCTGCTCAGCTGCTGAACCTGGGAATATGGGGCAATGTTTCAATTCTCTCATGTACCTGCACAACCCTTTTTCCCTCCCAAATACAACACCAAACATGCGAGAGATGCAAACTACGGCTGAAACTGAGGCTGACTCTCTCCACATAGGGACTGGCAAGACCAGTCAGGAGGAGAGGGTTACCACACACACTATAGACCCAGTCTCACATAGTACATTACAACCTCAAAATCATACACATAAACACACAAAAACATACCAAATAGGCTCTGATCAAACCAACCAAACAGCAGAGACCAAACCAAACACAAGACACAAACACCCACCACCTCCACAAGACCCGCAACACATAGACCACACAGTCAGAGTGTCAAACAGTCACAGCACTTAAGGCCAACAAGGCCAGCCAGACACACTGTCAGCACTGACATCATAGTCAGACACACACTGAGGTCCCGGCCTGATGTAAGGAGTAAGTCACAGGTCACAGTAAAGGCCACAGTCGGGCGCCACAGAAGGTCGCTCTCAGCAGCAGTCTCAAGGTCTCTCAAGCAGCAGCAAACTGGATCTCTCAATCAGTCAAAAGACCATAAACTAACGACTAGAGACACATCCAAAGGACTGGATGAAAATGAGACATTGGTAGGGAGCTCTGGACCCTGAGTAGCCCAGGGATGACCCTGACCTTGAGCAGTATCCTCAATACACCAAAGAGATGATCAGCATTAACAGAAGAGATGATCACACAAGTCATTCAAAAGATGAACACTGTCATTGGGGAAAAATCAGATCCATCTGCCTGGGATCCAATGGGACACTGGCAGGCTCACGCAATGAGGACACTCTTGACTGCACCCACCTGCCACGCGGATATTGGCAAGGCAAGGCTCACCCCATAGTGCCTTTTTAGGCAAGGCTCAAATTCTAAACCTACCTAAAGACTAAAAAAGGAAAAAGGAAAAAAAAAAAGCTCAAATCTCTCAATGCTGCAAGTTCAAATGTCATAATTCTCAATGAACATCTATGTCTGTGCTGTAGATCATCTGTCTGTGCTGTGACAGAAACCTAGCATCCCTGGCTGCCAACACCCAAGCTACCCCCACTCAAGGCTCATACATCAGGCCCCATCCGCATCAAGGACAAACCTCAGAGGGAAGGAGACACGCACCAACCTCAACACTACACACACACCATACGAGTGGCGCACCCATAGATCCAGGTCAACCACACCCATGGCAAGGCATCCACCAACATGCCCAGCATGTTACAGGCCACACTCACAAACAGGCAAACACATGGCTGCTTTGTAAACACTAAACACTAAGGTGAAACCCAATTATACAATATAGGGTATTCACCACAATACTAACTAACTGGCCCAACACCACTTCCAAACACCCACTCAAATGTGCCACCACAACACTAAAATCCTAATGCAAAGAGGAGATAACACTCAAACCCCATCAACAAGAAACAACCATCTCTCATCAGGAGATAGCATAGCACAATAGATCATCTGAGACACACAATCTGGCAAGATCACAGTATACCCTCACTCACAACAGATCAGATCAATCACTAGAACCTTCAGAAAGCCCCCTTCACCCCGACAAGAATAAAAAACTTCACAAAAGAGAACTCAAAAAAAACTCAGGCACACAGCGTGAATACTTCTCCCCCCCCCCCAAAGAGAGAGATATTAGATAAAAATGTGCAGCCCCCAACATCTCCAGCGCCCAAGTAGAAAGAACCTCTCTCTAAAAAAAAACACAGCATCCATGTGATCCGATGGTGCCCCCCCGGTGTGTGCTGTGTTCCTAACCTCAATAAACCCACAGCTAGGACAGCTGTTTAATCACTAATCTCTAATCAAGATGGATACCCAGGGGGAGGAGTGCTGCAACTGCCTGCAACTGTGGTCCCACTTCCTCCACAGACTGCCTCCACAGACCCTGGAAATTACCGCCCATTAGCTTTGACAAGCCTTGGAGGAGAGGATCAGAGAGGATCAATATGGACGCCTAATAATAAAGACATAGGGAATTTGCAGAGTCCTTGTTTGCCAACCATTTGTTTTGTCAAATGCTGACTTTGCTTTAAACTTTTTTTTTGAATTCAAACACAGTCACCAAAGCCATTGAGGAGGTAAGCAGCCCCATACGATCTAGCTGCACCTAGTAAGGCTCTTGATACAATCAGCCACTGGGCATCATGGCTTCATTGAAAACATCACAAATGTTAAGATGGATGGCAAACTGGCTGGGTGACCAGAACCCACAGGGTCAGAACAGGGTCAGCCATGTCAGACTCAAAGCCTGTCACAAGTGGTGTCACACTCACAGGGCCAGGTGTCAGTCCTGGGCCTCCTTTTTGGCAGCATCTACTTCTGACAGGCGGTTATGGCTGACAGGTTTTGAATGACAAAGATTACTGCAAACTGAAGCAGAAGCTGCCAACACATCAATATCAGAAACAACAGTCTCACAGAAGCGGATAGAAGGTGCCGACTCCTGAGAACCAGCGTGCCACAAAAAAAAAAAGTTAAGAAAAATAAAAAAAATGAAAAACCCCTAGGGGAAAACAAAAAACAAGGGTTACCCTAGCTACCAAAATCACTGGCACAACAAGTAAAGAAGGGTCATTATCATGACCTGGGGACCCAGTAGTCAAGGCAGTCTGATAAGGAACCCCCCAAGTAGTGAGTAGTTATACTATCACCATCTAGGGCCCACCTTATCATCATCACTCATCATCATCATGGGAGGGTCACGGTCTCCTTCTCATCATCAGAATGATACTCATCAGAATGTACACGACCCAAAGAATGTATCTGAACCACACTTCTGCAGCAAAAGGAGGCCACAAAAGTTCCCTCAAAAAAAGGATAAAAAGTCTCAAAAAATCTGTAAGCTGCCCGGGCGAAAGAATCAACCCAGAGCTGGTCAATACTCCAACATACAAAATAGAGGTGACCTCAAAATAAACCTTTGCTGCACTTGTCCAACCCAGATTTGATGTCTTCTAGACAACGGCTAAAAGACTTAAAAATCAGACAAGACTTAATAGGATCACTTAACCGGGGATACCATGGGGAAAAGACTCTATGCTGTGGAACAAAATCACCTCAAGTATGACTAAAGAGCAAAGGAAACTTGTCACTGAGTGATCTTGACCAATGGTGGTGACCAATGGATGGATGGGAGAAAAACAATGTGGGAGCAAGATATACCGACAGAGGCACCACACACAGACAAAATAGTTCTGGCAACTAGCAAGTGCAATATACAAGTAGGTAATAAAGGAAATAATGCCTAGCAGAAAGCATAAAACCAGCAAACTGCTCTGTTGTTTACAAAAAGGGGAGATAGTGAGGATGCAGATGTCAAAAGCTTTTGATTGCATCAGATTTGTGAAACGTTTGTGTCTAGAGCCAAGACTGTACATTGTGGAATCACAAGGAATGGAATTTAGATGAAATTGTAAGCATTTGTTAGCAGTGTCAGAACCAGTGTTACAACATCTTGCCTGTGACTTGTCCAATGTTCCTGATCCAGAGAACATTCCATCAGCAATCCCGTTCCTGAGAAAATCTGAAAACTCCTCAAACAGAACATTCCCCAGTGACTGTCCCTGTTGCTAAACCCAGTCCTAACTATTATGTCATGAGATCAGGTTGAAACCTACTTCCAGATACATGGCAACCTGGACATGACTGTTGTTTATCTTTATTAGCGTCTGTATAATTGCATGCCTATTAAAATATCATTGTTTATATGAGGCAGCTCAGCAAAGAGGGAGGATGTAGATGGCAGTGTGTGATTTACCTTTAAGAAGCTTTCCATTAAGTCAGCACATGCATATAAGAAGTGAGCATGTGCAAGCAACAGTGCCATTTTTAGTGAGCAGCCAGAGTGAAAGCGTGCAAGTATGTAGTCAGTTAGTTAGATAGTTTGTTTAAGTTTAATGTTCCTGCCATCCATCCTGATGTGTTTGTATACAATAAACTACTTAAATGAACACCCAAGCCTCAACATCTTCTTAACGCACATAAGAAGAGCAACACCTCCTGCTTACACTAATCCACTTACATTATTTCTAGTTTCATTCCTTTCTTCCCCAGCTTACCTTCTCTTTATATATATATATAAAGTGGGTGTTTGTCCCAAAACATGTTAACCTACCTTCCTCACCACCAGCCTCTCCATTCCTTAACATTTTCTCTTACGTGCTCTCTCTCTACTTTTTTATTTTATGTTTGTTTACTTGGGTGGTACACTGATCTCAGCTGATTATTTACATGTACTTTCCATGTGAAATAATTCACATAGAAGAAAAAAGGAGCGGGGGAGACAGAGGGGCAGTAATATCTACATATCAAAGCAGAACAGAAAGTAACAATATATCACACAAATCTACAGTAATAATTAATAGATATAGAAACAATTATGAGAAAAATGAATATTTACAATTCACATGATTATGTTTCAGGTTTGCATCATGGTGGAAATGCTGTAGGGTAATAAGAATCAGAACAGGGATGGTGGGAAGTTAGGAGGTGTTAGTAGCTGAGAGATTTTAATGTTAGATGTTGGGAAGCCCTTATGTGACGTGGCCTGCTGTGTGGAGAAAAATTGGTTGGTACAGTTTAACCTGGTTTGTGGGGGTTGGGGATGCTGTTTGGAAGAGGTGTGTATTTAGTATAAAGTTTGGTAGCTGTCACTGGGAATGAGGTTGGAGAAGTTTAAAGGTGAACGACTTGCTTTCCACTTTTTCATAACTTTCCTTTACTCCCATTTTTACCCCCTTATTTAGTAAAACAATTGATGAAACCACATTGCAGTGGCTCTTTAATGTGGTTAGATGTTTTCTACCTTGTCACGTTTGCATGTGTGTGAGTGTGCTACTAAGGCACATCGAGTTGCATACACTGTCCATGTTCACAAAACTCTCTTGCCATGTACCACAGTTGCTACTCAGTGTTATTTACTTTCACCACAGTGTTATTTATTGGTCACAAGTAGGATATTGAATGAGTTGCTAGATTCACACTATTTTTCCATAATGTTAATCCTTAATGAGCTTTGGAACTCATCGTACCCAATAAGTTTACAGTGGCCAGCAGGAAGTGACTGAACCTGCTATGTATCTGAATTCCATAAATAAATGCTACTAATCTGAGTGGTGGTAGTCAAACTTGTGTAATGGGTGTAAATACTATCCTAGATTTTGTAGATTAGCTTAAAAGCAATTCACATACCAAAACAGTAACAACAGTATTTAATGTAATCCTTTTTTGATATAGTGTGCTTCATGCAGATAATAATTAAGTAAAACATAATAAATTTTTCAACTTAAATAGCTTCTTTCATATATCAAACAGCTTTGCACATACAGTACTTGAAACCAATGATGAAGTAACTGAATATGTGTTGACAGCCAGTATACCCCTCTCAATAATATCCAACTAAGAATTAACGTGCACCATTGCTTAGGGAAGATGTTTTTGAGTAAGACACCAGGGAATTTTTTTTTTTTTTTAGTAATATATCATGTTTGGGTATGGGTAATGCAGGGTTTCCCAATGGATGGTACAGCTGAGTCAGAAAGGTGATGCTCACGTGACCACACACATAGGCATCTGTAGATAAACCCTTATTTCCTACGCCTAAACAGTATGTCTTTTAATAGCATTGTATTCCACAACTTAGCTTTTTAACCATGTATTCTTCCTTATTTGATTTTCGGGGACAGCTAAGCAATGCACTACACACGTATAATTCCCTGGACATGATTACACTTGCACAACACAGTTGTTATGATTTGAAAGTTCAAACCTTAATGACTGCCAAAGAGGCAAAATAAACAACAAAACTTCACAAAAAAAAAATAAAAAACAATCACAAACCACGTTCCAAAGCATTTCACTGTTTAATACTTTTAAAATTCAGACGACTAAGTGCTTTCACCTTCTCATAAATCAGGCATCTTCAGAGTCATTTGAAACAGTAATCAAGTTACTAATTTATATCCCACCTGTCAAATTTCACAACCAATCATGTTCTTAACATAATAAAATTTAAAAGTTCATTTACATATTTAAAAACATATGCATTGATACATACAAACCAAGAAAGAAAATAAGAAATTAAGAAAATAATTCTTCTTTCATAAACCTGATGTTACTTTAAAACAGGAGACCTAAAACATATTATTTAAAAAAAACTTTTTTAACCCATTTTATTACATTTTGTGGGGGGGGGGTTAGGAAAATATACTTATATTACTTGTTATATACTATTGTATATGCAATAAATAACCATTTAAAAATAAGTGAATGAATCATAAACATAAAGCAAATTTTTCTTGGTTGCCTATATTTTACTAGCTCTTTGCTTCAAAATAGGCACTGAGGAAATATTGTCATTGAGTCCTGGCATTACAGTGGCATGCAACCTACATTGCCATTTTGTCTCCCTAACCTCCACTTCTAATCTAGCATCACCTCCCCTTTCACTAGTTGCTACCTTATTGATCACAAAAAAGATAAATCTCCTGAAGTTGTCACATCTTACACTGTGTATATATAAGGCATTGTGTGAAGCCTTGTTTTTAATTGGTCTGAGGTGCTCACTTATTCTGTCTCTAAGCCTACGCACAGTTTTTCCAACATAAAATTCTGGACAAGAGGTGCACATGGCAAGATAAACTAACATTGATGAATTACAGTTGCATCTACCTGGGCATTTAATCGAGAAAGCATAATTATTAACACTGACATAGGGTCCATCATTAATAAATTTGCAATATCTACAAGCACCACACTTGAGCATAACAGATTTGTATCCATTTTTCATTCCACTTTTGGGATAACCTTCCAAATAGTTCTTGATGTTTCTACCCTACTGTAAACTATTCAGGGTTTTTCCCCCAATCTCTCTATAGTTCCTTGTTCAATACACATCTCCCAACATCTACAAGCAATGGAAGCTAAATTAGGTACCTGAGAATTGTAACGTAAGACCATCATGTCACTATCTCGGTCCCTCACTGCAGTTTGCAACTGACTATTGGTTGTTCTTAAAAGTGGGATAAAAGAGGTACTTCTCTTGGCCATCACTTCTCTTTTGTTCTTATTAATCTCAATGGATACCCTCTTTCAATAACCAGTCCTATCAGTCTATATATTTCTTTCAAAAACATGGTATTACCACTTATAAAATGAGACAATCTTACCATCTGGCCTTTTGTTATTCTTTTCCTCTGGTGGTGGGGGTGGCAACTATTGAAGTGGAGTAGTTTGAATAGGTCTGTTTTCTATAAATGTTGCTATTAAGTACATCTCCAAAATTTGATAAATAAATGTCCAAAAACTCAATCTCATTTGATTTCCATTTACTTATAAATTTAAGGAAGGTGGTAGTAGAATTTAAATATTCTATGAAGACTCTAGCTTCTTCTTCATCACCTTCCCACAAAATAAGTATATCATCCAATAAACGGTTGTAAGATTTGGTTTTCTCCATGTAAACTGACTGCAACACAAATTTCCTCTCCCATTCAAGAAGCACTAAGTTGGTGAACACTGGGGCACACTTTGCTCCCATCATCACACCTGCAACCTGAGGGAACAATTCACCTTCAAAAACTAAAAAAATATTTTAAGCACTGTCTCCATTAATTCTGTCAAAAACAAATTTTCCTCTGTCAACCTTCATATTTTCCAAAAACTGCCCTGAAACATTTCTAGTCCTTCTGAATGTGGAATCACAGAGAATGAATTAATGAAGTCAGTGGTTAGAAAAGAATCATTTTTCCCATTAGATACATTTTTCAATCTCTCTAGACAATGCCAAGAATCTTTGAGGATGGACAGGACCAGTGGTGAGGGAGACCGACCACATCCTCAAAGATTCTTGGCATTGTCTAGAGAGATTGAAAAATGTATCTAATGGGAAAGATTATTTTTTTCTAACCATTGACTTCATTAATTTATTCTCTGTGATTCCACATTCAGAAGGACTAGAAATGTTTCAGAAATGTTTCAGGACAGTTTTTTATTATTTTTTTTTTTTTGTGAAGTTTTTTTTTATGATTTGAAAGTTGTGCTGCACTTTAACCAATTTTGATAAGATATTGAATGCTTGGAGCTCCAGTCACAAAAAGCACATCTACCACAGAGGTGTGCAATGCCTAATGCTTATAATGTTAGTCACAAAAAGCACATCTACCACAGAGGTATACAATGCCTAATGCTTATAATGTTAGTGGAATGTAACATAAAGACCACAGTTTTTAAGTTTTGCTGGCTGTTCTGCAATACAAATAACAGCAACGTCCTAATTGCTTTATGTTAGTGCAGGATTTCCCATGAGCAGGCTATTTGCTATGACCAGCTTGCATTGCGGAATATAAAAACATCTTATTGTATAACTCAAAATAATAACTCAACTTTTTTTCTCCAGCAAGGACACCAATATAATAGATAAAAAGTATTTCAGCTTATACCATCTGAAATATATATATATATATATATATATATATATATATATATATATATTTAAGATTCTAGCATATTTTGTCACACTGCAATTTTAAGTCATCTCAATACTGAACCATCTACTGACAGCTCATCACCCAATCAGACGCTGCCATGGGATATGCAGGATGAACGAGTCTTGGGTTTATAGATCTTCACAGTCAATGAACTAAGACTCAACAAATTGTGATAAATGAGTCACTAAATTATATAAACAAACACAAACGACTATAAAAACAAGAAAAGAGAGCCGTACATTCACAAGTAACTAGAAAACAAGCCTTTTATTCCACAAAATGTCAGTATGAAGCACTTTTCGTTAAACTAGATAGCAAAACTCCAGATAAAAAACCTTGCTTAACTAATGTTTAAATATACATTATATGATTACTTCCGTCATTAAAACAAGTTTATTATTCATTAACAAGTCATTGGATTTAAGCATACAGTACATTATTTAAAAAACAAGAGACTTATGAAGTCAGAAACTAGAACCAAAACTAAAAAGTAGAAAAAAGTCAGAAACTTAAAAAGTGCTTGACATTCCCAACAAAAGATCAATACAGCACATAGTCGTATTAGGTCATACATTAATGACCTATTTATTGAAGCCTTAATTGTGATCAACACATATAACTACATATCGATGCCATACCCAAGAATACCTGTTTTATTTGGCATACCAAAAAATCCACAAAGGCTTAATAGATCAACCTATGAGGGCCCTAGTGGATGCAAGGTAATCAATTACATACCCTTGTGCAAATGTAATTGACTCAATATTAAAAAGATATGTAGAACAGGAACCACAAATATGCAAGACTTATGGTCTTTTCTATCAAACATTAGCAATTTAAGTTTTAGGGGTGACTGTAATTTTCTTACAATCGATGTGTGTGACCTATACACATTAATCCCCCATGATACAGGAATAGAGTGGGTACTTGAAATAATGAGATCTAGAAAAGCACCAGAATCAGAAATCAGACTGATAGAAGAATTGCTGGAAATAGTCTTATCACATAATTTCATTACATTTGACAATGAATACTACCTACAAAAATCAGGGGTAGCAATGGTCTCACCATGTGGGGTGAGTTCGCCAACATGGTGATGGCCCATTGGGAACATAAATATATTTTGGACAATACTAGTGTCAACTCACTGTTGACTTTTTACACACACTTTCTGGATGACATTTGTATATTGATCAAAGGGAATAGAAACACAGCCACAAACTTAGTTATCTATTTTAATAGTACAACACCATTCCTTAAATTTACCAGCACGTTCCAGGAGACTACTATATCCTACTTGGACAATGAGTTAACAAAAGACCTACATAAGCAGAGCTATAGGGCCCAGATATACAGGAAGAGCACATACTCAAACTATTTCCTGCATTACACCAGTTCACACACTCAACACCAAAAGAAATCAGTTGTGAAAGGACAACTAGTCTGGACAGCAAGGATGGTGACCGAGGATTCTCATTTTGAAGAGGAGTGTGAGACCCTTAGGTCTATGTTCACACATAGGAGGTATTCAACACAACTACTATCTCAACTGATCCTAGAAGTCTGTAATAAAAGGAAACAGGGCATTTACAAACCAATTTTAGATGGCACTAGATCTAGTGAGGTAGGTAAAGATAGTTTTTCAGAGTACCTGAGGAATACTCACCCAGTAAGTAATTTAAGTCTAACCAGACATGTCACATCATATACCCTGAGTTTTACAACATTTTGTCATGACTCAGGTGAATTAATAAGCATTATTAAGAAAAACTGGGTGTTATTAACAGCAATACATAATATGGGAAGTAAACTGGGTAACCACCCTGTGGTGACTTTCAAGAAAGGTAGGAACCTTAAAAACATTCTTGAATCAATTAGACCAATTCCTACGACAAACCCAGGGATGCTGAGGAGTGAAGCATGTAATCAATGCAAATGCATAGAAAAAGGATGTAGATTTAATGTGAGAGACAAGACCTACTGGTTACACCAAAGCTTTAACTGTAACTCTAAATATATAGTCTATTTAGCATCATGCCAATTGTGTCCAGCATTTTATGTCAGAAAAACTGACCGTAAGTTTAAAGAGAGGATTTACAAACATATTTACAATATAGGAAAGAAAAAAACTTGACAATGCACTAGCCAAACATTGCAGTGACTTTCCAGATCATAAATTCAAGTTTAAAGCCATTGATCAAGTCCAGACAGATATAAGAGGTGGACCAGTTCCCTTACTACTTGAAAGAGCAGAACTGTTATGGCAACTTAAACTAAATGCCTGTCAGTACCTAGGTTTGAATGAGTTCTGCTCTATCACAAGAATTTTAAAACTGAAAGCCCTAATGAGATAAAAGCTCATATGCACATACATACAAACACATTTTTTTAAATACATTTCTTTTCTACACACACATATATATTTTAGTATGAATTTAAATATCAAATAAATCTAAAAAACAAATGAAAGAGAAAAAGATTGTTTGTCCTGTTTGTAAATTCTTGCATACACTGTTGGAAACTCCTGGGTTCAGGCTGGTGTGATTCTCAAACAATCTGGAAATATATCGCTGATTGATAAGTATATTTCTTGGCATTTTAACCTTTCAGAGTTCTGCATTGTCTTAATTTTGCCTGACTGAATTGTTTTTTATATTTTCTGGCATTGTGTTCTGTTTCTCATCTGTCCTGTAACTGCTTACCCCCCCCCTATTTCTGAGGTGTAGTTTATAAAACTGGTCTAACAGCTTTTGTGTTATCTGATTGCTTCAAGGCTTGCTGATTTAAAAATAGTTTCTGTTTATAAATTCTTGCATACACTGTTGGAAACTCCTGGGTTCTGGCTGGTGTGATTCTCAAATAATCTGGAAATATATCGCTGATTGATAAGTATATTTCTTGGCATTTTAACCTTTCATAGTTCTGCATTGTCTTAATGTTGCCTGACTGAATTGTTTTATATATTTTCTGGCATTGTTTTCTGTTTCTCATCTGTCCTGTAACTGCTTACCCCCCTATTTCTGAGGTGTAGTTTATAAAACTGGTCTAACAGCTTTTGTGTTATCTGATTGCTTTCAAGGCTTGCTGATTTAAAAATAGTGTCTGTTTGTAAATTCTTGCATACACTGTTGGAAACTCCTGGGTTCTGGCTGGTGTGATTCTCAAACAATCTGGAAATATATTGCTGATTGTTAAGTATATTTCTTGGCATTTTAACCTTTCAGAGTTTTGCATTGTCTTAATTTTGCCTGACTGAATTGTTTTATATATTTTCTGGCATCGTTTTCTGTTTCTCATCTGTCCTGAAACTGGTTCTCCCCTCCCCCACTCTATTAGTGTGGTGTTGTTATAGTTGGTGGCTTTGCAGTTGCCCGCCTCTACTGTAAATTTGATCTGGGACACCCCTCCCAGTCTGGTGATCACTCTACTTAATACAGAGAGAACATTTGAGAAGGTCATCCCACTTAGGTTATTAACCTCTGCTCCTCCTTCCTCTCTCCTTGCACTTTACTAACAAAAAAAATTGCACTTTATTTTGCTTTTGCCTCTTCTTAAAAGTACTCAGTTGTATTTATTCTGCTGCATTTATTACTGCTTGGTAGTAGTCTGATTAAATTGTAACTGTTATTCTAAGCTTTTTGGTTTAAGCACTTGGGCTTCAGACCAGTTGTTCTGCATTGAGAAGGTTTGTGGTCTGCACTGTTGTGGCAGGACAGGTACCTTGCATCCTTCTAAATTGAGAATTGCTGATTGAAGGCTCAGTGTCTGTTATTCTAAAAGTGTATTAGTTCTGGTTTAAGCACTTGGGCTTCAGGCCAGTTATTTTACATTAAGAAGGTTTGTGGTCTGCAGTCTTGTGGGAGGAGATATTAGATTCTACTCTTCTGAGCTGGGAATTTCTGGTTAAAGGATTATTGTGGCTGATTATTTGAACTGTTTCTTTCTGAAATTGGTGCACCTTGGTTGCTGTAGCCTAGACATGATTCAGGCATGCTGACTCTAGCTTTGTTTGTATAATGTGAGCACTAATCTAGGCCATCTTTTTTGGAGAAGGTTCCCCTGCACCCTAGTGGCATGAGTGTGCAGTTAGAACCTGTCTGATTGACGACAGCTGGAACAGGGCTCAGTTTTGAGATTTTTTTACTGGTTAATTGGGTAATTTGTTTAAATCAGTTTGTTCATTTTCTATTGTTATATAAAAAATTGCACTTTATTCATCTGCTTTTACTGTATTTGTGTTTCTTCCTACTTTATTGCATTTATTCTGCTGCATTAATTACTGCTTGTTAGTAGCCTGATTAAATTGTAACTGTTATTTTAATCCTTTGGTTGAAGCACTTGGGCTTCAGACCAGTTGTTTTACATTCAGAAGGTTTGTGGTCTGCACTGTTGTGGCAGGACAGGTAACTTACATCCTTCTAAGTTGAGAGTTGCTGATTGAAGGCTTAGTGTCTATTATGCTAAGAGTGTATTAGTTCTGGTTTAAGCACTTGGGCTTTGAGCCAGTTATTTTACATTAAGAATGTGTGGTCTGCACTCTTGTGGGAGGTGAGGGTAGATTCTGCCCTTCTGAGCTGGGAGTTTCTGGTTAAAGGCTTATTATGCCTGCTTATTTGAACTGTTTCTTTCTGAAACTGGTATGCCTTGTTTGCTGTAGCATAGACTAAATTCAGACCTGCTGAATCTAGCTTTATCTGTATAACTTGAGCACTAATCCAGACCATCTTTTTTTTGGAGAAGGTTCCCCTGCACCCTAGTGGTAGGAGTGTGCAGTTAGAACTTGTCTGATTGAAGACTGCTGGAACAGGGCTCAGTTTTAGCTTTTTATTGGTTAATTTGTTTAAATCAGTTTGCTCATTTGCTACTGTTATATAAAAAAATACACTTTATGCATCGTCGCTTAGCTAGGGTTAAACTATTCCTGGCACCATAAAGTCTGCTCTTCAAATTTTCCCTTAGAACTAGCCAGTTTTTTAGTTTTAGCACTCAAATCTGTATCTTTGACCTCAGAACTTGTTCAGAACTCATTGTAAGCACTAAATAAGCTACAAATTACTACAGCACTCAACTTTCCTCACTCGTCTAGATGAAAACAGTTTTTAGTACTTAATAAATAAGCACCTATCCAGGCATGTCTAAGGGTCAGCTCCCAGTGTTTTCTCCTGCCTACCTGATGAATCTGGGCATCTTGGGGCAATGTAGCAATTACCTCATGTACACAAACAACCCTCTCCTCCTACCACCCAACACTACAACCTGTGAGAGATGCACTTATATAGACAAACTGGAAGCAAAGCTCTCTTCACCCAAGACTAGACTAGACAGTCAAAAGGAGAAAGTAAACACTTGCACCACACCACACTCATCACATAGTCCCTCAAAACCTACACCACCAAAACACACACATAACAACACAAAACACACACCTACATTCCCAGAGGCTCTCAATAAAAATCTGTCAAGCAACAGAGACCTCCAAAGCAGAAATGCATGCAACCTCCACCCCCCAACATAACCCAAATGACACATAGCCCACAAACTCAGTGTGCCACTCAACCACAGCCCATAAGGCATAACAACGTACCCAACACTCTAGTCATAGGTGACTCTATAGTCAGGCATACTGATGTTGTTTACCAGGCTAAGCAGAGAGAAAGCTACTGTCAGCTGCTTGTTGGGTGCCAGGATCTGCCACATAATGTATGCACTCAGGTCGCTCCACAACAAGTACAAATATGACTCTGTCATTATCCGTGTTGGTGTGAATGACCTGAGATGCACCTCCCTGGACTACATGAAAAGAGACATGGAGGAGATCTCTGATTTTGTAGCCCAGGCAGGTATGACTCTAGCCCTGAGTAGCATCCTGCCATCACCCAGAATGATACCACAGTACAAGGACAAAATGATTGACTTCAACAATTGGCTAAGCTTCTGGTGTCATTCTAAGAGGATCCAGTATCTGTCTGCCTGGGATGATATGATTGACAGACCACGATGCTTTGCCAGAGATGGCCTGCACCTGTTGCTCTTGGGATTCCGGATACTGGCTAAGGCTCTTGCCACCCCTATAGTGCCTTTTTTAGGCAAGGTTCAAATGACAAATTCACCAGCATAACAGGTACAAGCAAGCAAAATCTGAGGGTAATGCTACTCATTGTTAGAAATCTAAACCTCAAAATGCATTCACTCGAGGCACTCCTTAAAATGAAGAACATCGACATCTCTGCAGTGACAGAGACCTTGTTCAAAGCTCCAGTGAGCACCCCTGCATTACCAGGCTGTAATTCATACCACACCTTTTGGCCACCTAACTTGGACTGAAACACTAAAGGTGGAGGTGTGTCCATATTCATTAAGGATATCCACATCTCCAGGCTAGTTGCTCAGCATAATGCTTCCAAGATTATCCAAGTTTACCTAACTCTGGACAAGACCACAATCCAAATTGTAACTTGCTACAGATCCTCCACCATGCCCCAGGATTCCCACTCCTCATTTCATGATACACTGGAAAATATTAGGATACAACCCAACACCCTAATAATGAGTGATTTCAACTACCACACCATTAACTGGGAAAACTACTCATGTACCAACTCTTTTGCTCAACGTTTTCTGGAATTCATAAATTCCAATGGTTTGGATCAACTTATCCACACCCCCACCAGCAGCAGCAATATCCTAGACCTAGTCATTACCAACATGGGCGACTGGTGTTCCACACCAGAGATCAATTCCTCATTGGTCAGATCTGACCACAAGCTAATCAGCTTAGACATCCACATCCTGTCCCACCCCCCATTAGGGAAACCATTGGAAAAAAGTTTCTCTAAAGCCAACTTCACGCTTCGTAAGACAGAGGTGGCAAACTTCACAACACCCATGCAGATGGACAATACAGGTATGACTGCTGAATCCTACACAAATGCACTTTATAAGCACTTACATGAGTGCATGGATCATGCTATCCCTAACAAAACCAAGATGCTATCCTCCAAAAAAAGGAAGCCAATCTGGTGGTCCTCTGCCATAAACAAACTCTACAACAGAAGAAAGAAACTGTTGCAAAAATAGTAAAATCCCATGACTGGAAGAACTCCCTCGTCAGCCTCAGTAAGAAGCTGCGATCCCTCATAAAATCCTCCAAAGCTATTTATAAACAAAATTGCCACTGATTCTAATGACAACCACAAAGCATTCTATAGCTATGTCAAGAATCTCAATGGCAACACTCAGATATTCTCTGAGTTACAGGACAATGGCACTAAATATACAGAACCAACTGATATTGCCAACATCCCGGCAGACAGGTTCAGTGCTAACTTTACCCCCCATGCCCTAAAAGGCCCATCTATATACCTGAAGAATGCAAAGTTCCTGTATTCACAGCTGTACAGGTAAAAACCAAACTCTCCAAAGTCAAGAACACAGCATCCATGGGACCTGACAACATCCCAGGCTGCATTCTTCATGAACTACAGAATGAACTGGCACCCCACCTAAGCCCCATGTTCAATCATAGCCTCACCTCAGGCTTTGTGCCCACTGAATGGGGCACAGTGACTGTTATCCCATTCCACAAAGGAGGAGCCACCACGGACCCTGGGAACTACCACCCCATTAGCCTAATGAGCCTTGTCTGCAAGGCCATGGAATGTATCATCATGGAACTTATAAACAAAGGCATTGGTAATCTCCAAACTCTGGACCCCACCCAGTTTGGGTTTGTAAAAGGCAGCTCATGTCTCCTAAACCTGATTGACTTATTTGAAGCAGTCACCAAAGCTGTAGATGAGGGTAAGGTGGTTCACACAGCCTATCTAGATCTTGCCAAAGCTTTTGACACCATCCCCCACTCTGGAATTATAGACTAACTCACTAAACTAGGTATAAATCCCTATGTCACAAGATGGGTTGCCAACTGGCTCACTGATAGAACCCACACTGTGAAAGTAGCAGACTCCAAATATGACTTCAGACCAGTGACAAGTGGAGTACCACAGGGTTCTGTCCTGGGTCCTCTCATATTTGGTATCTACTTTTCTGAAGTACAGGCTAACACAGAAGGTCTTTGGCTAATGAAGTGCACAGATGACTGCAAACTAGGAGCCATAATTGAAACTCCAAACGATGTGGACATCCTACAAAAGGGCCTCACTGAGGCAGATGCTAGATGTCAAAGCCATGGCTTCAAGCTCAATGCCAAAAAGTGCACTGCCATCCCCTTTGGTAAAAACTCTGTACCCATGAGCTACCACATAGGTTGTAGTTTACTTAACACCAAAAGTGTGATAAGAGACCTTGGGACGCAGACAGACAGTAGTCTCTCCTTTGATAATTACATCACCACAGTAGTCAGGAAATCCTTGTATGTGGCACACCTCATCACAAAAGGTTTCTTTGCCAGGAAAAAAGAGGTCATTGTTCCCCTCTACTCATCACTCATTAGACCTATTATAGAGTACAACACCCCTTTTGGTATGTACCTCGCAAGACATCTACAACAACTGGAAAGGCCACAGAAATAACTCACAAATAGGATTTCTGGGCTCAAACAGATGCCCTACGCAGACAGTCTCAAAAAACTCCAGCTTTACTCCGTTGCATATCGCCTACTCAGAGGCGATTTTTGTCTAGCATACAAAGCTATGTCAAACCCAGAGCTGTTGGACATGCTCCACTTAAAGAAATCCCAATCCCTCCAAGTTACACGCTCTAGGGACCTAAACCTTGTCACCACAATAAACAGAACATGCTGGAGGGATAGATTCCTGTCCCAGAGACTTCCCATACTCTGGAACAAACTACCTATCTACATCAAACAAAGCTCCTCATTAGCATTCTTCAAGAAAAATCTTGATGATTGGATAAGAAATAGGAAATTCACCCAGGGGATCACCTCTGTGGCTCTGCTCGACAGGGGCATAGGAAAATTATTTTCTTGGGTGGTGAAAGCCAGGGTACCTTTTTGGTTAGGCTTGTATAGGCCCTAGGGCCAATAGCCTAGTACCTATCTAGGAACTTATGAACCTATTTTGTTGGGAATGTCAAGCACTTTTTAAGTTTCTGACTTTTTTTAGTTTTTAGTTTTGGTTCTAGTTTCTGGCTTCATAAGTCTCTTGTTTTTTAAAACAATGTACTGTGTGTTTAAATCCAATGGCTTGTTAATGAATAATGAATGTGTTTTAATGACCAAAGTAGTCACATGATGTATATTTAAACATTAGTTAAGCAAGGTTTTTTATCTGAAGAAGTTTTGCTATCTAGCTTAGCGAAAAGCGCTTCATACTGACATTTTGTGGAATAGTATTACTGGTGCTGTGGTAGCGCTGTCGCCTCACAGTAAGACGCTGTCCGGTTTGATTCTCAGCTAGAGCGTCTTCTGCGTGGAGACATGCGTGAATGGGTGTACCTTCGTTGAAGGTTGTGCATCAGGACTGGTAACTCGGCACGTAAAAATCAACTACCAATCATTAGCGGACCAGAGTTCCGCTGTAGCGACCCCTAACCGGGAAAAGCCGAAAGACACAGCAACAACAACAACTGACATTTTGTGGAATAAAAGGCTTGTTTTCTAGTTACTTGTGAATGTATGGCTCTCTTTTCTTGTTTTTATAGTTGTTTGTGTTTGTTTATATAGTTTTGGAAGTATGGCAGCTGAGAGTTCATACACTTCACAAAGTTCACTACTGGACCATACACAAGAAGAAGCAGGTAACCTAACAGTTTTAATTAGTTTGATGAATCAGAAATTGGAAGACCTAACAGCACAAGTTGAGTCCTTAACCCAGGACAATGTGCAGAGACCTAGGAATGTGCTTAGCAGACCTACTACAACTACAGCAACAACTTTGAGTACTATGGCTCTAACTAGAGCACCTGGTGCTAGCAACAGTATGCCTCCGAGCCACAGCAGTCCAGTGCATGGAAGCAGACCTCAGGGGCTAGAGAGCAGTGTTCTATTATCAAATAACTCCTCGGGGCTTATTGGAGTCCCTGACTTGAATACCTGGTTAAGTGAGCAACCAGGACTAACAACAGAACATTTTAACAATAGTCAGGGTCAACCGGCTGGAGGAGGTAAGAACATTGTTGACAACTTGAAAATTCTTGATTTTAAACTGCTTAAAATACGTAAATTGCAGTTGGAAATATGCTACTTTAATGAGTGCATGAAGGAGAGTATAGTCCCAAAGGGGCTACGATCATGGCATGAAGGAGAATATAGTCCCAAAGGGGCTACGATCATGGCATGAAGGAGAATATAGTCCCAAAGGGGCTACGATCATGGCAATATCCAATGGGTTTACAGCCTGGTTCAGAGTTTCATCATGAACTCATTCAGTTATTCAATACTACTTGGGGTAATGACAAAACACTACCAACTCTTCATTAACCAGATATCAGAGGAAGTTACAGAGTTAGAAAACTTGATTAAAGTAGACACAGACTTTAATAGGTACCAATATGACTATACTTGGATTTTCACAAGTATTAATCAGCAGATACAACAAAACAAGAACATTAAAATTAAAAAGCTTAAAAAAAGAGATGGAGAAGAGTATGCAAGGGGAGCAGCATACCCAGACCCGCCCCCATCACAAATTTGGAATCCTATTGAAGGAGGTCAACCAAACCCCCAAAGACACAGATTCAACCAGGAAATGCATTCAGAAAGTCATGCAGTGATGACCTACAGTGGAAACCAACAACATAACAGTGTGTGTACATTAAATATGGAGAATAATAGTATAAACTCACAAATTAATCAACAAGAAGAAGGTGCAAGCACTAGTGCTCAAGGGAGGCAGGAAAATAGCTAACAAGGACATTTTCACAACCCCAGAGGTCACAAATCCAACAGGAAGCAGCAGCACTTCCAGAAAACATACAATACTCGGAAAACCAGCAAAAGGAAGAGGTAACAAGCCAGGCCAAAGAAGGGGTAAGTGGAAATGTTTGCTCAGTTGTCACCAATGCTTCAGGGGACTTCAAAATCTTTAACTACACAGATTTTGAAGCAGACAAGTTACTTATTGATGTCTCTGCAAAAGGCTTAACATTTGTTCCAACCTATGCCACAAACCTTTCAAGGTTATTGCTGGATTTTAAACTGTACCTATGTAAACTGAAATTTCATCTATTATTTGGTAATACTGAACAGCAAGAAAGGAAAGAACTGTATGTAACCAGCACATATAACCCACCAGTCCATCCAACACTAATGTTAGTTGAATGCCTATGTGAACTGGACTTTAGAGCAAAATTTAGTACAACAATGAAACAGACTAGTAAAGATGAAAGGGAAGCCCTTCACAACTTAAAAACTTTACCAGTTCGTATAACGAAGCCTGATAAAGGTGGCGGTATAGTGTTAATGAACTTAACTGATTATATAGAAAAGATGCATAGAGTCTTGAACAGTGATGTGTACAGTAAAGTGAATTTGAATGAAGTCAATACAGCACATACTCGTATTAGGTCATACATTAATGACCTATGTATTGAAGCCTTAATTGACATCAACGCATATAACTACATGTTGATGCCATACCCAAGAATACCTATTTTATTTGGCATACCAAAAATCCACAAAGGCTTAATAGATCAACCTATGAGGGCCCTAGTGGATGCAAGGCAATTAATTACATACCCTTGTGCAAAAGTAATTGACTCAATATTAAAAAGATACATAGAACTGGAACCACAAATATGCAAAGACTCATGGTCTTTTCTATCAAACATTAACAATTTAAGTTTTAGGGGTGACTGTAATTTCCTTACAATTGACGTGTATGACCTATACACATCAATCCCCCATGACACAGGAATAGAGTGGGTACTTGAAATAATGAGATCTAGAAAAGCACCAGAATCAGAAATCAGACTGATAGAAGAACTGCTGGAAATAGTCATCACATAATTTCATTACATTTGACAATGAATACTACCTACAAAAATTAGGGGTAGCAACAGGCTCACCATGTGGGGCAAGTTTTGCCAACATGGTGATGGCTCATTGGGAACATAAGTATATTTTGGACAATACTGGTGTCAACTCACTGTTGACTTTTTACGCATGCTTTCTGGATGACATTTGTATGTTGATCAAAGGGAATAGAAACACAGCCACAAACTTAGTTAACTATTTTAATAGTACAACACCATTCCTTAAATTTACCAGCACGTTCCAGGAGACTACTATATCCTACCTGGACACTGAGTTAACAAAAGACCTACATAAGCAGAGCTATAGGGCCCAGATATACAGGAAGAGCACATACTCAAACTCTTTCCTGCATTACACCAGTTCACACACTCAACACCAAAAGAAATCAGTTGTGAAAGGACAACTAGTCTGGACAGCAAGGATGGTGACCGAGGATTCTCATTTTGAAGAGTGTGAGACCCTTAGGTCTATGTTCACACATAGGGGGTATCCAACACAACTACCATCTCAACTGATCCTAGAAGTCTGTAATAAAAGGAAACGGCATTTACAAACCAATTTTAGATGGCACTAGATCTAGTGAGGTAGGTAAAGATAGTTTTTCAGAGTACCTGAGGAATACTCACCCAGTAAGTAACTTAAGTCTAACCAGACATGTCACATCATATACCCTGAGTTTTACAACATTTTGTCATGACTCAGGTGAATTAATAAGCATTATTAAGAAAAACTGGGTGTTATTAACAGCAATACATAATATGGGAAGTAAACTGGGTAACCACCTTGTGTTGACTTTCAAGAAAGGTAGGAACCTTAAAAACATTCTTGAATCAATTAGACCAATTCCTACTAGAAACCCAGGGATGCTGAGGTGTGAAACTTGTAATCAATGCAAATACAAAGAAACAGGATGTAGATTTAAAGTGAGAAACAAGACCTATTGTTACACCAAAGCTTTAACTGTAACTTTAAATCTATAGTTTATTTAGCATCATGCCAATTGTGTCCAGCATTTTATGTCGGCAAAACCAACTGTAAGTTTAAAGAGAGAGTTTACGAACATATTTACAATATAGGAAAGAAAAAACTTGACAATGCACTAGCCAAACATTGCAGTGACTTTCCAGATCATAAATTCAAGTTTAAAGCCATTGACCAAGTCCAGACAGATATAAGAGGTGGACCAGTGCCCTTACTACTTGAAAGAGCAGAACTGTTATGGCAACTTAAACTAAATGCCTGTCAGTACCCAGGCTTGAATGAGTTCTGCTCTATCACAAGCATTTTAAAACTGAAAGCCCTAATGAGATAAAAGCTCATATACACATACATACAAGCACATTGTTTAAATACATTTCTTTTCTACACACATATATATTTTTAGTTTGAATTTAAATATCAAATAAATCTAAAAAACAAATGAAAGAGAAAACGATATTTTGTTGGGAATATCAAGCACTTTTTAAGTTTCTGACTTTTTAGTTTTTAGACATCCCAATGGAAGCATGGAAGTGCTTAGGAGTAATGGCAGTGGAATTTTTAACTAGATTGTTTAATGAAATTTTGGAAAGTCAGAGGATGCCTGAGGAGTGGAGACAAAGTGTTTTGGTACCTATCTTTAAGAATAAGGGTGATGTGCAGAGCTGCAGTAACTACAGATGGATAAAATTGATCAGTCACAACTTGAAGTTATGGGAAAGTGTAGTGGAAGCTAGGTTAAGAAGGGAGGTGATGATTAGTGATCAGCAGTATGGTTTCATGCCAGGCAAGAGCACTACAGATGCAATGTTTGCTCTGAGAGTGTTATTGGAGAAATACAGAGAAGGTCAGAAGGAGTTGCATTGGGTCTTTGTAGACTTGGAGAAAGCATATGACAGGGTGCCTAGAGAAGAGTTGTGGTATTGTATGAGGAAGTCGGGAGTGGCAGAGAAGTATGTAAGAGTGGTACAGGATATGTACGAGGGTAGTGTGACAGTGGTGAGGACTGCAGTGGGAGTGACAGATCCTTTTAAGGTGGAGGTGGGATTACATCAAGGATCAGATCTGAGTCCTTTCTTATTTGCAGTGGTGATGGACAGGTTGACAGATGAGATCAGACAGGAGGCCCTGTGGACTATGATGTTTGCAGATGACATTGTGATCTGTAGTGAGAGTAGGAATCAGATTGAGGAGACTCTGGAGAGGTGGAGATATGCTCTAGAGAGCAGAGGAATGAAGGTCAGCAGGGCTAAGACAGAATATATGTGTGTAAATGAGATGGAGGGTAGAGGAATGGTGAGGATGCAGGGAGTAGAGTTGGTAAAGGTGGACGAGTTTAAGTACTTGGGATCAACAGTTCAGAGTAATGGTGAATGTGGAAGAGAGGTGAAGAAGAGAGTACAGGCAGGGTGGAATGGGTGGAGAAGAGTGTCAGGGGTGATTTGTGACAGACCGGTACCAGTAAGAGTGAAAGGGAAGATCTACAAGAGGGTAGTGAGACCAGCTATGTTATATGGGTTGGAGACAGTGGCAATGACAAAAAGGCAGGAGTCAGAGCTGGATGTGGCAGAGTTAAAGATGTTAAGATTTGCACTTGGTGTGACTAGGATGGATAGGATTAGGAATCAGTATATTAGAGGGTCAGCTCATGTTGGACAGTTTGGAGACAAAGCAAGAGAGATGAGATTGCGTTGGTTTGGAAATGTGCTGAGGAGGGATGAAGGGTATATTGGGAAAAAGATGCTAAGGATGGAGCTGCCAGGTAAGAGGAAAAGAGGAAGGCCTAAGATAATGTTTATGGACGTGGTGAGAGAGGATATGTAGGTGGATGGTGTGACAGAGCAAGATGCAGAGGATAGGAAGAAATGGAAAGAGATGATCCGCTGTGGTGACCCCTAATGGGAAAAGACGAAAGATGATGATGAGTTTGGTTTTAGTTTCTGACTTCATAAGCATGTTGTTTTTTTAAAACATGTAGTGTATGTTTAAATCCAATGACTTGTTAAAGAATAATGAATGTGTTTTAATGACCAAAGTAGTCACATGATGTATATTTAAACATTTGTTAAGCAAGGTTTTTTATCTGAAGAAGTTTTGCTATTTGGCTTAACGAAAAGTGCTTCATACTGACGTTTTGTGGAATAAAAGGCTTGTTTTCTAGTTACTTGTGAACGTACGGCTCTCTTTTCTTGTTTTTATAAATGAGTCCCTATTCGATTGTTAAACTATTTGGCTATTATGATGCCTAAATTTGTTAGAACTACCCCATCAACTAACATGTACATAGCTTTTTACCACCTATAAATTATCCGGCATCTGCCTGCTTGTCCAATACTAAATACAATTCTACACAACTATGTTCCAAATCAGTCATTATGATCCAATGACCAAACTCCCCTCTCTGTCCACAAACTTATGAAATCTGAGGGGGTGTGGTCATATTCATACCATGTTGCTAAGGCCCGGAGCACCTTACCTGTATCCAGTAGATCAATATGCTCCCTAAAATCCTTTAAAAACATTCTGAAAATCTCCAAGCCAAAGTTTGGCTCAGATCCTGTTCAAACCCAGGTAAACCATATCCCTAAATATTATTCATACCTTACTTGTTCTTGCTCTCTCTTCTTCACTCACTTCCTTATTTCAATCAATTTCTTTGCCCTGACTCATTTAAATATGCTATAAACTTGTTTTTTTCTCTCACTATATATTGCAATTCCAGTTTGTATTATACAAACTCACCTTTAATTTCCCTACACACTATCTAAAATTTCTCAGAATATTAAATCATTGTCATATAAATTGTATACATTCTTAAATATTTTCACATTATGTTTAATAAGTTATTATTTAAACAGAAGATGCTTTTGTGTTATTTTTGAAGATTGCAAAATTATTGTTATTAAAATGTTTTTGTAATTCTTTTGAATTGTTTTCTCCCTAGGCCTGCACTAAAAATGGGCACCTACCCAGATGGACTTTCACAATAATAAAATGTCAATATAGGAATAAATAAATAAAAGGCATTTTTATTTCTAATAAAAATGCAGTGTTACACATCACAGTTTATTATAAGTGGACTGGACTCATATTTTAAATATACACAATCTTAAAAAAAACAGTATCTGGCATTACCTTGAACACATTGTTAAAGTGATTATATACTTAATACTATTATCTGCAGGTTCACTATTCCAGAGGTTTTACATAAGTCAAGTCATGCTTTGAGTGTACAGCATTTGTTTCATGTTAGTCACTGAATTACATTAAGTTTGCTAGATTTTTAGATTACTTTAAGGTGGCACCCCCCCCCCCCCAACACCATTTGTGGCATGCATGCATGTGAATATTAAAATATTTTAGAAATATATAAAATATATATTAAAAGAAGTGTGACAGTAACTATAACTGCTTTTCTCCTAACCTTTTTGGCTCCCACTACTGCTGTCTTCTATCAGCCATGTCCAGGCACTCTGTGGTATTTAACGGGCTTGCCCCTTCCTTCCCAACCAGGACCGTTCAGAGTTGGAGGGATACTTGTTGAAGATGTGAGGAATGGATTGAGAGAAGATCAGGGCAACCATGTACCGTGTCATCATAACCAAAGTGGGATGTTTTTCTTCATGCCCTACCTGCAGTCCTGCCACATATCCAGCTTGCAACCGTGTCAATGTAGAGCTTTATTCATAGATGTCTCCACTGCACAGTATAGTTCTTAGAAGATCCCATCCTTTCCCCAGGGAAGAACAGCTAGAAAAATATCTCTGTGTCCCTATCCCATAGTTAACTCTTAGGGACTAGGCCCACTAATTAAACCTGGGTTGCACAAATTGTAGCCAATAGCACTAGCTATATTTCTAGTAGTTATATTGCAGTACATTATGGACAGAATGACTATTTCAGGAAAGTAATCAGTCTGTTTTTTTAGCAAACCTGCTATTATTATGTAGGAGTAGTATTTATTCTAAACAGGTAGCAGAAGAAATATAAGTTGCATGTCTGCTGTTCTTCTACGTATATCATGTACAAATGTGGAAGGTTATATTTCTGATTATGTGTAATAGAGGTGATGTGTAAGTTGGGAAGCCAAGTGTAGAAGGGCCTGGACATTTTTGTTACTTTATCACATAATAAAGTTACTGATTTATTTGAAGGTGCTGAGTGTCATAGTGTATGTATGTCTTCCAGTGCTGCAGTTGTTGGTGATTCATTCTAGATGTGTGATTTGTTTTTAAAAGTACAATGCAGATGTAAGGAGAAAGCTTTCAAGCTGAAATAATTTTGAGAGTTTTATTGTCACTAACTGTGCAAAATAATTGTAATACAATAAGCATTTACATTTTAAGATTCTTAATTGAAAACTTAAGTTTGTTGATTGATTGATCACCGTGTAAATCTTTCCACATTGACTTCTTCGGCTGGGTGTTTTTTTCTCAAAATATGTTATCACAGCAAGACTTGGTCTCTGACTGGCTAAATAACACAATCCATGGTATAATGCAACCATCTTTTTAATGGAAGAAAGCACTTGGAATGTCCATTATAACAGTTTTATGAATGTAAAACATGAGAAAACAGAATGCCTTTGCATCAAACAGCAATAAGCACCGAGATTCAGCATTGTAGTATAAGCATTTTTAATTTTTTCAATATTGTACATTCTACACTGCAGCCAGTTAAGCTCATTTTATCAATGCATCTGATATTTTAGATATGCAGTATTATTTATTTTAGGCACAAACAAGTAGATGATTTATTACAATAACAATCTGCATCTATGAAAAGGCACAGATCAACAAGAGATGATTTATTACAAACCTGTCGAACAACCCCGTGTATGTGAGTTTTTAAAAGCAGATAGTCATGTATTTAAGACACAGTACAGATGTGCATTTGATCTTTCTCATCTTTGTTATCCTTTACAGTTCAGCGACAATCATTAAACACAGAAGAATGCTGTGTTTGGCAGTGTGCAGCCATGACGTGAATGTCTATTGCATACCTGCTGGCAGTTCTAGTGGATTGCTTCTTGGCCCATCCTTGCAGAGAACATCCTGAAGCTACCAAATATAAAGTTTGTTATTCTGATATGACAGCCTTATCTGGATGATTACATTTAGAGCAAAAGCTGTGCCAGTATATACATTGCTATCTGAAACAAATAATAATCTTTTAAGTCAAGACAAACTTTTACTATGACATCCATTTCAGTAGAGTCAAGTAGAAGACTGAAAAGTTATTTTCAGAATCACAGACTTTAAAACCAACATCCTGCAATCCATGTTGTGCAAGTTAATGAATGTGATGGAGTGTCACATATGAAATAACAAACTGCTACTACACAAGTCAAAAATGACTTACAAAATGCTCCAGGGAAGGATTTTTTCTTTATAAGGCAACACCTGCTTTACCATTCCTTTGCAGAATACTAACATTTACTTATGTAAATTGCAGAATTCAGTGCTATTATAGAAATGAGCTAGACATTGAGTCTTACACCGCAGTATATTACCTGTTAACTTGTGTTATTATTCACATGGCAGTATTCCTAAATATGGATACTTTTCCATAAGCAAGAAAAGTGTGATTGAATACTTGAATCACATTTTTTACAGGGAACTTAACTGGTTTTCCTATGATCTTATATGTAAGAAAATACATTAAAGAGATCAATTCATGCATAAATACAGTAAGATAAGATTTGAAGAAAAGCATTCATGATTTTTTTACATCATAATTATGAAATTGCTACTTATCTCTGTTTTATATCTGCATCCCATTTTAACATTATGCATTATAATATTCCCACCCATATCTAGACTGTTTCACCCAGCATGAGTCAGTTGTAACTTATGTAATTGGTTATATTCAACTGGACGTATAAGAGAATTTAAGTACCTATATCTGCACTTTTTTTAAAAAAAAAATACAGTATTATACAGTATTTAATTTGATTTAAACTGTGTATGAAGGAGTGTTGAAGGAATTTTTAACTGAAGTTATTCTGCTCTTCAGTTATTCGCACCCACCCGCCCTGTTTTTGTTTTGGTGTTAATCTTGTGGCATTGAAACTGCCTGCCCCTCAGCCTGCCTCTGGGCCCATCTCATTTGCTCACTCAACTGAGTGCAGTGAGATCATATTCTGATTTCAGGCACTCCTACTGTGTACAAAGAGAACATCTGGGAAATAGAAAAAAAAAATTAAGCTTATTTCCTGCCTTTCTTGTTAAGTGGTACAGACTATTTGTAGGCTTCTGAGCCCCCAAGCCCTTCTGTGTTTGAGGGAAGCCTTCTAGCTTGGTTTTTTTCTTATAACTAGCCAGTTTTCTAGTTTCAGCACTCAAATCTGTTTCTTTGATTTCAGCACTTGTTCAGAAAAAAAATCTGCTTTTACTGTACTTGTGTTTTTACCTACTTCTTTTTACTTTTGCATCATCTTAAAATACTCAATTGTACTTATTACTGCTTGGTGTAACTCATTCTAAGCCTTTTGGTTTAAACACTTGGGCTTCGGACCAGTTAGTTGTTTTGTACTGAGAGGGTTTGTGGTCTGCACTGTTGTGGCAGAACAGGTAGCTTACATCCTTCTAGGTTGAGAACTGCTGATTGAGGGCTCGGTGTCTGTTATTCTAAAAGTGTATTAATTCTGGTTTAAGCACTTGGGCTTTCAAGCCAGTTATTTTACATTAAGAGGGTTCGTGGTCTGCACTCTTGTGGGAGGAGAGGCTGGACTCTGCCCTTCTGAGCTGGGAATTTCTGGTTAAAGGCTTATAGTGCATGCATATCTGAACTGTTTCTTACTGAAGTTGGTGCCTTGTTTGCTGTGGCATAGACTGGATTCGGGCCTGCTGGATCTAGCTTTGTTTGTGTAACTTGAGCACTAATCCAGACATTCTCTAAAGTATTCAATGGTATTTATTACTGCTTGGTTGTAACTTGATTAAAGTGTAGCTATCATTCAAGTCTTTTGGATTAAGCACTTGGGCTTCAGACCAGTTGTTTTACATTAGGAAGGTTTGTGGCAAGCACTGTGGTGGCAGGACAGGTAGCTTTCATCCTTCTAAGTTGGGAACTGCTGATTGAGAGCCCAGTGTCCAAGTGTATTAGTTCTGGTTTAGGCACTTGGGCTTCAGGCCAGTTATTTTACATTAAGAAGGTTCGTGGTCTGCACTCTTGTGGGAGAAGAGGCTGGACTCTGCCCTTCTGAGCTGGGAATTTCTGGTTAAAGGTTTATAGTGCCTGAATATTTGAACTGTATCTTACTGAAATTGGTTCACCTTGTTTGCTCTAGCATAGACTAGATCCAGGCCTGCTGAATCTAGCTTTGTTTATATGCTTGTTGTTTGTTTGCTTGTTATTTCCCTGGAAGCTAATTCTACCTAATACGCAACTTCTCAGCTTCTGTGGATCACTAGTGATATCTGCATTGCTTACTGTACTTATTTCCTTGTTTCACTTGAAAGAAAGTTACTGTTTGTCGTTTTTGCATTTAGTTACTTGTAACACATTGCACTCAAGTTACCTGGCACTTGCTCACTAAAGCAATTATATAAGTCAGCACTAAAAATTAAAAGCACTACACCCTCACTCCCCACTGGCCCTTGTTTTCAATTAAGGATTTCCCAATATTATTCTAGCATGTCCAAAGGTCAGTTGTCAATCTCCTCTCCGGTCCAGCTGGTGAATCTGGGAATCTTGAGGCAATGTTATAACTGCCTCATGTACACAGACAACCCTCTCCTCCTCCCACATAACACAAATACTTGAGATGCAGCTATTTAGCCAAACTGGAGGCTGAGCTCTCTCAACTCAGGACTGGCAAGACCAGACAGGAGGAGAAGGCAACTACACACACCACAAAACCAGCCTCACATAATGCTACCACTCCACTGAATCAAACACATAAACACACAAAGACATACTGAGGCTCTGAGTAAAAATTTACCTAAACAGCAGAGGCCTCCAAAGCAGACACCCAAACAACTGCTACCTCAAGACACCCCACAAGCAACACATAAACCACAAAAGCAGTGTGCAAAGCAGTCACAGCCCTTAAGGCCAAATACAACATCAAACATACTTGTCATAGGTGACTCCATAGTCAGACACACTGACGTCCCACTCACCAGGCTGAACAAGGAGAGGGTCACAGTAAGCTGCCTATCGGGCTAGAATCCGCCACATAACACAAGCACTCGGGTCACTCCACGGCAAGTACAAATATGACACAGTCACTGTCCATGCTGGTGTGAACGACCTGAGACGTACCTCCCTGGACTACATGAAAAGAGACATAGAGGAGCTCTCTGATTATGTAGCCCAGGCAGGTATGACCCTAACCCTGAGCAGTATCCTTCCTTCACCAAGAATGATGCCACAATATAGAGACAAGATGATCAGCTTTAACAATTGGCTTAATGTCTGGTGTCATTCAAAGGGGATCCAGTGTCTGTCTGCCTGGGATGACATGCTTGACAAGCCACGCTGTTTCAAGGGACGGCTTGCACCTGTCACCCTGGGATTCCTGATATTGGCTAAGGCTCTTGCACCCCATAGTGCCTTTTTAGGCAAGGCTCAAATTCTAAACCTACCACCCTAGAAAACAAAAATGGGAAGAAACTGAGGGTAATGCTGCTCAATGCCAGAAGTCTAAATCTCAAAATGCACGCACTCAAGGCCCTTCTCAGTATGGAGAACATCGATGTCTGTGCTGTAGCTGAAACCTGGTTCAAGGCTCCTGAGAGCACCCCAGCACTATTAGGTTTTACCTCATATCATGCTCCGCCCCAAAACCCGGACCACACCACAAAAGGAGGGTGTATCCATATTCATAAAGGATACCCACACCTCCAGGTTGGTGGCAACGCACTAAGCTTCGAAACCATCCAGGTGCAACTAACCATAGGCAAAACTGCTCTACAAATTGTAGCATGCTACAGGCCACCCTCTCAAACTCAGGAACCCCACACAGCCTTCCTGAAGACACTGGAGGGTATAAATGTATCTCCAAACACCATCATATTGGGTGACTTCAACTACCCGAATATAGACTGGGAACATTACTCAAGCCCTAACTTTCTAGCCCAACGGTTCCTGGAGTTCATAAATTCAAATGCCATTGAACAGCTAGTCACTGTTCCCACGAGAGGAGAAAATATACTAGATCTCATTGTCACAAACATGGGGACAAAATGCTCCACACCGAAGTATATCCCTCATTGGTGAGATCTGATCATAAACTAATCTCACTGGAAATCCACATCCCGCCCCACCCCAAACAAAAGACCATAGTGAAGAACTTCTCTAAAGCAAACTTCACACTACTCAAGACTGGTGTGGTATCCTTCAAGGCCCCTGAGCCAGAGGAAACCACAACCCAAGCTGCGGAAGCCCTTACAAATGCCTTCTATGAACACCTCCAGGACTGCATGGATCAGGCAATCCCAAATAAAACCAAGACTCTTTCCACAAAGGGCAAACGTCCAGTCTGGTGGACCCCAGCCATTAACAAACTTTACAATAAGAGGAGAAAGCTATTACATGATAGAACAAAATCCATAAAAGGAAAGTCACCCCTGATCATTATTAGTAAAAAATTACGAGCACTCATAAAATCAACTAAGGCCAATTTTGAGAGAAAAATTGCCATGGATTCAAAGGACAATCATAAGGCCTTTTTCAGCTATGTTAGGAACCTGGGTGGAAACTCCCAGATATGCTCAGAATTAGTCCAAAATGATACAAAAATCACTGAACCCACAGACATTGCCAACATACTGGCAGACAGGTTCAGTGCAAACTTCACCCTCTCCCTAAAGGAGAGATAAATATCCCAGGCGAGTGTAGCCTCCCAGACATCTCAAATGCGCAGGTGAAAGCTGCTCTCTAAAGCTAAAACACAGCATCAATGGGACCGATGGTGTCCCCGGCTGTGTGCTACACGAGCTAAATGAGGAATTAACCCGACATAAGGCAGCTGTTTAATCTCAGCCTTACCACAGGATACATGCCCAAGGAGTGGCGTGACGGCAACTGTGGTCCCACTCCACAAAGGCGCTCTATGGACCCTGGTAATTACCGCCCATAAGCTTAACAAGTCTAGTCTGCAAAGCTATGGAGAGGATCATAATGGAGCTCATAAACAAAGATATAGGGACTTGCAGACATTGGACCCGACCCAGTTTGGCTTTGTCAAGGGAAGATCATGCCTTTTGAACTTGGTCGACTTCTTCAAACAGTCACCAAGGCCATTGATGAGGGAAAGGCAGTCCATACAGCCTACCTTGACCTTGCAAAGGTTTACACAATACCCCACTTGGGTATTGTAGAAAAACTTACCAGCTTAAATGTAAACCCATATGTCACAAGATGGGTTGCAAACTGGCTTAAGGACAGAACCCACAGGGTTAGAGTTGCTGGCGCTGTGTCAGACTCCAAGCCGGTCACAAGTGGTGTCCCACAGGGCTCAGTCCTTGGCCCCTATTGTTTGGCATCTACTTCTCAGAAGTACAGGCCAGCATGGGAGGACTTTGGCTGACAAAGTTTGCAGACGACTGCAAACTGGGCCATAGTGGAAAGTGCATCGGACACGGATATCCTTCAGAAGGGACTCACGGAAACAGATAGCTGGTGCCAGAGCCATGGCTTGAAGTTAAACGCCAAAAAATGTATAGTCATACCCTTCAAAACAAGGTAACCCCAAGCTACCATATAGGTGGCAATCCACTAAGCACAGAAGAGGTTATCAGGGACCTGGGGACCCAGGTTGACAGTGGCCTTTCTTTTGACACTCACATTGCTAAAGTGGTTAGAAAGACCTTCTACATTGCCCACCTGATCATGAAGGATTCACATCCAGATCTAGTGAGGTCATTGTTCCTGTACTCTTCACTTATCAGACCAATGATCGAGTACAATGCCCCATTCGGGATGTATCTCACCCGACATCTGCAGCAATTGGAGAGACCCCAAAAGTTCCTCACCAAAAGGATGACTCCAAAATCTGTCATATGCTGCCAGATTGAAGAAACTCCAGCTCTATTCAGTCGCATACCGCCTGCTCAGAGGTGACATGTGCCTGACATACAAGGCCATGTCCAACCCGGAATTAATGGACATGCTCCACCTCAAAAAATCCAAATCCACCAAAACCACTAGAGCAAGCGACTTAAACCTTAGCACGGATATAAATAGGATGTGCTGGAGGGATAGATTTATCACTCAGAGACTCCCTATGCTGTGGAATAAAATCCTGGTCCATGTGAGGCAGAGCACCTCGCTGACTCTGTTCAAGAGAAATCTAGACCTGTGGATGGGAGATCGTAGGTTTACCCTGGGAATCATCTCTGTGTCACTGCTGGACAGAGGCACAACAAACTAATGGGCACAGTATTTTTTCATATAAGGTGGCGAAAATTTGGGCTAGGCTTATAAATGCCTTAGGGCAGATAGCCTAGTATAAACCTATGAACCTATGAACCTATGAATACACATTTCATTCAAGGAGCAGTCAGGTATACTGTGTATGTTGCAGTTTCATGATCAACTGTCTGCTAGACGATGTCAAATACTGAAGTCTAGAGCAGCAGAGTTTGATCAACACTTATACAAACTGTATTGGATAAAAAAACACACACAAAGCCTAAAATGGTATTTGCTTAGTTGTATTAAATGTTATGCTCTTGTGTGGGCAAAGTTCTCCACTCCTGCATGTGGGACCTTCACCTATGTACCTCTTATTTTGGAAAAGAAGATTTCTGCCATTCAGCAATCATGCTGGATACACATTTAATCAGTATGCCTTAGTGCACACTTGGTCTAAAGACCACTTTCTCACTTCCCTAAATACTTAGCATGAAAATCATTTTTGATTTATTTTGTTCTGTTTAGTATTCATTTTAAGAACAGAGTTCATGTGACTTTCTACATTTCCCTTTATTTAATATCATTGCTAAATTTTAAGATGTCATACTCTCAGGGCAAAATCATATAAGGTAAGAAACTGCTATGTTTTGCACAACTCACCATATTTGCTGCTGGCGCACAACTCATGCATAGCAGTAGATGGATAATGCCGATCAGCCAATATGCTTTCACACAGGTATATAACTTCATTACTGATTTATGAACTAGTCTTGTGAATGACATTCGTGGGGAATATGAAATGAAACCTCACAGAAGGATAAGACATTAATTTTAGATCATCAGAATGTTATTCTTTATTGCATATGTTGGCATAACTAAGATATTTAATAAAAAAATGTTTTAGAAGAGATTACATGTGACACCTTTTAAGAAGTTTGCTGTGCTATCCCTTAGCTTAGAGTCATGGTAAACAGACTGAACAGATCACATTTTTGAACTTAATATTTATTTTTATTTTGTACATTTGTTAGCTGAGTAAGCCCACAGGGAAAAAATGTTCATTTTCAGAGGTGACCTGGAAGCACTGTCTGGGTAAGTGACTTGCTCAGAATCACACAGTTGGTAAATGAAGGAGGAAGGAAACAGACCTTCGACTTCAGGTACATCTAGTTATGAGATCAAAGCCTTTATTCCCTGCACTAACTGCCAGACAATATACAGCATTATGGCATTTTCATCAATAACAAAAACAGGAAGCAGTACACAACAGATGCATCCTGACAGCAGACAATGTGACTTCTGCTGTGCTGCGCTATAATATATAAACACAATATGGAAACATAGAGAATTGAAAAGGTTAACAATATAGATTGATAAATACATAGATTGAGAGATAGATTCAGGACTGCAGTAATGATGGAAAAAGAGAAGAAAAATAATAAATGATGAGGTTGTTCCTAAAACGTATCCTTAAACAGACACTGTACAGGAACATGTGGATCTAAAACAGGAGTACAAAATCACCATCAGGTTCTTGCTTGGCCATATGGCATGGATCCCTTAATGATAAAATGAAATACAGACTCCAGAGCATCAAGCTGTAAAAACACAGAATAAGATGATGAGGGACATTAAATATTTTTGTCAGTCTTTTGGCTATGATCATGGGTAGTAATGCTGCATAAACCATAAAGGCACAGTGAAAGCCCTTGTCCATCCCCAACCCCATCAAGCAAAGCAGATCGTAAACATTCTTACAGCCTAAACTCATCAAAGTAATATGCCACACATAAGGGCCCAGGAGCTGTGACAAAAGAAAGCATGAGGCTAACCATACTTACTATAATTCTGTAAAAGAATCATGAGACTTTATGATACATTAACGTGAGAAGCTCCTCCCAGTGAGCCTTCGCAGGCTAAAAGCTACTTCATCAAGGAACAGTGAGTCTAAACTAAACAAATATTGTATCAGGTGTCAGTTTAAGGTTTCAGTGCTGTGGTCAATAATGGAGTACTCTTCCATGAGATTTACAAAACAGCCAGATAATCTGATAATGTGTGACAGCAAAAAACAAAACAAAAAAAAATTTCTATGCTTTTGAGCCAATAATTTGATTAGTATGCTCAAGACGTTTACCCCAGAATGCATAGCATACCTATATCTGTCATATGTTCATCTCTTTCCTAGTGACACCTCAGAAAGGCTTCAACTTGTTATAGCACCATAGCATATGGTACAGGTCAGTCCCTCTGCTTTCACATCAGAAGTAATCATTAGATAAAGAGACCATGGTAGCAATGGCAAATCCACCGAATGCTGTGGTACATATTGTTCCACAGTTTAACTGGAAGGGAGCAACTCTTGGAGGGTCATATGTTGCCCCGTCTGCTCTCATTTCATCATCAGACAGTCAGGGCCCTCACTACGTTTCCACTCCTAATATACATAAGTCAGTCTGTCATCTGGCTTACACAGCTGCAGAACTTTAATAAAGAAGACTTGCATTTGAGCATCTGTTGGCATCTAACAAGTCTGACCTGCCTTGACTAATATCCTGTGAATGTGGACGGTAACTACTGTTGCTTTGTTTAAAGAAGTTGTCAGCTATTTCCACTTGAACCAGGATACCTTAACATGTAGATATATTGACTGTAGATCAGTATAGCATGACAGCTGCCCCCCTGTCATTAAACATTTGACTCAGTACCCTTACAAATGTTGAAAGAATGATTTAATTATCATCTATGCTCTAACCTTTATCATGAGGTTATATAGTACCATCTGCTCTACTTCTCCAGTAACATTCTGCTGTCAGCTCTTTAGCAGGCATTGCAGCTCAGCTATGCTCACTCCAGCATAGAATGCATAATGGTCCAGGGAAGATAGCTTGGAGTTAAAAAAGGGCATTGCCTCAGATGAAATCTTCATTTCTACCAGCAGTTCCAGTTCCACTTTCAGAAAACATGGAGCACATCTCCCTTTTTTGAATCTGGAACTCCAAATACAGCAATGGAGCAGTTATCACTTTTTATGGAATGCACTCATAAATGTAAGAGATAAAGTCCCCCTTTCTCAGAGGTAATGTCACAGTATTGATTTCAACAGGTAGGGATATTACAATCAGGACTTGCACAATGGTGACTTTTAAGGATTTAAGCCACTTATGTTCATACACTAGCCTGTTGATTGGATAGATCATTTGCAGCCTGGCCTCTTAATCCCATTACATCAGTATGCTACAACACTAAATTGCTACCTAATTTCTTCCTCTTTCAATGAGGATTTGAAGGGCCAGATCAAGGGCAAATTTATGGTTTCCCATCCATTTTCCAGGAAACCACTTTTTTTTTTTTTTTTTTTTGCATTTTAGGGAAATACATTTTACAGAAGAAGGATTGTTTTAAAGAGATATATATCTCACCAGCAGGTCCTATTTATTCTGCAGTGGAAATTTATTTTTTCAGCAGCAGTTTAAGGTGGTGTTTTTTGTGAATGTGAAGGAAGTCACATAAGTCTGGATCCTTCAAAGCTTTATGGGCAAGGTGAAGGTTCCCTCAAAAGTCTGTAAGAAACAGAGAAGATAGTACTTTAAGATGGTCTACATAACACATGGAAGACATGTCTTTCATTTCCTTTGTTCGGAAACATTGCTACATTTCAACATGAGTCATATATTATATATATATATATATGTGTGTGTGTGTGTGTGTGTGTGTGTGTGTGTGTGTATACTTCATAACACTGAAATTTCATAATGCTGAATTTCATAACATTGAGACCAAAACATCTAAACCCTAAAACACTGAAACTCAAAACATTGAAAACTCAGAACACTGAAAGTGTGCTTCATAACATTGAAATCTACAATACACATGTAAATAACATCCCCTCCAACTACAACAACACCTAACTAACAAACACACTTTCTACTACATTTCTTCAGGGGGGCAAGCCCCCCCTGCACCCCCCATGTGGGGGGCTCTGCCCCCCCAGCACCCCCATAAATTAAATATACCAACTACAAGATCACACTACAGTGGAAAAGTTAATTTCCTAACTTCACTGTATCACAATCATCATACTCTGAGGTTAGGAAATTAACCTTTTTCCACTGTAGTGTGATGTTGGAGTTGTTATATTTAATTTATGGGGGTTGTGAGGGGCAGAGCCCCCACATAGGGGGAGCAGGGGGGCTTGCTCCCATTCAGAAACATAGTAGAAAGTGTGTTTGTTAGATGTTATTGTAGGTGGATAGGATCTTATTTACTTTTGCAATGTAGTTTTCAATTTTTCTGAATCCAGTGCATCCATGACTTGTTCAAGGACGTCCATTAAGTTTAGAAGGTGGGATTTACCTTTAACAAACCTATACCAGATTTTGACAAGGGATTGTAGACTGCTAATGTCTTCCTTAATAAGTTAAGCTTTTGGGCCTATAATTCCCAGGACCAGTGGTGAATCTTTCTTTGTGGACTGGAATGACTACAGCAATTCTCCACATATCTGGTATGAATTCAGTGGAGAAGCTGTGATTCAATAGATTTAGTAGTGTGTCTGTAATGCATGTGCTTTGTGCTAACAAGAAGGCAACCAAGTAGATTGCCTGAGCCCATGGAGTTAGTGCTCTTGGCTTTGGTGAGTGTCCTAAGAACTTGGTCTAGGGTGATCTGAGAGGGTGAACTGGGCAGTGAAACTGGAAGGAACAGACTGCATTAATTTTATGAAAGCACAAATAAGCAACTGTGCTGGTGCTTCACAGCAGAAATTCTTAATTGAAAAGGCATATCATGTGTATGCTCCAAACCTGGCCACAAGAAAGTAGCCAAGACATCTAGCAATAAAGATACAATCGTACCAGCAGAAAGAGTTGATTCTGACAAAACTGTGGAGAAGGAAAAAGTACTAAAAGTTGGAGACAATACAGTGTTTGTGGAAAATGATTACTCACTGTACACCAGGCAGAAGAGGAATAAATTAATTTCAGTAATCAGAGAATGTCGAGATACAGGTATGAGACTCAAGCTGCTGTATCCAAGTATCTTCCAAATATTTTTTCCTGGAGGGTCAAAGTCATTTTTTGATGCTGAACATGCTAAGGGGGGAAAACAAAAGTTTGTCCAGCAAAAGTAAGCTATCACACAGAAGGGGGTTCTGCTTTTTATTCTTCTGATAATAAAGCCCATAGAGAGACTTTGCCAGTGAAATCTTTTCCATCATTCCAAAGGAAAATGCTTGAGAGGCACAGAAAAGCTCTGGACTTGACTAGAAGAACCAGAAGTTTGTTGGAAATGAACTAGATACTGTAGTTAGGAGATGGAGATCAACAGGAAGAAAACCAGCAACTTGGAAATTGATGCATAAATGTTGGATTACAGAGAATCAACCACATTTATGAAATATGGCTGAACAAGAAAACCTGGAAATATTGTACATTTTCAATTTTAGTTGTAGGGGACTCCAGAGCATATGCCTTGCTTCATGTCATTGATGTTTTGAAGAACATTAAGGAGAAGGGAAGAGGAAGAAAGCAGTAACTGTAAGTAAAACATGTTTTGTTCTTAACAGTATTTATATAAAATGTGACATTTACTGCATGTTATATAGTAAATCATTGTCAGTTATTTTTGTG
>NC_056725.1:1696153542-1696166042 GCF_019279795.1 Protopterus annectens | reverse complement strand
TAGGGACAGGGATTGTTTATGACGTAATAAGTTCATGTCTAACAAAATGTTGCAGTTATTTCAACCATTGTATTTCTTTGCCAATAGCAAATCTGGATTTTCTTAATATTATATAATTTATTATCTTACAGTCCTGGGTTTTTTCAGGCAATACTTTGTAATCCAAGCAATGTCTGGATAATGTCTGAATTCTCATTCTGCATGTTGCATGTAGTGAGCGGCCAGATATTATAACAATTTTTTAACCCAGAGAACAGACTACAATATGTAGGCAGCTTTTTTGCCCCTAAAATAATTCAGTCTTTTAACCAAACCTGCATGCAGGATTAATGTTATTATGTCATATTATAATTTTCATGGTTATTAAGCCAATTATTTGCTTTTCATGGATTGTTTTTACATATTTTTGATTTTAATGAAAATGCTAATCATAAACAGTAATTTACTGCTTCCAGAAACTGAAATAGGTGGCATCATATCCAAAAAGCTGTTGCAGAGAACAAGTACTGAAAAGATCCCATTCACGTATGGCAAGTGGTAACATCTGTATGTTATAAGTAAATATTTACTTCATATTTACTTTGCACAGCTACCTTCAGATGCTTCAGTGAGCATGGAATGCAAAATTGATTATTCTTTATGCCAAAGATTAAGAAAAATATATTGCATTTTTCAATATGTCCATAAAACAGTTATCCCTTGTATGGGTAGTACAGAAAAGGCATGATGTTTTGACTGTGACAACTGGAGTAATACAGATGGTTAATAATGATGTAAAATGCAGCTGTTATGCTGATTTTTTTCAGGGCTGAGCAGTAAGCATGCTGCATTCCAAGAATATGTGTATTGTGTAATTGTAATAAACTGTACCTGGAGAATTGTGTGACTTGTCATTATTGCATGACAGCAATAATAATGATACAGGATTCATTTGCAGAGCATGTGCAGACACTGAAAGCCACCATGTTCATACAATGCAATCATGAATTCAAGTCCCAGTATAAAAGTATGCTATACCATGCAGCAATAAATCGTATGATCCATTTCCGACCAGAATAGACATTTCAGCAAGAGGACTTTCTTAACACGTTTCTAGTCAAGGTTTGCAATTTTTTTAGAGAAATTGGGGCAGTAATATGTAGGCATTGCTTTTAATCAAAAACACACACACACACACGCCCACACACACACACACACACACACACACACACACACACACACACACACATGCACCAATACATGCCCGCCTCTGCGCGTGCGTACACAAGACACATGCACACACACACACACACACACACACACACACACACACACACACACACACACACACACACACACACACTCACTCACTCCCCAGAATTCATGAAGCTTGCGCCAGGTGCAGGCGTAGCATTGGCGTTCTAACACCAAATATGGCTACCGAGCGATTCAGGTACTAGCTGTTTCCACATGCACTACCTGTGTACACTACACCCGCACAGCTCCCGAGCCCTGTATGCTAATTACCCCATGTGCAGCAGTGTAGCATGCAAATGAAGGTATGTAGTGAGTCAGGAAGTGGTGCAGGCATAGTGTAAGCATGCAGAAATGTAAACAGTAGAAAATGGTTTACATTTTTGCAAACATAAAATCGGAGCCATGACAGCCGACCAAACATATGTATTATATTGTTAATATATGCCAATGGCTAAATATATAGCCATTGGCATAAAAAAAGTACAAAATATAAAATTAACATTTAATATATATAGTCACACTATTTTGATGTGGAAGCGCAGGGCAGCGGAGAGGATCGCAAGGAATATATAAAAATATAGAATAAAACCGCAATAAAACACATATCATGAATTCCCCATAATAGTCAATGGCAGGCATGCTACACCATACTATAGGGCAAGGGTTGCTAAGGGGCAGTGACAGTGTTATGCGCAGTAGCTAGGAATTAGTAGGCAATGCCATGCAAATGAGAGGAGAAATAGTGAATCGCAGATTCCCCGCTGCTGTAAGGATGCACCTCACAGTGTAGCACTATAACACAGAGGTGTGTCCTTGAGATAAAGATGACATCAAGAGAGGGGTGTGTCACCATTGCTGTAAGCACATTGGAGCATTGCTAAACTTGTTTGCCCCTAGCTAGGCAAAGCTGCAGGATAGGGGTGTGTCGAACTGGCCATAGCTACGCTTAGCTGAGAGTACACAAGGTAACCAAGTATGCATGTGAACAGAGATGAAAACGCACATAAACCCAGTAAATGGGTTTGCACGGTGCGCACTGCAGCTGAAACAGAAAGGATATAGGAAAGAAATAAGGAAATGCTGCAGCAGTGAAATTGGAGTACAAATGACTAATTAACACCTAGGAGCCTACAGTGAGCCAATGACAACAGCTAACAAGGCTGCAAGCAGCTATCTGCAGAACAGGAAAGGGGTGGGGCTGTACTGCAAAGACAACAGTAAAGTGTCAAAGCAGAACAAAGCTGATTTGCAGTATATCAGCTACAAGGCACATTTTGCCATGACTGGATAGGGAAAGTACAAAACCAGAAAGACGGCAGGTGGATGCATGCCTGATAATGGGAGGGGATCCAGATTTAAAAGTGAATTAAAGGGCAACAGATTAATCAAGGAAGGCAAGTAGATCTCCACAGTAAAGGTCCCACACTTGCAGTACTCATTGCAAAACCCATAATTAAGACACGCTGCAGCTGGAATAGCTCATACACACCCACTGACAGCAGCATCCATAGCACAATAGTATAAAGTGTGAAAGTACCTCAAACACATTTGTGTATTCCCATACACTCTGCACCAGTGGTGTATACAGACTGGGAACTTTTAGTATGTACATGTTAGGGGCTGCCATAGCTTTGATCCACCAGCATGTGCTGGAGACTGAAGGTGGTGTGGAGGATGATGCACACGACCCCCTCAGGCACCAGAGGAGGAGGAGAGTGTTCAGACTCAGGGTAACCTACCAGGGGCTACATGATCTGGAGATAGTAGAGCATTACAGGGTGGACAGGGACATCCTACAGCAACTTGTGGAGCTGTGCCGGCCATGTCTCAGAGCCAGAACAAACAGAGGGGAACCCATCCCAGTGGATATGAAGGTATGTGTAAGCCTGAGAATACTAGCTACAGGTACCTTTCAAAGACCAACTGGGGATATCATGGGGATCTCACAGGCATCAGCATCCAGGGTACTACACCAGTTCCTGGATGCCATGTTACCACATGCCAATGAGCACATATACTTCCCCCGAACGCAGGAGGAGTTGGCCAGCAATATGCGTCTCTTCCACCGTGTGGCAGAATACCCAGAGGTACTGGGTGCAATAGACTGCATGCACATACACATCAAGTCACCACCCGGTGAGCAGGATAGGTGCTACATAAACTGCAAGGAATACCCCTCCATCAACTGCCAGGTCATGTGCAATGCCCAGGGCATTATCATGGATGTGTGTGCTGGCATCCCTGGAAGCTATCACGACTCCCACATCTGGCATGCCTCACAGCTGTATCAGTTATTTGCCAGGGGGTCATCGCAAATGGCCACCTGGTAAGTGATGCTGGCTATGCACTGGAACCGTGGATAATGACTCCCATCAGAAATGCACACACACCCATGCAGGAATGCCATAATGAGGCATGCGCACAAACCAGAATCATCATAGACTGTGTGTCTGGGATGCTGAAATCACGGTTCCGTTGCTTGGACATATCTGGTGGAACCTTGCAGTACTTTCCAGGCACATGTGCCCACATCTTCATAGTGTGTGCCATGCTACACAATATGATCCTGCGGAAACAGCTGCAGCAGGGACAGAATGGTGAAGGCCCTCACAGCCCATCACCATTGCCAAGGGTCCCACAGGCACAGAGGTAGTCAGACCATGAACACACTGAGGCAGATGGAGGCGTGCCCAGTATGCCCATGCCTTGTCAAAGAGGGAACGTATAGCACACATACTGACAGTGTAGGAACCTAGGGACTGACACCTTTCTCTACCTGCACACACAGTAAAAATGGATGGCACACACAAAAGACTACCTGCAAATTGTCATGGATAGGCAGTCTACTGTGTGCATCAAACATAGTCAGCCCTCAACTATTGCACATATAACTGCCATTGGCACAAGGTAAGTCAACACCTGAACAGTAAATTAAGCTATCAGCATATGCAGATACTGTATGTATAGATTCATAGGTAGGTACTTGGCCAACTGCCAGAGACCATTCTTAAGCCCAGCCAAAATGTGCCAGCTTGTGCCACCCCATCGATTCATTAACTGCCCCTCTGTGGAGCAGAGCCAATGGCAGGATCCCTCGGGTGCATCGACTGTTCCCCATCCACTCTTCAAGGTTTCTCTTGCAGACTGTTAGTGAGGGGCTCTGTATAATGTAATTAGGGATGTTGTTTCAAAGTATGTGAAGTGTCTGTGACAGGAATCTGTCCCTCCAGCATCTTCCAGTTATTGTTGTGGCAAGGTTCAGCTCACTACAGTGTGTGGCTCACTGTGACATGGATTCTCATAAGTGGAGCATATCCATCAAGCCTGAGTTCGACATGGCTGTGTTGGCCGGTGGAGATAATCTCTGGGTAAACGAGATGCCACTGAGTAAAGCAGGAGTTTATTCAGTCTGGCTGCATAGGCCATATGTTGGAGGCCAGTATTCCCCTTCGCGAGGTACATTCGTGGACCTCCCAGCTGTTGGAAGTGTCTTCTGAGGTACATCCCACATGGGTTATTATACCCTATGATGGGACTGATGAGTGATGAGTAAAGGGGCACTATAACCCCACTATGTCAAGATTGGAATCCTTTAGTAATCAGATGGCCTTCATAGAAGGATGTACTAACTACTGTGGGGATATGATTGTCAAAGGGGAGATCACTATCTACCTTAGTCCCCAGATACCCCTTTACCTCGTCCATATTAAAGTGGCTGCCACTTATGTGATCAAATATGCGAGTCAATTCCACAATGGAATGACCATGCAGTTAGTGGCACTTGGCTGGAGGCTGTGACATTGACATCCTGTGACGTTCTCTGTGAGGCCCCTTGAGGGATGTCTGTGTCAGCTGGACTATCAATCATGGCTCCCAGTTCAGTCATTGCCAAACATGGTCTGCCGTAGTCCACCTGTGTTTGCCTGTACCTCTGAGAAGTATATGCCAAACAGTAGGGCTCCCAGGACTGAGTCCTGTGGGACACCAGTCATGACTGGTCAAGAGTTGAACCTGGAGACCGCTAGTCGTACCATGTGGGTTCTGTGTGTAAGCCCGTTGGCAACCCAACCTGTGATGTATGGGTATATGTCCAGGCTGGTGTGTTTATCAATAATACCTGAGTGGAGCATGGTGTCAAAAGCCACGGTGAGGTCCAGATTGTATGTGTGAACCACCTCCCCATCATCTAACATCTTGGTGAATGTATGTAAGACATCAAACAGGTTCAGTAGGCATGAACTGCACTCAACCAAGCTGACCTGGGTTGGGTCACATGTTCAGAGGTTTGCAATTTCTTTGTTAATGAGTGCCATGAGGATGCGAACCATACCATTGCAGACCAGGCTAGTCAGGCTTATGGAGTGGTAGTTACCATGGTCAGTTGTGGTTCCACCTTGATGGAGTGGAATAACCGTTGCCACGCGCCATTGTATGGGCATGTAGCCTGTGGGAGGCTGAGGTTGGAAAGCTTAATTAGGTGGGGGGTCAGGTTGTCTTGTACAGTTTGCAAGATGCAGTCTGGGACAACATCTGCCTCCACTGACTCTGTGTTCTGCTGTTAGAGAGGGCCATTTCCACCTGTGTGTCTCTAATGTGTGGGATGCTGTACCTTTTGGGTAGTGTTGTGGGCTCTTTAGGGGGTGAAGTATGCACTGAATGTATCTGCAATGATGGACACACACACACACACACACACACACACACACACACACACACACATACACACACTCACTCTCTCCCCAGAATTCATGAAGCTTGCACCAGGTGCAGGCGTAGCATTGGCGTTCTAACACCAAATATGGCTACCAAGCGATTCAGGTACTAGCTGTTTCCACATGCACTACCTGTGTACACTACGAGCCCTGTATGCTAATTACCCCATGTGCAGCAGTGTAGCATGCAAATGAAGGTATGTAGTGATTCAGGAAGTGGTGCAGGCATAGTGTAAGCATGCAGAAATGTAAACAGTAGAAAATGGTTTACATTTTTGCAAACATAAAATCGGAGCCATGACAGCCGACCAAACATATGTATTATATTGTTAATATATGCCAATGGCTAAATATATAGCCATTGGCATAAAAAAAGTACAAAATATAAAATTAACATTTAATATATATAGTCACACTATTTTGATGTGGAAGCGCAGGGCAGCGGAGAGGATCGCAAGGAATATATAAAAATATAGAATAAAACCGCAATAAAACACATATCACGAATTCCCCATAATAGTCAATGGCAGGCATGCTACACCATACTATAGCGCAAGGGTTGCTAAGGGGCAGTGACAGTGTTATGCGCAGTAGCTAGGAATTAGTAGGCAATGCCATGCAAATGAGAGGAGAAATAGTGAATCGCAGATTCCCCGCTGGTGTAAGGATGCACCTCACAGCGTAGCACTATAACACAGAGGTGTGTCCTTGAGATAAAGATGACATCAAGAGAGGGGTGTGTCACCATTGCTGTAAGCACATTGGAGCATTGCTAAACTGGTTTGCCCCTAGCTAGGCAAAGCTGCAGGATAGGGGTGTGTCGAACTGGCCATAGCTACGCTTAGCTGAGAGTACACAAGGTAACCAAGTATGCATGTGAACGGAGATGAAAACGCACATAAACCCAGTAAATGGGTTTGCACGGTGCGCACTGCAGCTGAAACAGGAAGGATATAGGAAAGAAATAAGGAAATGCTGCAGCAGTGAAATTGGAGTACAAATGACTAATTAACACCTAGGAGCCTACAGTGGGCCATTGACAACAGCTAACAAGGCTGCAAGCAGCTATCTGCAGAACAGGAAAGGGGTGGGGCTGTACTGCAAAGACAACAGTAAAGTGTCAAAGCAGAACAAAGCTGATTTGCAGTATATCAGCTACAAGGCACATTTTTCCATGACTGGATAGGGAAAGTACAAAACAAGAAAGACGGAAGGTGGATGCATGCCTGATAATGGGAGGGGATCCAGATTTAAAAGTGAATTAAAGGGCAACAGATTAATCAAGGAAGGCAAGTAGATCTCCACAGTAAAGGTCCCACACTTGCAGTACTCATTGCAAAACCCATAATTAAGACACGCTGCAGCTGGAATAGCTCATACACACCCACTGACAGCAGCATCCATAGCACAATAGTATAAAGTGTGAAAGTACCTCAAACACATTTGTGTATTCCCATACACTCTGCACCAGTGGTGTATACAGACTGGGAACTTTTAGTATGTACATGTTAGGGGCTGCCATAGCTTTGATCCACCAGCATGTGCTGGAGACTGAAGGTGGTGTGGAGGATGATGCACAACCCCTCAGGCACCAGAGGAGGAGGAGAGTGTTCAGACTCAGGGTAACCTACCAGAGGCTACATGATCTGGAGATAGTAGAGCATTACAGGGTGGACAGGGACATCCTACAGCAACTTGTGGAGCTGTGCCGGCCATGTGTCAGAGCCAGAACAAACAGAGGGGAACCCATCCCAGTGGATATGAAGATATGTGTAAGCCTGAGAATACTAGATACAGGTACCTTTCAAAGACCAACTGGGGATATCATGGGGATCTCACAGGCATCAGCATCCAGGGTACTACACCAGTTCCTGGATGCCATGTTACCACATGCCAATGAGCACATATACTTACCCCGAACGCAGGAGGAGTTGGCCAGCAATATGCATCTCTTCCACCGTGTGGCAGAATACCCAGAGGTACTGGGTGCAATAGACTGCATGCACATACACATCAAGTCACCACCCGGTGAGCAGGATAGGTGCTACATAAACTGCAAGGAATACCCCTCCATCAACTGCCAGGTCATGTGCAATGCCCAGGGCATTATCATGGATGTGTGTGCTGGCATCCCTGGAAGCTATCACGACTCCCACATCTGGCATGCCTCACAGCTGTATCAGTTATTTGCCAGGGGGTCATCGCAAATGGCCACCTGGTTAGTGATGCTGACTATGCACTGGAACCGTGGATAATGACTCCCATCAGAAATGCACACACACCCATGCAGGAATGCCATAATGAGGCATGTGCACAAACCAGAATCATCATAGACTGTGTGTCTGGGATGCTGAAATCACGGTTCCGTTGCTTGGACATATCTGGTGGAGCCTTGCAGTACTTTCCAGGCACATGTGCCCACATCTTCATAGTGTGTGCCATGCTACACAATATGGTCCTGAGGAAACAGCTGCAGCAGGGACAGAATGGTAAAGGCCCTCACAGCCCACCACCATTGCCGAGGGTCCCACAGGCACAGAGGTAGTCAGACCATGAACACACTGAGGCAGATGGAGGCATGCCCAGTATGCCCATGCCTTGTCAAAGACGGAACGTATAGCACACATACTGACAGTGTAGGAACCTAGGGACTGACACCTTTCTCTACCTGCACACACAGTAAAAATGGATGGCACACACACAAGACTACCTGTAAATTGTCATGGATAGGCAGTCTACTGTGTGCATCCAACATAGTCAGCCCTCAACTATTGCACATATAACTGCCATTGGCACAAGGTAAGTCAACACCTGAACAGTAAATTAAGCTATCAGCATATGCAGATACTGTATGTATAGATTCATAGGTAGGTACTTGGCCAACTGCCAGAGACCATTCTTAAGCCCAGCCAAAATGTGCCAGCTTGTGCCACCCCATCGATTCATTAACTGCCCCTCTGTGGAGCAGAGCCAATGGCAAGATCCCTCAGGTGCATTGACTGTTCCCCATCCACTCTTCAAGGTTTCTCTTGCAGACTGTTAGTGAGGGGCTCTGTATAATGTAATTAGGGATGTTGTTTCAAAGTATGTGAAGTGTCTGTGACAGGAATCTGTCCCTCCAGCATCTTCCAGTTATTGTTGTGGCAAGGTTCAGCTCACTACAGTGTGTGGCTCACTGTGACATGGATTCTCATAAGTGGAGCATATCCATCAAGCCTGAGTTTGACATGGCTGTGTTGGCCAGTGGAGATAATCTCTGGGTAAACGAGATGCCACTGAGTAAAGCAGGAGTTTATTCAGTCTAGCTGCATAGGCCATATGTTGGAGGCCAGTATTTCCCTTCGCGAGGTACATTCGTGGACCTCCCAGCTGTTGGAAGTGTCTTCTGATGTACATCCCACATGGGTTATTATACCCTATGATGGGACCGATGAGTGATGAGTAAAGGGGCACTATAACCCCACTATGTCAAGATTGGAATCCTTTAGTAATCAGATGGCCTTCATAGAAGGATGTACTAACTACTGTGGGGATATGATTGTCAAAGGGGAGATCACTATCTACCTTAGTCCCCAGATACCCCTTTACCTCATCCATATTAAAGTGGCTGCCACTTATGTGTTAATATGTGGGTGCCAATTCCACAATGGAATGACCATGCAGTTAGTGGCACTTGGCTGGAGGCTGTGACATTGACATCCTGTGACGTTCTCTGTGAGGCCCCTTGAGGGATGTCTGTGTCAGCTGGACTATCAATCATGGCTCCCAGTTCAGTCATTGCCAAACATGGTCTGCCATAGTCCACCTGTGTTTGCCTGTACCTCTGAGAAGTATATGCCAAACAGTAGGGCTCCCAGGACTGAGTCCTGTGGGACACCAGTCATGACTGGTCAAGAGTTGGACCTGGAGACCGCTAGTCGTACCATGTGGGTTCTGTGTGTAAGCCCATTGGCAACTCAACCTGTGATGTATGGGTATATGTCCAGGCTGGTGTGTTTATCAATAATACCTGAGTGGAGCATGGTGTCAAAAGCCACGGTGAGGTCCAGATAGTATGTGTGAACCACCTCCCCATCATCTAACATCTTGGTGAATGTATGTAAGACATCAAACAGGTTCAGTAGGCATGAACTGCACTCAACCAAGCTGACCTGGGTTGGGTCACATGTTCAGAGGTTTGCAATTTCTTTGTTAATGAGTGCCATGAGGATGCGAACCATACCATTGCAGACCAGGCTAGTCAGGCTTATGGAGTGGTAGTTACCATGGTCAGTTGTGGTTCCACCTTGATGGAGTGGAATAACCGTTGTCACGCGCCATTGTATGGGCATGTAGCCTGTGGGAGGCTGAGGTTGGAAAGCTTAATTAGGTGGGGGGTCAGGTTGTCTTGTACAGTTTGCAAGATGCAGTCTGGGACAACATCTGCCTCCACTGACTCTGTGTTCTGCTGTTAGAGATGGCCATTTCCACCTGTGTGTCTCTAATGTGTGGGATACTGTACCTTTTGGGTATTGTTGTGGGCTCTTTAGGGGGTGAAGTATGCACTGAATGTATCTGCAATGATGGCGATATCAGTAGGGTCAGCATATTTTGTGCTATATTTCACTGGCACAGTGCAAATCTGTGTGTCACCACTTAGATCCTTGACATAGCCAAAGAAGGCTTTGTGGTTATCTTTCGAATCCTTGCGTATTCTCCTGCTGATGTTAGCCTTGGATGATGTCATGAGGGACCCACATATCATACTAATAGTGGTCACGGAAGTTTGCCCTTCGTGGTATTTGCTGTTTGTCTGGAACCCTGTCCTACTTCTGTAGTATAGCCTGTTTATTGCAGAGGTCCACCAGACTAGTGTCCTTGTCAAGGAGGAGTGAGCCTTGGTTTACCAGTGATGGCACGATCCATACATCCATGTAGGTGCTTATAGACTGCATTTGTAAATTTGTATCTTGAGCATCGTTTCCCCTTAGCGTGGGGGCTGTGAAACCTCCCACCCCTGTCACTATTAGTGTAAATTTAGCTGTAGGAAAGGTATACACTGTGGTATCCATGGGCGGGGAAGATGCTTGGGTGTGGAAACAGTAAATTGTTCATGGTCAGATCTAACCAGTGACTGGTTAACCTCTGCTGTGGTGCACCTGTTGCCCATGTTGGTGATGACCACTTCTAGTAGTTTCCACCCCACGTTAGGGAGGTTACCACCTGCTACAAGGCATATGAGGTGATAAATTCCTGGAAGTGCTGGACCTGGAAGTGAGTACTGGTGTAAGTTTCCCAGTTAATGGTATGTTAGTTGACATCGACCAATGCCAAGGTGTGCATTAAGACTGTCATGTTCTCCATTGTCTCCAGGTAGGTGGAGTGGTGGTTCTGAGTCATGGAGGCTGATTCGTAGCAGGCCACAGTTTACAATGCAGTTGTGGCTGATGTTAGCTGCACATGGATGATCTCAGAGGTACCATGCTGCTCCACTAACCTGGAGGTGTAGGTATCCCTGATGAATATGGATACAGCCCCTCCATGTCTGTGTTAGTCCATGTTCTGTGGCTGAAATGTGTGGTATGGGTTGTAGTCTGGTAGTGCTGGCGTGCTCTCAGGAGCCTTAAGACAGATCTCAGTTACTGCACAGATGTTGATTTTGTCCATCCTGAGGAGTGATGTGAGTGCATGCATGTTGTGATCTCAACCCCTGGTGTTGAGTAGCATAATCCTCATTGAATCTGTTATTGTGCCATTTACCAAGCTGGTATTCTCCTTCGAGACTCTCCTAAATAAGGCACCATGGGGGCACCAATAGCCATGGCCAGTATTCCAAAGCCTAAGGCTGAAACATAGGCCGGTATGGTATCGTTGCATGCATGTTCCTCATCTGTACTTGTTTTTCATCTCTCCTGTAGGTAACCTACTGGTAAGCAATAGAAAGCCTTAAACTTATACAAGTCTTTTAGCTTCCAAGATAGGCTTTTGGAGTGACTAAGTATCAGTGTTCTGTATGTTCTTGCTGTACTTAACTGTTTCCTGACTACATGGTGATATCTCACTGTATATTGTGATCTGAAGTTCTGTTTACTCACATATTATGGCTGTGATGGCCTGCACTTTAGAGGTTCACAGATAGCCTACTACCTGTCTGCCCAAGGGCAATCAGAAGTATAGCTACAGTGTGTTGGCTTTCCCTGCACCATTGATGAAGTAACTGAGCCTCTGTCAAGCATAGCCAATGGAGCAATTCCAGGCAGAGTTGTGGGAAGCTGTTGAAGAATGGGGTTGTGGAGGGTGATGGGGCACTTAGTTATATAAAGAGGGCATGTTAATGTGACAGTTCAGCACCATTCAATTCCCCCAACAGGTCTTGCAGCTATCAAACTGGAAAGGCTCCCCCACCACCTGGCTGTATGGTTCTGGGACACATGATCCCTGGGGTGTATAGTCTGTTACCCATTCACACAACAAGGTTTCCCTTGAAGTGTATCAGTGAGGGACTATGCCTAATGTAGTTAGGAATGTAATGTATCATCTCACAGTACATTTGTTATATGTTGCTATTTCAAG